>NC_068413.1:26398948-26698948 GCF_023724105.1 Carassius gibelio | reverse complement strand
AGATTGTCAGTTTACAGCTTTCTGAGTCCAGTAATGCTGAAATAGTGTTTCTGTTCAAATGAAGTGAAATCAAGCCCAAATCTGCTAAAAATCTTTTCTCTCTATTAGATAAAGCTGTTTCATTCAGTATTCAGTGCAAATCTTGCCAAACTGAAACAAGCTTATGCCTTATGAAGTACAATGTTTTCTGCAATGCTGTAAGACAGCTTTTAATGTGTTAGAAGTTATATGCACAAAAACTTATGTTAGGACTTCAATGATCAAGATTGTCAGTTTACAGCTTTCTGAGTCCAGTAATGCTGAAATAGTGTTTCTGTTGAAATGAAGTGAAATCAAGCCCAAATCTGCTCAAAAGCTTTTCTCTCTATTAGATAAAGCTGTTTCATTCAGTATTCAGTGCAAATCTTGCCAAACTGAAACAAGCTTATGCCTTATGAAGTACAATGTTTTCTGCAATGCTGTAAGACAGTTTTTAATGTGTTAGAAGTTATATGCACAAAAACTAATGTTAGGACTTCAATGATCAAGATTGTCAGTTTACAGCTTTCTGAGTCCAGTAATGCTGAAATAGTGTTCCTGTTCAAATGAAGTGAAATCAAGCCCAAATCTGCTCAAAAGCTTTTCTCTCTATTAGAGAAAGCTGTTTCATTCAGTATTCAGTGCAAATCTTGCCAAACTGAAACATGCTTATGTCTTATGAAATAAAATGTTTTCTGCAATGCTGTAAGACAGTTTTTAATGTGTTAGAAGTTATATACACAAAAACTAATGTTAGGACTGCAATGATCAAGATTGTCAGTTTACAGCTTTCTGTGTCCAGTAATGTTGAAATAGTGTTTCTGTTCAAATGAAGTGAAATCAAGCCCAAATCTGCTCAAAAGCTTTTCTCTCTATTAGAGAAAGCTGTTTCATTCAATATTCAGTGCAAATCTTGCCAAACTGAAACAAGCTTATGCCTTATGAAGTTCAATGTTTTCTGCAATGCTGTAAGACAGCTTTTAATGTGTTAGAAGTTATATGCACAAAAACTAATGTTAGGACTTCAATGATCAAGATTGTCAGTTTACAGCTTTCTGAGTCCAGTAATGCTGAAATAGTGTTTCTGTTGAAATGAAGTGAAATCAAGCCCAAATCTGCTCAAAAGCTTTTCTCTCTATTAGATAAAGCTGTTTCATTCAGTATTCAGTGCAAATCTTGCCAAACTGAAACAAGCTTATGTCTTATGAAGTACAATGTTTTCTGCAATGCTGTAAGACAGTTTTTAATGTGTTAGAAGTTATATGCACAAAAACTTATGTTAGGACTTCAATGATCAAGATTGTCAGTTTACAGCTTTCTGAGTCCAGTAATGCTGAAATAGTGTTTCTGTTGAAATGAAGTGAAATCAAGCCCAAATCTGCTCAAAAGCTTTTCTCTCTATTAGATAAAGCTGTTTCATTCAGTATTCAGTGCAAATCTTGCCAAACTGAAACAAGCTTATGCCTTATGAAGTACAATGTTTTCTGCAATGCTGTAAGACAGTTTTTAATGTGTTAGAAGTTATATGCACAAAAACTTTCGTTAGGACTTCAATGATCAAGATTGTCAGTTTACAGCTTTCTGAGTCCAGTAATGCTGAAATAGTGTTTCTGTTCAAATGAAGTGAAATCAAGCCCAAATCTGCTCAAAAGCTTTTCTCTCTATTAGAGAAAGCTGTTTCATTCAGTATTCAGTGCAAATCTTGCCAAACTGAAACTTGCTTATGTCTTCTGAAATAAAATGTTTTCTGCAATGCTGTAAGACAGTTTTTAATGTGTTAGAAGTTATATACACAAAAACTAATGTTAGGACTGCAATGATCAAGATTGTCAGTTTACAGCTTTCTGAGTCCAGTAATGCTGAAATAGTGTTTCTGTTCAAATGAAGTGAAATCAAGCCCAAATCTGCTCAAAAGCTTTTCTCTCTATTAGAGAAAGCTGTTTCATTCAGTATTCAGTGCAAATCTTGCCAAACTGAAACTTGCTTATGTCTTCTGAAATAAAATGTTTTCTGCAATGCTGTAAGACAGTTTTTAATGTGTTAGAAGTTATATACACAAAAACTAATGTTAGGACTGCAATGATCAAGATTGTCAGTTTACAGCTTTCTGAGTCCAGTAATGTTGAAATAGTGTTTCTGTTCAAATGAAGTGAAATCAAGCCCAAATCTGCTCAAAAGCTTTTCTCACTATTAGAGAAAGCTGTTTCATTCAATATTCAGTGCAAATCTTGCCAAACTGAAACAAGCTTATGCCTTATGAAGTACAATGTTTTCTGCAATGCTGTAAGACAGTTTTTAATGTGTAAGAAGTTATATGCACAAAAACTAATGTTAGGACTGCAATGATCAAGATTGTCAGTTTACAGCTTTCTGAGTCCAGTAATGTTGAAATAGTGTTTCTGTTCAAATGAAGTGAAATCAAGCCCAAATCTGCTCAAAAGCTTTTCTCTCTATTAGATAAAGCTGTTTCATTCAATATTCAGTGCAAATCTTGCCAAACTGAAACAAGCTTATGCCTTATGAAGTACAATGTTTTCTGCAATGCTGTAAGACAGTTTTTAATGTGTTAGAAGTTATATGCACAAAAACTTATGTTAGGACTTCAATGATCAAGATTGTCAGTTTACAGCTTTCTGAGTCCAGTAATGCTGAAATAGTGTTTCTGTTGAAATGAAGTGAAATCAAGCCCAAATCTGCTCAAAAGCTTTTCTCTCTATTAGATAAAGCTGTTTCATTCAGTATTCAGTGCAAATCTTGCCAAACTGAAACAAGCTTATGTCTTATGAAGTACAATGTTTTCTGCAATGCTGTAAGACAGTTTTTAATGTGTTAGAAGTAATATGCACAAAAACTTATGTTAGGACTTCAATGATCAAGATTGTCAGTTTACAGCTTTCTGAGTCCAGTAATGCTGAAATAGTGTTTCTGTTGAAATGAAGTGAAATCAAGCCCAAATCTGCTCAAAAGCTTTTCTCTCTATTAGATAAAGCTGTTTCATTCAGTATTCAGTGCAAATCTTGCCAAACTGAAACAAGCTTATGTCTTATGAAGTACAATGTTTTCTGCAATGCTGTAAGACAGTTTTTAATGTGTTAGAAGTAATATGCACAAAAACTTATGTTAGGACTTCAATGATCAAGATTGTCAGTTTACAGCTTTCTGAGTCCAGTAATGCTGAAATAGTGTTTCTGTTGAAATGAAGTGAAATCAAGCCCAAATCTGCTCAAAAGCTTTTCTCTCTATTAGATAAAGCTGTTTCATTCAGTATTCAGTGCAAATCTTGCCAAACTGAAACAAGCTTATGTCTTATGAAGTACAATGTTTTCTGCAATGCTGTAAGACAGTTTTTAATGTGTTAGAAGTTATATGCACAAAAACTAATGTTAGGACTTCAATGATCAAGATTGTCAGTTTACAGCTTTCTGAGTCCAGTAATGCTGAAATAGTGTTTCTGTTCAAATGAAGTGAAATCAAGCCCAAATCTGCTCAAAAGCTTTTCTCTCTATTAGATAAAGCTGTTTCATTCAGTATTCAGTGCAAATCTTGCCAAACTGAAACAAGCTTATGCCTTATGAAGTACAATGTTTTCTGCAATGCTGTAAGACAGCTTTTAATGTGTTAGAAGTTATATGCACAAAAACTTATGTTAGGACTTCAATGATCAAGATTGTCAGTTTACAGCTTTCTGAGTCCAGTAATGCTGAAATAGTGTTTCTGTTGAAATGAAGTGAAATCAAGCCCAAATCTGCTCAAAAGCTTTTCTCTCTATTAGATAAAGCTGTTTCATTCAGTATTCAGTGCAAATCTTGCCAAACTGAAACAAGCTTATGCCTTATGAAGTACAATGTTTTCTGCAATGCTGTAAGACAGTTTTTAATGTGTTAGAAGTTATATGCACAAAAACTAATGTTAGGACTTCAATGATCAAGATTGTCAGTTTACAGCTTTCTGAGTCCAGTAATGCTGAAATAGTGTTCCTGTTCAAATGAAGTGAAATCAAGCCCAAATCTGCTCAAAAGCTTTTCTCTCTATTAGAGAAAGCTGTTTCATTCAGTATTCAGTGCAAATCTTGCCAAACTGAAACAAGCTTATGCCTTATGAAGTACAATGTTTTCTGCAATGCTGTAAGACAGCTTTTAATGTGTTAGAAGTTATATGCACAAAAACTTATGTTAGGACTTCAATGATCAAGATTGTCAGTTTACAGCTTTCTGAGTCCAGTAATGCTGAAATAGTGTTTCTGTTGAAATCAAGTGAAATCAAGCCCAAATCTGCTCAAAAGCTTTTCTCTCTATTAGATAAAGCTGTTTCATTCAGTATTCAGTGCAAATCTTGCCAAACTGAAACAAGCTTATGTCTTATGAAGTACAATGTTTTCTGCAATGCTGTAAGACAGTTTTTAATGTGTTAGAAGTTATATGCACAAAAACTAATGTTAGGACTTCAATGATCAAGATTGTCAGTTTACAGCTTTCTGAGTCCAGTAATGCTGAAATAGTGTTTCTGTTGAAATGAAGTGAAATCAAGCCCAAATCTGCTCAAAAGCTTTTCTCTCTATTAGATAAAGCTGTTTCATTCAGTATTCAGTGCAAATCTTGCCAAACTGAAACAAGCTTATGTCTTATGAAGTACAATGTTTTCTGCAATGCTGTAAGACAGTTTTTAATGTGTTAGAAGTTATATGCACAAAAACTAATGTTAGGACTTCAATGATCAAGATTGTCAGTTTACAGCTTTTTGAGTCCAGTAATGCTGAAATAGTGTTTCTGTTGAAATGAAGTGAAATCAAGCCCAAATCTGCTCAAAAGCTTTTCTCTCTATTAGATAAAGCTGTTTCATTCAGTATTCAGTGCAAATCTTGCCAAACTGAAACAAGCTTATGCCTTATGAAGTACAATGTTTTCTGCAATGCTGTAAGACAGTTTTTAATGTGTTAGAAGTTATATGCACAAAAACTTATGTTAGGACTTCAATGATCAAGATTGTCAGTTTACAGCTTTCTGAGTCCAGTAATGCTGAAATAGTGTTTCTGTTGAAATGAAGTGAAATCAAGCCCAAATCTGCTCAAAAGCTTTTCTCTCTATTAGATAAAGCTGTTTCATTCAGTATTCAGTGCAAATCTTGCCAAACTGAAACAAGCTTATGTCTTATGAAGTACAATGTTTTCTGCAATGCTGTAAGACAGTTTTTAATGTGTTAGAAGTAATATGCACAAAAACTTATGTTAGGACTTCAATGATCAAGATTGTCAGTTTACAGCTTTCTGAGTCCAGTAATGCTGAAATAGTGTTTCTGTTGAAATGAAGTGAAATCAAGCCCAAATCTGCTCAAAAGCTTTTCTCTCTATTAGATAAAGCTGTTTCATTCAGTATTCAGTGCAAATCTTGCCAAACTGAAACATGCTTATGTCTTATGAAATAAAATGTTTTCTGCAATGCTGTAAGACAGTTTTTAATGTGTTAGAAGTTATATACACAAAAACTAATGTTAGGACTGCAATGATCAAGATTGTCAGTTTACAGCTTTCTGTGTCCAGTAATGTTGAAATAGTGTTTCTGTTCAAATGAAGTGAAATCAAGCCCAAATCTGCTCAAAAGCTTTTCTCTCTATTAGAGAAAGCTGTTTCATTCAATATTCAGTGCAAATCTTGCCAAACTGAAACAAGCTTATGCCTTATGAAGTACAATGTTTTCTGCAATGCTGTAAGACAGCTTTTAATGTGTTAGAAGTTATATGCACAAAAACTAATGTTAGGACTTCAATGATCAAGATTGTCAGTTTACAGCTTTCTGAGTCCAGTAATGCTGAAATAGTGTTTCTGTTGAAATGAAGTGAAATCAAGCCCAAATCTGCTCAAAAGCTTTTCTCTCTATTAGATAAAGCTGTTTCATTCAGTATTCAGTGCAAATCTTGCCAAACTGAAACAAGCTTATGTCTTATGAAGTACAATGTTTTCTGCAATGCTGTAAGACAGTTTTTAATGTGTTAGAAGTTATATGCACAAAAACTTATGTTAGGACTTCAATGATCAAGATTGTCAGTTTACAGCTTTCTGAGTCCAGTAATGCTGAAATAGTGTTTCTGTTGAAATGAAGTGAAATCAAGCCCAAATCTGCTCAAAAGCTTTTCTCTCTATTAGATAAAGCTGTTTCATTCAGTATTCAGTGCAAATCTTGCCAAACTGAAACAAGCTTATGCCTTATGAAGTACAATGTTTTCTGCAATGCTGTAAGACAGTTTTTAATGTGTTAGAAGTTATATGCACAAAAACTTTCGTTAGGACTTCAATGATCAAGATTGTCAGTTTACAGCTTTCTGAGTCCAGTAATGCTGAAATAGTGTTTCTGTTGAAATGAAGTGAAATCAAGCCCAAATCTGCTCAAAAGCTTTTCTCTCTATTAGATAAAGCTGTTTCATTCAGTATTCAGTGCAAATCTTGCCAAACTGAAACAAGCTTATGTCTTATGAAGTACAATGTTTTCTGCAATGCTGTAAGACAGTTTTTAATGTGTTAGAAGTAATATGCACAAAAACTTATGTTAGGACTTCAATGATCAAGATTGTCAGTTTACAGCTTTCTGAGTCCAGTAATGCTGAAATAGTGTTTCTGTTGAAATGAAGTGAAATCAAGCCCAAATCTGCTCAAAAGCTTTTCTCTCTATTAGATAAAGCTGTTTCATTCAGTATTCAGTGCAAATCTTGCCAAACTGAAACAAGCTTATGTCTTATGAAGTACAATGTTTTCTGCAATGCTGTAAGACAGTTTTTAATGTGTTAGAAGTTATATGCACAAAAACTAATGTTAGGACTTCAATGATCAAGATTGTCAGTTTACAGCTTTCTGAGTCCAGTAATGCTGAAATAGTGTTTCTGTTCAAATGAAGTGAAATCAAGCCCAAATCTGCTAAAAATCTTTTCTCTCTATTAGATAAAGCTGTTTCATTCAGTATTCAGTGCAAATCTTGCCAAACTGAAACAAGCTTATGTCTTATGAAGTACAATGTTTTCTGCAATGCTGTAAGACAGCTTTTAATGTGTTAGAAGTTATATGCACAAAAACTTATGTTAGGACTTCAATGATCAAGATTGTCAGTTTACAGCTTTCTGAGTCCAGTAATGCTGAAATAGTGTTTCTGTTGAAATGAAGTGAAATCAAGCCCAAATCTGCTCAAAAGCTTTTCTCTCTATTAGATAAAGCTGTTTCATTCAGTATTCAGTGCAAATCTTGCCAAACTGAAACAAGCTTATGCCTTATGAAGTACAATGTTTTCTGCAATGCTGTAAGACAGTTTTTAATGTGTTAGAAGTTATATGCACAAAAACTAATGTTAGGACTTCAATGATCAAGATTGTCAGTTTACAGCTTTCTGAGTCCAGTAATGCTGAAATAGTGTTCCTGTTCAAATGAAGTGAAATCAAGCCCAAATCTGCTCAAAAGCTTTTCTCTCTATTAGAGAAAGCTGTTTCATTCAGTATTCAGTGCAAATCTTGCCAAACTGAAACATGCTTATGTCTTATGAAATAAAATGTTTTCTGCAATGCTGTAAGACAGTTTTTAATGTGTTAGAAGTTATATACACAAAAACTAATGTTAGGACTGCAATGATCAAGATTGTCAGTTTACAGCTTTCTGTGTCCAGTAATGTTGAAATAGTGTTTCTGTTCAAATGAAGTGAAATCAAGCCCAAATCTGCTCAAAAGCTTTTCTCTCTATTAGAGAAAGCTGTTTCATTCAATATTCAGTGCAAATCTTGCCAAACTGAAACAAGCTTATGCCTTATGAAGTACAATGTTTTCTGCAATGCTGTAAGACAGCTTTTAATGTGTTAGAAGTTATATGCACAAAAACTAATGTTAGGACTTCAATGATCAAGATTGTCAGTTTACAGCTTTCTGAGTCCAGTAATGTTGAAATAGTGTTTCTGTTCAAATGAAGTGAAATCAAGCCCAAATCTGCTCAAAAGCTTTTCTCACTATTAGAGAAAGCTGTTTCATTCAAAATTCAGTGCAAATCTTGCCAAACTGAAACAAGCTTATGCCTTATGAAGTACAATGTTTTCTGCAATGCTGTAAGACAGTTTTTAATGTGTAAGAAGTTATATGCACAAAAACTTATGTTAGGACTTCAATGATCAAGATTGTCAGTTTACAGCTTTCTGAGTCCAGTAATGCTGAAATAGTGTTTCTGTTGAAATGAAGTGAAATCAAGCCCAAATCTGCTCAAAAGCTTTTCTCTCTATTAGATAAAGCTGTTTCATTCAGTATTCAGTGCAAATCTTGCCAAACTGAAACAAGCTTATGTCTTATGAAGTACAATGTTTTCTGCAATGCTGTAAGACAGTTTTTAATGTGTTAGAAGTAATATGCACAAAAACTTATGTTAGGACTTCAATGATCAAGATTGTCAGTTTACAGCTTTCTGAGTCCAGTAATGCTGAAATAGTGTTTCTGTTGAAATGAAGTGAAATCAAGCCCAAATCTGCTCAAAAGCTTTTCTCTCTATTAGATAAAGCTGTTTCATTCAGTATTCAGTGCAAATCTTGCCAAACTGAAACAAGCTTATGTCTTATGAAGTACAATGTTTTCTGCAATGCTGTAAGACAGTTTTTAATGTGTTAGAAGTAATATGCACAAAAACTTATGTTAGGACTTCAATGATCAAGATTGTCAGTTTACAGCTTTCTGAGTCCAGTAATGCTGAAATAGTGTTTCTGTTGAAATGAAGTGAAATCAAGCCCAAATCTGCTCAAAAGCTTTTCTCTCTATTAGATAAAGCTGTTTCATTCAGTATTCAGTGCAAATCTTGCCAAACTGAAACAAGCTTATGTCTTATGAAGTACAATGTTTTCTGCAATGCTGTAAGACAGTTTTTAATGTGTTAGAAGTTATATGCACAAAAACTAATGTTAGGACTTCAATGATCAAGATTGTCAGTTTACAGCTTTCTGAGTCCAGTAATGCTGAAATAGTGTTTCTGTTCAAATGAAGTGAAATCAAGCCCAAATCTGCTCAAAAGCTTTTCTCTCTATTAGATAAAGCTGTTTCATTCAGTATTCAGTGCAAATCTTGCCAAACTGAAACAAGCTTATGCCTTATGAAGTACAATGTTTTCTGCAATGCTGTAAGACAGCTTTTAATGTGTTAGAAGTTATATGCACAAAAACTAATGTTAGGACTTCAATGATCAAGATTGTCAGTTTACAGCTTTCTGAGTCCAGTAATGCTGAAATAGTGTTCCTGTTCAAATGAAGTGAAATCAAGCCCAAATCTGCTCAAAAGCTTTTCTCTCTATTAGAGAAAGCTGTTTCATTCAGTATTCAGTGCAAATCTTGCCAAACTGAAACAAGCTTATGCCTTATGAAGTACAATGTTTTCTGCAATGCTGTAAGACAGCTTTTAATGTGTTAGAAGTTATATGCACAAAAACTTATGTTAGGACTTCAATGATCAAGATTGTCAGTTTACAGCTTTCTGAGTCCAGTAATGCTGAAATAGTGTTTCTGTTGAAATGAAGTGAAATCAAGCCCAAATCTGCTCAAAAGCTTTTCTCTCTATTAGATAAAGCTGTTTCATTCAGTATTCAGTGCAAATCTTGCCAAACTGAAACAAGCTTATGTCTTATGAAGTACAATGTTTTCTGCAATGCTGTAAGACAGTTTTTAATGTGTTAGAAGTAATATGCACAAAAACTTATGTTAGGACTTCAATGATCAAGATTGTCAGTTTACAGCTTTCTGAGTCCAGTAATGCTGAAATAGTGTTTCTGTTGAAATGAAGTGAAATCAAGCCCAAATCTGCTCAAAAGCTTTTCTCTCTATTAGATAAAGCTGTTTCATTCAGTATTCAGTGCAAATCTTGCCAAACTGAAACAAGCTTATGTCTTATGAAGTACAATGTTTTCTGCAATGCTGTAAGACAGCTTTTAATGTGTTAGAAGTTATATGCACAAAAACTTATGTTAGGACTTCAATGATCAAGATTGTCAGTTTACAGCTTTCTGAGTCCAGTAATGCTGAAATAGTGTTTCTGTTGAAATGAAGTGAAATCAAGCCCAAATCTGCTCAAAAGCTTTTCTCTCTATTAGATAAAGCTGTTTCATTCAGTATTCAGTGCAAATCTTGCCAAACTGAAACAAGCTTATGCCTTATGAAGTACAATTTTTTCTGCAATGCTGTAAGACAGTTTTTAATGTGTTAGAAGTTATATGCACAAAAACTTATGTTAGGACTTCAATGATCAAGATTGTCAGTTTACAGCTTTCTGAGTCCAGTAATGCTGAAATAGTGTTTCTGTTGAAATGAAGTGAAATCAAGCCCAAATCTGCTCAAAAGCTTTTCTCTCTATTAGATAAAGCTGTTTCATTCAGTATTCAGTGCAAATCTTGCCAAACTGAAACAAGCTTATGTCTTATGAAGTACAATGTTTTCTGCAATGCTGTAAGACAGTTTTTAATGTGTTAGAAGTTATATGCACAAAAACTAATGTTAGGACTTCAATGATCAAGATTGTCAGTTTACAGCTTTCTGAGTCCAGTAATGCTGAAATAGTGTTTCTGTTGAAATGAAGTGAAATCAAGCCCAAATCTGCTCAAAAGCTTTTCTCTCTATTAGATAAAGCTGTTTCATTCAGTATTCAGTGCAAATCTTGCCAAACTGAAACAAGCTTATGTCTTATGAAGTACAATGTTTTCTGCAATGCTGTAAGACAGTTTTTAATGTGTTAGAAGTTATATGCACAAAAACTAATGTTAGGACTTCAATGATCAAGATTGTCAGTTTACAGCTTTTTGAGTCCAGTAATGCTGAAATAGTGTTTCTGTTGAAATGAAGTGAAATCAAGCCCAAATCTGCTCAAAAGCTTTTCTCTCTATTAGATAAAGCTGTTTCATTCAGTATTCAGTGCAAATCTTGCCAAACTGAAACAAGCTTATGCCTTATGAAGTACAATGTTTTCTGCAATGCTGTAAGACAGTTTTTAATGTGTTAGAAGTTATATGCACAAAAACTTATGTTAGGACTTCAATGATCAAGATTGTCAGTTTACAGCTTTCTGAGTCCAGTAATGCTGAAATAGTGTTTCTGTTGAAATGAAGTGAAATCAAGCCCAAATCTGCTCAAAAGCTTTTCTCTCTATTAGATAAAGCTGTTTCATTCAGTATTCAGTGCAAATCTTGCCAAACTGAAACAAGCTTATGTCTTATGAAGTACAATGTTTTCTGCAATGCTGTAAGACAGTTTTTAATGTGTTAGAAGTAATATGCACAAAAACTTATGTTAGGACTTCAATGATCAAGATTGTCAGTTTACAGCTTTCTGAGTCCAGTAATGCTGAAATAGTGTTTCTGTTGAAATGAAGTGAAATCAAGCCCAAATCTGCTCAAAAGCTTTTCTCTCTATTAGATAAAGCTGTTTCATTCAGTATTCAGTGCAAATCTTGCCAAACTGAAACAAGCTTATGTCTTATGAAGTACAATGTTTTCTGCAATGCTGTAAGACAGTTTTTAATGTGTTAGAAGTAATATGCACAAAAACTTATGTTAGGACTTCAATGATCAAGATTGTCAGTTTACAGCTTTCTGAGTCCAGTAATGCTGAAATAGTGTTTCTGTTGAAATGAAGTGAAATCAAGCCCAAATCTGCTCAAAAGCTTTTCTCTCTATTAGATAAAGCTGTTTCATTCAGTATTCAGTGCAAATCTTGCCAAACTGAAACATGCTTATGTCTTATGAAATAAAATGTTTTCTGCAATGCTGTAAGACAGTTTTTAATGTGTTAGAAGTTATATACACAAAAACTAATGTTAGGACTGCAATGATCAAGATTGTCAGTTTACAGCTTTCTGTGTCCAGTAATGTTGAAATAGTGTTTCTGTTCAAATGAAGTGAAATCAAGCCCAAATCTGCTCAAAAGCTTTTCTCTCTATTAGAGAAAGCTGTTTCATTCAATATTCAGTGCAAATCTTGCCAAACTGAAACAAGCTTATGCCTTATGAAGTACAATGTTTTCTGCAATGCTGTAAGACAGCTTTTAATGTGTTAGAAGTTATATGCACAAAAACTAATGTTAGGACTTCAATGATCAAGATTGTCAGTTTACAGCTTTCTGAGTCCAGTAATGCTGAAATAGTGTTTCTGTTGAAATGAAGTGAAATCAAGCCCAAATCTGCTCAAAAGCTTTTCTCTCTATTAGATAAAGCTGTTTCATTCAGTATTCAGTGCAAATCTTGCCAAACTGAAACAAGCTTATGTCTTATGAAGTACAATGTTTTCTGCAATGCTGTAAGACAGTTTTTAATGTGTTAGAAGTTATATGCACAAAAACTTATGTTAGGACTTCAATGATCAAGATTGTCAGTTTACAGCTTTCTGAGTCCAGTAATGCTGAAATAGTGTTTCTGTTGAAATGAAGTGAAATCAAGCCCAAATCTGCTCAAAAGCTTTTCTCTCTATTAGATAAAGCTGTTTCATTCAGTATTCAGTGCAAATCTTGCCAAACTGAAACAAGCTTATGCCTTATGAAGTACAATGTTTTCTGCAATGCTGTAAGACAGTTTTTAATGTGTTAGAAGTTATATGCACAAAAACTTTCGTTAGGACTTCAATGATCAAGATTGTCAGTTTACAGCTTTCTGAGTCCAGTAATGCTGAAATAGTGTTTCTGTTGAAATGAAGTGAAATCAAGCCCAAATCTGCTCAAAAGCTTTTCTCTCTATTAGATAAAGCTGTTTCATTCAGTATTCAGTGCAAATCTTGCCAAACTGAAACAAGCTTATGTCTTATGAAGTACAATGTTTTCTGCAATGCTGTAAGACAGTTTTTAATGTGTTAGAAGTAATATGCACAAAAACTTATGTTAGGACTTCAATGATCAAGATTGTCAGTTTACAGCTTTCTGAGTCCAGTAATGCTGAAATAGTGTTTCTGTTGAAATGAAGTGAAATCAAGCCCAAATCTGCTCAAAAGCTTTTCTCTCTATTAGATAAAGCTGTTTCATTCAGTATTCAGTGCAAATCTTGCCAAACTGAAACAAGCTTATGTCTTATGAAGTACAATGTTTTCTGCAATGCTGTAAGACAGTTTTTAATGTGTTAGAAGTTATATGCACAAAAACTAATGTTAGGACTTCAATGATCAAGATTGTCAGTTTACAGCTTTCTGAGTCCAGTAATGCTGAAATAGTGTTTCTGTTCAAATGAAGTGAAATCAAGCCCAAATCTGCTAAAAATCTTTTCTCTCTATTAGATAAAGCTGTTTCATTCAGTATTCAGTGCAAATCTTGCCAAACTGAAACAAGCTTATGTCTTATGAAGTACAATGTTTTCTGCAATGCTGTAAGACAGCTTTTAATGTGTTAGAAGTTATATGCACAAAAACTTATGTTAGGACTTCAATGATCAAGATTGTCAGTTTACAGCTTTCTGAGTCCAGTAATGCTGAAATAGTGTTTCTGTTGAAATGAAGTGAAATCAAGCCCAAATCTGCTCAAAAGCTTTTCTCTCTATTAGATAAAGCTGTTTCATTCAGTATTCAGTGCAAATCTTGCCAAACTGAAACAAGCTTATGCCTTATGAAGTACAATGTTTTCTGCAATGCTGTAAGACAGTTTTTAATGTGTTAGAAGTTATATGCACAAAAACTAATGTTAGGACTTCAATGATCAAGATTGTCAGTTTACAGCTTTCTGAGTCCAGTAATGCTGAAATAGTGTTCCTGTTCAAATGAAGTGAAATCAAGCCCAAATCTGCTCAAAAGCTTTTCTCTCTATTAGATAAAGCTGTTTCATTCAGTATTCAGTGCAAATCTTGCCAAACTGAAACATGCTTATGTCTTATGAAATAAAATGTTTTCTGCAATGCTGTAAGACAGTTTTTAATGTGTTAGAAGTTATATACACAAAAACTAATGTTAGGACTGCAATGATCAAGATTGTCAGTTTACAGCTTTCTGTGTCCAGTAATGTTGAAATAGTGTTTCTGTTCAAATGAAGTGAAATCAAGCCCAAATCTGCTCAAAAGCTTTTCTCTCTATTAGAGAAAGCTGTTTCATTCAATATTCAGTGCAAATCTTGCCAAACTGAAACAAGCTTATGCCTTATGAAGTACAATGTTTTCTGCAATGCTGTAAGACAGCTTTTAATGTGTTAGAAGTTATATGCACAAAAACTAATGTTAGGACTTCAATGATCAAGATTGTCAGTTTACAGCTTTCTGAGTCCAGTAATGTTGAAATAGTGTTTCTGTTCAAATGAAGTGAAATCAAGCCCAAATCTGCTCAAAAGCTTTTCTCACTATTAGAGAAAGCTGTTTCATTCAAAATTCAGTGCAAATCTTGCCAAACTGAAACAAGCTTATGCCTTATGAAGTACAATGTTTTCTGCAATGCTGTAAGACAGTTTTTAATGTGTAAGAAGTTATATGCACAAAAACTTATGTTAGGACTTCAATGATCAAGATTGTCAGTTTACAGCTTTCTGAGTCCAGTAATGCTGAAATAGTGTTTCTGTTGAAATGAAGTGAAATCAAGCCCAAATCTGCTCAAAAGCTTTTCTCTCTATTAGATAAAGCTGTTTCATTCAGTATTCAGTGCAAATCTTGCCAAACTGAAACAAGCTTATGTCTTATGAAGTACAATGTTTTCTGCAATGCTGTAAGACAGTTTTTAATGTGTTAGAAGTAATATGCACAAAAACTTATGTTAGGACTTCAATGATCAAGATTGTCAGTTTACAGCTTTCTGAGTCCAGTAATGCTGAAATAGTGTTTCTGTTGAAATGAAGTGAAATCAAGCCCAAATCTGCTCAAAAGCTTTTCTCTCTATTAGATAAAGCTGTTTCATTCAGTATTCAGTGCAAATCTTGCCAAACTGAAACAAGCTTATGTCTTATGAAGTACAATGTTTTCTGCAATGCTGTAAGACAGTTTTTAATGTGTTAGAAGTAATATGCACAAAAACTTATGTTAGGACTTCAATGATCAAGATTGTCAGTTTACAGCTTTCTGAGTCCAGTAATGCTGAAATAGTGTTTCTGTTGAAATGAAGTGAAATCAAGCCCAAATCTGCTCAAAAGCTTTTCTCTCTATTAGATAAAGCTGTTTCATTCAGTATTCAGTGCAAATCTTGCCAAACTGAAACAAGCTTATGTCTTATGAAGTACAATGTTTTCTGCAATGCTGTAAGACAGTTTTTAATGTGTTAGAAGTTATATGCACAAAAACTAATGTTAGGACTTCAATGATCAAGATTGTCAGTTTACAGCTTTCTGAGTCCAGTAATGCTGAAATAGTGTTTCTGTTCAAATGAAGTGAAATCAAGCCCAAATCTGCTCAAAAGCTTTTCTCTCTATTAGATAAAGCTGTTTCATTCAGTATTCAGTGCAAATCTTGCCAAACTGAAACAAGCTTATGCCTTATGAAGTACAATGTTTTCTGCAATGCTGTAAGACAGCTTTTAATGTGTTAGAAGTTATATGCACAAAAACTAATGTTAGGACTTCAATGATCAAGATTGTCAGTTTACAGCTTTCTGAGTCCAGTAATGCTGAAATAGTGTTCCTGTTCAAATGAAGTGAAATCAAGCCCAAATCTGCTCAAAAGCTTTTCTCTCTATTAGAGAAAGCTGTTTCATTCAGTATTCAGTGCAAATCTTGCCAAACTGAAACAAGCTTATGCCTTATGAAGTACAATGTTTTCTGCAATGCTGTAAGACAGCTTTTAATGTGTTAGAAGTTATATGCACAAAAACTTATGTTAGGACTTCAATGATCAAGATTGTCAGTTTACAGCTTTCTGAGTCCAGTAATGCTGAAATAGTGTTTCTGTTGAAATGAAGTGAAATCAAGCCCAAATCTGCTCAAAAGCTTTTCTCTCTATTAGATAAAGCTGTTTCATTCAGTATTCAGTGCAAATCTTGCCAAACTGAAACAAGCTTATGTCTTATGAAGTACAATGTTTTCTGCAATGCTGTAAGACAGTTTTTAATGTGTTAGAAGTAATATGCACAAAAACTTATGTTAGGACTTCAATGATCAAGATTGTCAGTTTACAGCTTTCTGAGTCCAGTAATGCTGAAATAGTGTTTCTGTTGAAATGAAGTGAAATCAAGCCCAAATCTGCTCAAAAGCTTTTCTCTCTATTAGATAAAGCTGTTTCATTCAGTATTCAGTGCAAATCTTGCCAAACTGAAACAAGCTTATGTCTTATGAAGTACAATGTTTTCTGCAATGCTGTAAGACAGCTTTTAATGTGTTAGAAGTTATATGCACAAAAACTTATGTTAGGACTTCAATGATCAAGATTGTCAGTTTACAGCTTTCTGAGTCCAGTAATGCTGAAATAGTGTTTCTGTTGAAATGAAGTGAAATCAAGCCCAAATCTGCTCAAAAGCTTTTCTCTCTATTAGATAAAGCTGTTTCATTCAGTATTCAGTGCAAATCTTGCCAAACTGAAACAAGCTTATGCCTTATGAAGTACAATTTTTTCTGCAATGCTGTAAGACAGTTTTTAATGTGTTAGAAGTTATATGCACAAAAACTTATGTTAGGACTTCAATGATCAAGATTGTCAGTTTACAGCTTTCTGAGTCCAGTAATGCTGAAATAGTGTTTCTGTTGAAATGAAGTGAAATCAAGCCCAAATCTGCTCAAAAGCTTTTCTCTCTATTAGATAAAGCTGTTTCATTCAGTATTCAGTGCAAATCTTGCCAAACTGAAACAAGCTTATGTCTTATGAAGTACAATGTTTTCTGCAATGCTGTAAGACAGTTTTTAATGTGTTAGAAGTTATATGCACAAAAACTAATGTTAGGACTTCAATGATCAAGATTGTCAGTTTACAGCTTTCTGAGTCCAGTAATGCTGAAATAGTGTTTCTGTTGAAATGAAGTGAAATCAAGCCCAAATCTGCTCAAAAGCTTTTCTCTCTATTAGATAAAGCTGTTTCATTCAGTATTCAGTGCAAATCTTGCCAAACTGAAACAAGCTTATGTCTTATGAAGTACAATGTTTTCTGCAATGCTGTAAGACAGTTTTTAATGTGTTAGAAGTTATATGCACAAAAACTAATGTTAGGACTTCAATGATCAAGATTGTCAGTTTACAGCTTTTTGAGTCCAGTAATGCTGAAATAGTGTTTCTGTTGAAATGAAGTGAAATCAAGCCCAAATCTGCTCAAAAGCTTTTCTCTCTATTAGATAAAGCTGTTTCATTCAGTATTCAGTGCAAATCTTGCCAAACTGAAACAAGCTTATGCCTTATGAAGTACAATGTTTTCTGCAATGCTGTAAGACAGTTTTTAATGTGTTAGAAGTTATATGCACAAAAACTTATGTTAGGACTTCAATGATCAAGATTGTCAGTTTACAGCTTTCTGAGTCCAGTAATGCTGAAATAGTGTTTCTGTTGAAATGAAGTGAAATCAAGCCCAAATCTGCTCAAAAGCTTTTCTCTCTATTAGATAAAGCTGTTTCATTCAGTATTCAGTGCAAATCTTGCCAAACTGAAACAAGCTTATGTCTTATGAAGTACAATGTTTTCTGCAATGCTGTAAGACAGCTTTTAATGTGTTAGAAGTTATATGCACAAAAACTTATGTTAGGACTTCAATGATCAAGATTGTCAGTTTACAGCTTTCTGAGTCCAGTAATGCTGAAATAGTGTTTCTGTTGAAATGAAGTGAAATCAAGCCCAAATCTGCTCAAAAGCTTTTCTCTCTATTAGATAAAGCTGTTTCATTCAGTATTCAGTGCAAATCTTGCCAAACTGAAACAAGCTTATGCCTTATGAAGTACAATGTTTTCTGCAATGCTGTAAGACAGTTTTTAATGTGTTAGAAGTTATATGCACAAAAACTAATGTTAGGACTTCAATGATCAAGATTGTCAGTTTACAGCTTTCTGAGTCCAGTAATGCTGAAATAGTGTTCCTGTTCAAATGAAGTGAAATCAAGCCCAAATCTGCTCAAAAGCTTTTCTCTCTATTAGAGAAAGCTGTTTCATTCAGTATTCAGTGCAAATCTTGCCAAACTGAAACAAGCTTATGCCTTATGAAGTACAATGTTTTCTGCAATGCTGTAAGACAGCTTTTAATGTGTTAGAAGTTATATGCACAAAAACTTATGTTAGGACTTCAATGATCAAGATTGTCAGTTTACAGCTTTCTGAGTCCAGTAATGCTGAAATAGTGTTTCTGTTGAAATGAAGTGAAATCAAGCCCAAATCTGCTCAAAAGCTTTTCTCTCTATTAGATAAAGCTGTTTCATTCAGTATTCAGTGCAAATCTTGCCAAACTGAAACAAGCTTATGTCTTATGAAGTACAATGTTTTCTGCAATGCTGTAAGACAGTTTTTAATGTGTTAGAAGTAATATGCACAAAAACTTATGTTAGGACTTCAATGATCAAGATTGTCAGTTTACAGCTTTCTGAGTCCAGTAATGCTGAAATAGTGTTTCTGTTGAAATGAAGTGAAATCAAGCCCAAATCTGCTCAAAAGCTTTTCTCTCTATTAGATAAAGCTGTTTCATTCAGTATTCAGTGCAAATCTTGCCAAACTGAAACAAGCTTATGTCTTATGAAGTACAATGTTTTCTGCAATGCTGTAAGACAGCTTTTAATGTGTTAGAAGTTATATGCACAAAAACTTATGTTAGGACTTCAATGATCAAGATTGTCAGTTTACAGCTTTCTGAGTCCAGTAATGCTGAAATAGTGTTTCTGTTGAAATGAAGTGAAATCAAGCCCAAATCTGCTCAAAAGCTTTTCTCTCTATTAGATAAAGCTGTTTCATTCAGTATTCAGTGCAAATCTTGCCAAACTGAAACAAGCTTATGCCTTATGAAGTACAATGTTTTCTGCAATGCTGTAAGACAGTTTTTAATGTGTTAGAAGTTATATGCACAAAAACTAATGTTAGGACTTCAATGATCAAGATTGTCAGTTTACAGCTTTCTGAGTCCAGTAATGCTGAAATAGTGTTCCTGTTCAAATGAAGTGAAATCAAGCCCAAATCTGCTCAAAAGCTTTTCTCTCTATTAGAGAAAGCTGTTTCATTCAGTATTCAGTGCAAATCTTGCCAAACTGAAACATGCTTATGTCTTATGAAATAAAATGTTTTCTGCAATGCTGTAAGACAGTTTTTAATGTGTTAGAAGTTATATACACAAAAACTAATGTTAGGACTGCAATGATCAAGATTGTCAGTTTACAGCTTTCTGTGTCCAGTAATGTTGAAATAGTGTTTCTGTTCAAATGAAGTGAAATCAAGCCCAAATCTGCTCAAAAGCTTTTCTCTCTATTAGAGAAAGCTGTTTCATTCAATATTCAGTGCAAATCTTGCCAAACTGAAACAAGCTTATGCCTTATGAAGTACAATGTTTTCTGCAATGCTGTAAGACAGCTTTTAATGTGTTAGAAGTTATATGCACAAAAACTAATGTTAGGACTTCAATGATCAAGATTGTCAGTTTACAGCTTTCTGAGTCCAGTAATGTTGAAATAGTGTTCCTGTTCAAATGAAGTGAAATCAAGCCCAAATCTGCTCAAAAGCTTTTCTCACTATTAGAGAAAGCTGTTTCATTCAATATTCAGTGCAAATCTTGCCAAACTGAAACAAGCTTATGCCTTATGAAGTACAATGTTTTCTGCAATGCTGTAAGACAGTTTTTAATGTGTAAGAAGTTATATGCACAAAAACTAATGTTAGGACTGCAATGATCAAGATTGTCAGTTTACAGCTTTCTGAGTCCAGTAATGTTGAAATAGTGTTTCTGTTCAAATGAAGTGAAATCAAGCCCAAATCTGCTCAAAAGCTTTTCTCTCTATTAGATAAAGCTGTTTCATTCAATATTCAGTGCAAATCTTGCCAAACTGAAACAAGCTTATGCCTTATGAAGTACAATGTTTTCTGCAATGCTGTAAGACAGTTTTTAATGTGTTAGAAGTTATATGCACAAAAACTTATGTTAGGACTTCAATGATCAAGATTGTCAGTTTACAGCTTTCTGAGTCCAGTAATGCTGAAATAGTGTTTCTGTTGAAATGAAGTGAAATCAAGCCCAAATCTGCTCAAAAGCTTTTCTCTCTATTAGATAAAGCTGTTTCATTCAGTATTCAGTGCAAATCTTGCCAAACTGAAACAAGCTTATGTCTTATGAAGTACAATGTTTTCTGCAATGCTGTAAGACAGTTTTTAATGTGTTAGAAGTAATATGCACAAAAACTTATGTTAGGACTTCAATGATCAAGATTGTCAGTTTACAGCTTTCTGAGTCCAGTAATGCTGAAATAGTGTTTCTGTTGAAATGAAGTGAAATCAAGCCCAAATCTGCTCAAAAGCTTTTCTCTCTATTAGATAAAGCTGTTTCATTCAGTATTCAGTGCAAATCTTGCCAAACTGAAACAAGCTTATGTCTTATGAAGTACAATGTTTTCTGCAATGCTGTAAGACAGTTTTTAATGTGTTAGAAGTAATATGCACAAAAACTTATGTTAGGACTTCAATGATCAAGATTGTCAGTTTACAGCTTTCTGAGTCCAGTAATGCTGAAATAGTGTTTCTGTTGAAATGAAGTGAAATCAAGCCCAAATCTGCTCAAAAGCTTTTCTCTCTATTAGATAAAGCTGTTTCATTCAGTATTCAGTGCAAATCTTGCCAAACTGAAACAAGCTTATGTCTTATGAAGTACAATGTTTTCTGCAATGCTGTAAGACAGTTTTTAATGTGTTAGAAGTTATATGCACAAAAACTAATGTTAGGACTTCAATGATCAAGATTGTCAGTTTACAGCTTTCTGAGTCCAGTAATGCTGAAATAGTGTTTCTGTTGAAATGAAGTGAAATCAAGCCCAAATCTGCTCAAAAGCTTTTCTCTCTATTAGATAAAGCTGTTTCATTCAGTATTCAGTGCAAATCTTGCCAAACTGAAACAAGCTTATGTCTTATGAAGTACAATGTTTTCTGCAATGCTGTAAGACAGTTTTTAATGTGTTAGAAGTTATATGCACAAAAACTAATGTTAGGACTTCAATGATCAAGATTGTCAGTTTACAGCTTTTTGAGTCCAGTAATGCTGAAATAGTGTTTCTGTTGAAATGAAGTGAAATCAAGCCCAAATCTGCTCAAAAGCTTTTCTCTCTATTAGATAAAGCTGTTTCATTCAGTATTCAGTGCAAATCTTGCCAAACTGAAACAAGCTTATGCCTTATGAAGTACAATGTTTTCTGCAATGCTGTAAGACAGTTTTTAATGTGTTAGAAGTTATATGCACAAAAACTTATGTTAGGACTTCAATGATCAAGATTGTCAGTTTACAGCTTTCTGAGTCCAGTAATGCTGAAATAGTGTTTCTGTTGAAATGAAGTGAAATCAAGCCCAAATCTGCTCAAAAGCTTTTCTCTCTATTAGATAAAGCTGTTTCATTCAGTATTCAGTGCAAATCTTGCCAAACTGAAACAAGCTTATGTCTTATGAAGTACAATGTTTTCTGCAATGCTGTAAGACAGTTTTTAATGTGTTAGAAGTTATATGCACAAAAACTAATGTTAGGACTTCAATGATCAAGATTGTCAGTTTACAGCTTTCTGAGTCCAGTAATGCTGAAATAGTGTTTCTGTTGAAATGAAGTGAAATCAAGCCCAAATCTGCTCAAAAGCTTTTCTCTCTATTAGATAAAGCTGTTTCATTCAGTATTCAGTGCAAATCTTGCCAAACTGAAACAAGCTTATGTCTTATGAAGTACAATGTTTTCTGCAATGCTGTAAGACAGTTTTTAATGTGTTAGAAGTTATATGCACAAAAACTAATGTTAGGACTTCAATGATCAAGATTGTCAGTTTACAGCTTTTTGAGTCCAGTAATGCTGAAATAGTGTTTCTGTTGAAATGAAGTGAAATCAAGCCCAAATCTGCTCAAAAGCTTTTCTCTCTATTAGATAAAGCTGTTTCATTCAGTATTCAGTGCAAATCTTGCCAAACTGAAACAAGCTTATGCCTTATGAAGTACAATGTTTTCTGCAATGCTGTAAGACAGTTTTTAATGTGTTAGAAGTTATATGCACAAAAACTTATGTTAGGACTTCAATGATCAAGATTGTCAGTTTACAGCTTTCTGAGTCCAGTAATGCTGAAATAGTGTTTCTGTTGAAATGAAGTGAAATCAAGCCCAAATCTGCTCAAAAGCTTTTCTCTCTATTAGATAAAGCTGTTTCATTCAGTATTCAGTGCAAATCTTGCCAAACTGAAACAAGCTTATGTCTTATGAAGTACAATGTTTTCTGCAATGCTGTAAGACAGTTTTTAATGTGTTAGAAGTAATATGCACAAAAACTTATGTTAGGACTTCAATGATCAAGATTGTCAGTTTACAGCTTTCTGAGTCCAGTAATGCTGAAATAGTGTTTCTGTTGAAATGAAGTGAAATCAAGCCCAAATCTGCTCAAAAGCTTTTCTCTCTATTAGATAAAGCTGTTTCATTCAGTATTCAGTGCAAATCTTGCCAAACTGAAACAAGCTTATGTCTTATGAAGTACAATGTTTTCTGCAATGCTGTAAGACAGTTTTTAATGTGTTAGAAGTTATATGCACAAAAACTAATGTTAGGACTTCAATGATCAAGATTGTCAGTTTACAGCTTTCTGAGTCCAGTAATGCTGAAATAGTGTTTCTGTTGAAATGAAGTGAAATCAAGCCCAAATCTGCTCAAAAGCTTTTCTCTCTATTAGATAAAGCTGTTTCATTCAGTATTCAGTGCAAATCTTGCCAAACTGAAACAAGCTTATGCCTTATGAAGTACAATGTTTTCTGCAATGCTGTAAGACAGCTTTTAATGTGTTAGAAGTTATATGCACAAAAACTTATGTTAGGACTTCAATGATCAAGATTGTCAGTTTACAGCTTTCTGAGTCCAGTAATGCTGAAATAGTGTTTCTGTTGAAATGAAGTGAAATCAAGCCCAAATCTGCTCAAAAGCTTTTCTCTCTATTAGATAAAGCTGTTTCATTCAGTATTCAGTGCAAATCTTGCCAAACTGAAACAAGCTTATGTCTTATGAAGTACAATGTTTTCTGCAATGCTGTAAGACAGTTTTTAATGTGTTAGAAGTAATATGCACAAAAACTTATGTTAGGACTTCAATGATCAAGATTGTCAGTTTACAGCTTTCTGAGTCCAGTAATGCTGAAATAGTGTTTCTGTTGAAATGAAGTGAAATCAAGCCCAAATCTGCTCAAAAGCTTTTCTCTCTATTAGATAAAGCTGTTTCATTCAGTATTCAGTGCAAATCTTGCCAAACTGAAACAAGCTTATGCCTTATGAAGTACAATGTTTTCTGCAATGCTGTAAGACAGTTTTTAATGTGTTAGAAGTTATATGCACAAAATCTAATGTTAGGACTTCAATGATCAAGATTGTCAGTTTACAGCTTTCTGAGTCCAGTAATGCTGAAATAGTGTTCCTGTTCAAATGAAGTGAAATCAAGCCCAAATCTGCTCAAAAGCTTTTCTCTCTATTAGATAAAGCTGTTTCATTCAGTTTTCAGTGCAAATCTTGCCAAACTGAAACAAGCTTATGTCTTATGAAGTACAATGTTTTCTGCAATGCTGTAAGACAGTTTTTAATGTGTTAGAAGTTATATGCACAAAAACTAATGTTAGGACTTCAATGATCAAGATTGTCAGTTTACAGCTTTCTGAGTCCAGTAATGCTGAAATAGTGTTTCTGTTCAAATGAAGTGAAATCAAGCCCAAATCTGCTAAAAATCTTTTCTCTCTATTAGATAAAGCTGTTTCATTCAGTATTCAGTGCAAATCTTGCCAAACTGAAACAAGCTTATGCCTTATGAAGTACAATGTTTTCTGCAATGCTGTAAGACAGCTTTTAATGTGTTAGAAGTTATATGCACAAAAACTTATGTTAGGACTTCAATGATCAAGATTGTCAGTTTACAGCTTTCTGAGTCCAGTAATGCTGAAATAGTGTTTCTGTTGAAATGAAGTGAAATCAAGCCCAAATCTGCTCAAAAGCTTTTCTCTCTATTAGATAAAGCTGTTTCATTCAGTATTCAGTGCAAATCTTGCCAAACTGAAACAAGCTTATGCCTTATGAAGTACAATGTTTTCTGCAATGCTGTAAGACAGTTTTTAATGTGTTAGAAGTTATATGCACAAAAACTAATGTTAGGACTTCAATGATCAAGATTGTCAGTTTACAGCTTTCTGAGTCCAGTAATGCTGAAATAGTGTTCCTGTTCAAATGAAGTGAAATCAAGCCCAAATCTGCTCAAAAGCTTTTCTCTCTATTAGAGAAAGCTGTTTCATTCAGTATTCAGTGCAAATCTTGCCAAACTGAAACATGCTTATGTCTTATGAAATAAAATGTTTTCTGCAATGCTGTAAGACAGTTTTTAATGTGTTAGAAGTTATATACACAAAAACTAATGTTAGGACTGCAATGATCAAGATTGTCAGTTTACAGCTTTCTGTGTCCAGTAATGTTGAAATAGTGTTTCTGTTCAAATGAAGTGAAATCAAGCCCAAATCTGCTCAAAAGCTTTTCTCTCTATTAGAGAAAGCTGTTTCATTCAATATTCAGTGCAAATCTTGCCAAACTGAAACAAGCTTATGCCTTATGAAGTACAATGTTTTCTGCAATGCTGTAAGACAGCTTTTAATGTGTTAGAAGTTATATGCACAAAAACTAATGTTAGGACTTCAATGATCAAGATTGTCAGTTTACAGCTTTCTGAGTCCAGTAATGCTGAAATAGTGTTTCTGTTGAAATGAAGTGAAATCAAGCCCAAATCTGCTCAAAAGCTTTTCTCTCTATTAGATAAAGCTGTTTCATTCAGTATTCAGTGCAAATCTTGCCAAACTGAAACAAGCTTATGTCTTATGAAGTACAATGTTTTCTGCAATGCTGTAAGACAGTTTTTAATGTGTTAGAAGTTATATGCACAAAAACTTATGTTAGGACTTCAATGATCAAGATTGTCAGTTTACAGCTTTCTGAGTCCAGTAATGCTGAAATAGTGTTTCTGTTGAAATGAAGTGAAATCAAGCCCAAATCTGCTCAAAAGCTTTTCTCTCTATTAGATAAAGCTGTTTCATTCAGTATTCAGTGCAAATCTTGCCAAACTGAAACAAGCTTATGCCTTATGAAGTACAATGTTTTCTGCAATGCTGTAAGACAGTTTTTAATGTGTTAGAAGTTATATGCACAAAAACTTTCGTTAGGACTTCAATGATCAAGATTGTCAGTTTACAGCTTTCTGAGTCCAGTAATGCTGAAATAGTGTTTCTGTTGAAATGAAGTGAAATCAAGCCCAAATCTGCTCAAAAGCTTTTCTCTCTATTAGATAAAGCTGTTTCATTCAGTATTCAGTGCAAATCTTGCCAAACTGAAACAAGCTTATGTCTTATGAAGTACAATGTTTTCTGCAATGCTGTAAGACAGTTTTTAATGTGTTAGAAGTAATATGCACAAAAACTTATGTTAGGACTTCAATGATCAAGATTGTCAGTTTACAGCTTTCTGAGTCCAGTAATGCTGAAATAGTGTTTCTGTTGAAATGAAGTGAAATCAAGCCCAAATCTGCTCAAAAGCTTTTCTCTCTATTAGATAAAGCTGTTTCATTCAGTATTCAGTGCAAATCTTGCCAAACTGAAACAAGCTTATGTCTTATGAAGTACAATGTTTTCTGCAATGCTGTAAGACAGTTTTTAATGTGTTAGAAGTTATATGCACAAAAACTAATGTTAGGACTTCAATGATCAAGATTGTCAGTTTACAGCTTTCTGAGTCCAGTAATGCTGAAATAGTGTTTCTGTTCAAATGAAGTGAAATCAAGCCCAAATCTGCTAAAAATCTTTTCTCTCTATTAGATAAAGCTGTTTCATTCAGTATTCAGTGCAAATCTTGCCAAACTGAAACAAGCTTATGCCTTATGAAGTACAATGTTTTCTGCAATGCTGTAAGACAGCTTTTAATGTGTTAGAAGTTATATGCACAAAAACTTATGTTAGGACTTCAATGATCAAGATTGTCAGTTTACAGCTTTCTGAGTCCAGTAATGCTGAAATAGTGTTTCTGTTGAAATGAAGTGAAATCAAGCCCAAATCTGCTCAAAAGCTTTTCTCTCTATTAGATAAAGCTGTTTCATTCAGTATTCAGTGCAAATCTTGCCAAACTGAAACAAGCTTATGCCTTATGAAGTACAATGTTTTCTGCAATGCTGTAAGACAGTTTTTAATGTGTTAGAAGTTATATGCACAAAAACTAATGTTAGGACTTCAATGATCAAGATTGTCAGTTTACAGCTTTCTGAGTCCAGTAATGCTGAAATAGTGTTCCTGTTCAAATGAAGTGAAATCAAGCCCAAATCTGCTCAAAAGCTTTTCTCTCTATTAGAGAAAGCTGTTTCATTCAGTATTCAGTGCAAATCTTGCCAAACTGAAACATGCTTATGTCTTATGAAATAAAATGTTTTCTGCAATGCTGTAAGACAGTTTTTAATGTGTTAGAAGTTATATACACAAAAACTAATGTTAGGACTGCAATGATCAAGATTGTCAGTTTACAGCTTTCTGTGTCCAGTAATGTTGAAATAGTGTTTCTGTTCAAATGAAGTGAAATCAAGCCCAAATCTGCTCAAAAGCTTTTCTCTCTATTAGAGAAAGCTGTTTCATTCAATATTCAGTGCAAATCTTGCCAAACTGAAACAAGCTTATGCCTTATGAAGTACAATGTTTTCTGCAATGCTGTAAGACAGTTTTTAATGTGTTAGAAGTTATATGCACAAAAACTAATGTTAGGACTTCAATGATCAAGATTGTCAGTTTACAGCTTTCTGAGTCCAGTAATGTTGAAATAGTGTTTCTGTTCAAATGAAGTGAAATCAAGCCCAAATCTGCTCAAAAGCTTTTCTCACTATTAGAGAAAGCTGTTTCATTCAATATTCAGTGCAAATCTTGCCAAACTGAAACAAGCTTATGCCTTATGAAGTACAATGTTTTCTGCAATGCTGTAAGACAGTTTTTAATGTGTAAGAAGTTATATGCACAAAAACTTATGTTAGGACTTCAATGATCAAGATTGTCAGTTTACAGCTTTCTGAGTCCAGTAATGCTGAAATAGTGTTTCTGTTGAAATGAAGTGAAATCAAGCCCAAATCTGCTCAAAAGCTTTTCTCTCTATTAGATAAAGCTGTTTCATTCAGTATTCAGTGCAAATCTTGCCAAACTGAAACAAGCTTATGTCTTATGAAGTACAATGTTTTCTGCAATGCTGTAAGACAGTTTTTAATGTGTTAGAAGTAATATGCACAAAAACTTATGTTAGGACTTCAATGATCAAGATTGTCAGTTTACAGCTTTCTGAGTCCAGTAATGCTGAAATAGTGTTTCTGTTGAAATGAAGTGAAATCAAGCCCAAATCTGCTCAAAAGCTTTTCTCTCTATTAGATAAAGCTGTTTCATTCAGTATTCAGTGCAAATCTTGCCAAACTGAAACAAGCTTATGTCTTATGAAGTACAATGTTTTCTGCAATGCTGTAAGACAGCTTTTAATGTGTTAGAAGTTATATGCACAAAAACTTATGTTAGGACTTCAATGATCAAGATTGTCAGTTTACAGCTTTCTGAGTCCAGTAATGCTGAAATAGTGTTTCTGTTGAAATGAAGTGAAATCAAGCCCAAATCTGCTCAAAAGCTTTTCTCTCTATTAGATAAAGCTGTTTCATTCAGTATTCAGTGCAAATCTTGCCAAACTGAAACAAGCTTATGCCTTATGAAGTACAATTTTTTCTGCAATGCTGTAAGACAGCTTTTAATGTGTTAGAAGTTATATGCACAAAAACTTATGTTAGGACTTCAATGATCAAGATTGTCAGTTTACAGCTTTCTGAGTCCAGTAATGCTGAAATAGTGTTTCTGTTGAAATGAAGTGAAATCAAGCCCAAATCTGCTCAAAAGCTTTTCTCTCTATTAGATAAAGCTGTTTCATTCAGAATTCAGTGCAAATCTTGCCAAACTGAAACAAGCTTATGCCTTATGAAGTACAATGTTTTCTGCAATACTGTAAGACAGTTTTTAATGTGTTAGAAGTTATATGCACAAAAACTAATGTTAGGACTTCAATGATCAAGATTGTCAGTTTACAGCTTTCTGAGTCCAGTAATGCTGAAATAGTGTTCCTGTTCAAATGAAGTGAAATCAAGCCCAAATCTGCTCAAAAGCTTTTCTCTCTATTAGAGAAAGCTGTTTCATTCAGTATTCAGTGCAAATCTTGCCAAACTGAAACATGCTTATGTCTTATGAAATAAAATGTTTTCTGCAATGCTGTAAGACAGTTTTTAATGTGTTAGAAGTTATATACACAAAAACTAATGTTAGGACTGCAATGATCAAGATTGTCAGTTTACAGCTTTCTGTGTCCAGTAATGTTGAAATAGTGTTTCTGTTCAAATGAAGTGAAATCAAGCCCAAATCTGCTCAAAAGCTTTTCTCTCTATTAGAGAAAGCTGTTTCATTCAATATTCAGTGCAAATCTTGCCAAACTGAAACAAGCTTATGCCTTATGAAGTACAATGTTTTCTGCAATGCTGTAAGACAGCTTTTAATGTGTTAGAAGTTATATGCACAAAAACTAATGTTAGGACTTCAATGATCAAGATTGTCAGTTTACAGCTTTCTGAGTCCAGTAATGCTGAAATAGTGTTTCTGTTGAAATGAAGTGAAATCAAGCCCAAATCTGCTCAAAAGCTTTTCTCTCTATTAGATAAAGCTGTTTCATTCAGTATTCAGTGCAAATCTTGCCAAACTGAAACAAGCTTATGTCTTATGAAGTACAATGTTTTCTGCAATGCTGTAAGACAGTTTTTAATGTGTTAGAAGTTATATGCACAAAAACTTATGTTAGGACTTCAATGATCAAGATTGTCAGTTTACAGCTTTCTGAGTCCAGTAATGCTGAAATAGTGTTTCTGTTGAAATGAAGTGAAATCAAGCCCAAATCTGCTCAAAAGCTTTTCTCTCTATTAGATAAAGCTGTTTCATTCAGTATTCAGTGCAAATCTTGCCAAACTGAAACAAGCTTATGCCTTATGAAGTACAATGTTTTCTGCAATGCTGTAAGACAGTTTTTAATGTGTTAGAAGTTATATGCACAAAAACTTTCGTTAGGACTTCAATGATCAAGATTGTCAGTTTACAGCTTTCTGAGTCCAGTAATGCTGAAATAGTGTTTCTGTTGAAATGAAGTGAAATCAAGCCCAAATCTGCTCAAAAGCTTTTCTCTCTATTAGATAAAGCTGTTTCATTCAGTATTCAGTGCAAATCTTGCCAAACTGAAACAAGCTTATGTCTTATGAAGTACAATGTTTTCTGCAATGCTGTAAGACAGTTTTTAATGTGTTAGAAGTAATATGCACAAAAACTTATGTTAGGACTTCAATGATCAAGATTGTCAGTTTACAGCTTTCTGAGTCCAGTAATGCTGAAATAGTGTTTCTGTTGAAATGAAGTGAAATCAAGCCCAAATCTGCTCAAAAGCTTTTCTCTCTATTAGATAAAGCTGTTTCATTCAGTATTCAGTGCAAATCTTGCCAAACTGAAACAAGCTTATGTCTTATGAAGTACAATGTTTTCTGCAATGCTGTAAGACAGTTTTTAATGTGTTAGAAGTTATATGCACAAAAACTAATGTTAGGACTTCAATGATCAAGATTGTCAGTTTACAGCTTTCTGAGTCCAGTAATGCTGAAATAGTGTTTCTGTTCAAATGAAGTGAAATCAAGCCCAAATCTGCTAAAAATCTTTTCTCTCTATTAGATAAAGCTGTTTCATTCAGTATTCAGTGCAAATCTTGCCAAACTGAAACAAGCTTATGCCTTATGAAGTACAATGTTTTCTGCAATGCTGTAAGACAGCTTTTAATGTGTTAGAAGTTATATGCACAAAAACTTATGTTAGGACTTCAATGATCAAGATTGTCAGTTTACAGCTTTCTGAGTCCAGTAATGCTGAAATAGTGTTTCTGTTGAAATGAAGTGAAATCAAGCCCAAATCTGCTCAAAAGCTTTTCTCTCTATTAGATAAAGCTGTTTCATTCAGTATTCAGTGCAAATCTTGCCAAACTGAAACAAGCTTATGCCTTATGAAGTACAATGTTTTCTGCAATGCTGTAAGACAGTTTTTAATGTGTTAGAAGTTATATGCACAAAAACTAATGTTAGGACTTCAATGATCAAGATTGTCAGTTTACAGCTTTCTGAGTCCAGTAATGCTGAAATAGTGTTCCTGTTCAAATGAAGTGAAATCAAGCCCAAATCTGCTCAAAAGCTTTTCTCTCTATTAGAGAAAGCTGTTTCATTCAGTATTCAGTGCAAATCTTGCCAAACTGAAACATGCTTATGTCTTATGAAATAAAATGTTTTCTGCAATGCTGTAAGACAGTTTTTAATGTGTTAGAAGTTATATACACAAAAACTAATGTTAGGACTGCAATGATCAAGATTGTCAGTTTACAGCTTTCTGTGTCCAGTAATGTTGAAATAGTGTTTCTGTTCAAATGAAGTGAAATCAAGCCCAAATCTGCTCAAAAGCTTTTCTCTCTATTAGAGAAAGCTGTTTCATTCAATATTCAGTGCAAATCTTGCCAAACTGAAACAAGCTTATGCCTTATGAAGTACAATGTTTTCTGCAATGCTGTAAGACAGTTTTTAATGTGTTAGAAGTTATATGCACAAAAACTAATGTTAGGACTTCAATGATCAAGATTGTCAGTTTACAGCTTTCTGAGTCCAGTAATGTTGAAATAGTGTTTCTGTTCAAATGAAGTGAAATCAAGCCCAAATCTGCTCAAAAGCTTTTCTCACTATTAGAGAAAGCTGTTTCATTCAATAATCAGTGCAAATCTTGCCAAACTGAAACAAGCTTATGCCTTATGAAGTACAATGTTTTCTGCAATGCTGTAAGACAGTTTTTAATGTGTAAGAAGTTATATGCACAAAAACTTATGTTAGGACTTCAATGATCAAGATTGTCAGTTTACAGCTTTCTGAGTCCAGTAATGCTGAAATAGTGTTTCTGTTGAAATGAAGTGAAATCAAGCCCAAATCTGCTCAAAAGCTTTTCTCTCTATTAGATAAAGCTGTTTCATTCAGTATTCAGTGCAAATCTTGCCAAACTGAAACAAGCTTATGTCTTATGAAGTACAATGTTTTCTGCAATGCTGTAAGACAGTTTTTAATGTGTTAGAAGTAATATGCACAAAAACTTATGTTAGGACTTCAATGATCAAGATTGTCAGTTTACAGCTTTCTGAGTCCAGTAATGCTGAAATAGTGTTTCTGTTGAAATGAAGTGAAATCAAGCCCAAATCTGCTCAAAAGCTTTTCTCTCTATTAGATAAAGCTGTTTCATTCAGTATTCAGTGCAAATCTTGCCAAACTGAAACAAGCTTATGTCTTATGAAGTACAATGTTTTCTGCAATGCTGTAAGACAGCTTTTAATGTGTTAGAAGTTATATGCACAAAAACTTATGTTAGGACTTCAATGATCAAGATTGTCAGTTTACAGCTTTCTGAGTCCAGTAATGCTGAAATAGTGTTTCTGTTGAAATGAAGTGAAATCAAGCCCAAATCTGCTCAAAAGCTTTTCTCTCTATTAGATAAAGCTGTTTCATTCAGTATTCAGTGCAAATCTTGCCAAACTGAAACAAGCTTATGCCTTATGAAGTACAATTTTTTCTGCAATGCTGTAAGACAGCTTTTAATGTGTTAGAAGTTATATGCACAAAAACTTATGTTAGGACTTCAATGATCAAGATTGTCAGTTTACAGCTTTCTGAGTCCAGTAATGCTGAAATAGTGTTTCTGTTGAAATGAAGTGAAATCAAGCCCAAATCTGCTCAAAAGCTTTTCTCTCTATTAGATAAAGCTGTTTCATTCAGTATTCAGTGCAAATCTTGCCAAACTGAAACAAGCTTATGTCTTATGAAGTACAATGTTTTCTGCAATGCTGTAAGACAGCTTTTAATGTGTTAGAAGTTATATGCACAAAAACTTATGTTAGGACTTCAATGATCAAGATTGTCAGTTTACAGCTTTCTGAGTCCAGTAATGCTGAAATAGTGTTTCTGTTGAAATGAAGTGAAATCAAGCCCAAATCTGCTCAAAAGCTTTTCTCTCTATTAGATAAAGCTGTTTCATTCAGTATTCAGTGCAAATCTTGCCAAACTGAAACAAGCTTATGCCTTATGAAGTACAATGTTTTCTGCAATGCTGTAAGACAGTTTTTAATGTGTTAGAAGTTATATGCACAAAAACTAATGTTAGGACTTCAATGATCAAGATTGTCAGTTTACAGCTTTCTGAGTCCAGTAATGCTGAAATAGTGTTCCTGTTCAAATGAAGTGAAATCAAGCCCAAATCTGCTCAAAAGCTTTTCTCTCTATTAGAGAAAGCTGTTTCATTCAGTATTCAGTGCAAATCTTGCCAAACTGAAACAAGCTTATGTCTTATGAAATAAAATGTTTTCTGCAATGCTGTAAGACAGTTTTTAATGTGTTAGAAGTTATATACACAAAAACTAATGTTAGGACTGCAATGATCAAGATTGTCAGTTTACAGCTTTCTGTGTCCAGTAATGTTGAAATAGTGTTTCTGTTCAAATGAAGTGAAATCAAGCCCAAATCTGCTCAAAAGCTTTTCTCTCTATTAGAGAAAGCTGTTTCATTCAATATTCAGTGCAAATCTTGCCAAACTGAAACAAGCTTATGCCTTATGAAGTACAATGTTTTCTGCAATGCTGTAAGACAGCTTTTAATGTGTTAGAAGTTATATGCACAAAAACTAATGTTAGGACTTCAATGATCAAGATTGTCAGTTTACAGCTTTCTGAGTCCAGTAATGTTGAAATAGTGTTTCTGTTCAAATGAAGTGAAATCAAGCCCAAATCTGCTCAAAAGCTTTTCTCACTATTAGAGAAAGCTGTTTCATTCAATATTCAGTGCAAATCTTGCCAAACTGAAACAAGCTTATGCCTTATGAAGTACAATGTTTTCTGCAATGCTGTAAGACAGTTTTTAATGTGTAAGAAGTTATATGCACAAAAACTAATGTTAGGACTGCAATGATCAAGATTGTCAGTTTACAGCTTTCTGAGTCCAGTAATGTTGAAATAGTGTTTCTGTTCAAATGAAGTGAAATCAAGCCCAAATCTGCTCAAAAGCTTTTCTCTCTATTAGATAAAGCTGTTTCATTCAATATTCAGTGCAAATCTTGCCAAACTGAAACAAGCTTATGCCTTATGAAGTACAATGTTTTCTGCAATGCTGTAAGACAGTTTTTAATGTGTTAGAAGTTATATGCACAAAAACTTATGTTAGGACTTCAATGATCAAGATTGTCAGTTTACAGCTTTCTGAGTCCAGTAATGCTGAAATAGTGTTTCTGTTGAAATGAAGTGAAATCAAGCCCAAATCTGCTCAAAAGCTTTTCTCTCTATTAGATAAAGCTGTTTCATTCAGTATTCAGTGCAAATCTTGCCAAACTGAAACAAGCTTATGTCTTATGAAGTACAATGTTTTCTGCAATGCTGTAAGACAGTTTTTAATGTGTTAGAAGTTATATGCACAAAAACTAATGTTAGGACTTCAATGATCAAGATTGTCAGTTTACAGCTTTCTGAGTCCAGTAATGCTGAAATAGTGTTTCTGTTGAAATGAAGTGAAATCAAGCCCAAATCTGCTCAAAAGCTTTTCTCTCTATTAGATAAAGCTGTTTCATTCAGTATTCAGTGCAAATCTTGCCAAACTGAAACAAGCTTATGTCTTATGAAGTACAATGTTTTCTGCAATGCTGTAAGACAGTTTTTAATGTGTTAGAAGTTATATGCACAAAAACTAATGTTAGGACTTCAATGATCAAGATTGTCAGTTTACAGCTTTTTGAGTCCAGTAATGCTGAAATAGTGTTTCTGTTGAAATGAAGTGAAATCAAGCCCAAATCTGCTCAAAAGCTTTTCTCTCTATTAGATAAAGCTGTTTCATTCAGTATTCAGTGCAAATCTTGCCAAACTGAAACAAGCTTATGCCTTATGAAGTACAATGTTTTCTGCAATGCTGTAAGACAGTTTTTAATGTGTTAGAAGTTATATGCACAAAAACTTATGTTAGGACTTCAATGATCAAGATTGTCAGTTTACAGCTTTCTGAGTCCAGTAATGCTGAAATAGTGTTTCTGTTGAAATGAAGTGAAATCAAGCCCAAATCTGCTCAAAAGCTTTTCTCTCTATTAGATAAAGCTGTTTCATTCAGTATTCAGTGCAAATCTTGCCAAACTGAAACAAGCTTATGTCTTATGAAGTACAATGTTTTCTGCAATGCTGTAAGACAGTTTTTAATGTGTTAGAAGTAATATGCACAAAAACTTATGTTAGGACTTCAATGATCAAGATTGTCAGTTTACAGCTTTCTGAGTCCAGTAATGCTGAAATAGTGTTTCTGTTGAAATGAAGTGAAATCAAGCCCAAATCTGCTCAAAAGCTTTTCTCTCTATTAGATAAAGCTGTTTCATTCAGTATTCAGTGCAAATCTTGCCAAACTGAAACAAGCTTATGTCTTATGAAGTACAATGTTTTCTGCAATGCTGTAAGACAGTTTTTAATGTGTTAGAAGTTATATGCACAAAAACTAATGTTAGGACTTCAATGATCAAGATTGTCAGTTTACAGCTTTCTGAGTCCAGTAATGCTGAAATAGTGTTTCTGTTCAAATGAAGTGAAATCAAGCCCAAATCTGCTCAAAAGCTTTTCTCTCTATTAGATAAAGCTGTTTCATTCAGTATTCAGTGCAAATCTTGCCAAACTGAAACAAGCTTATGCCTTATGAAGTACAATGTTTTCTGCAATGCTGTAAGACAGCTTTTAATGTGTTAGAAGTTATATGCACAAAAACTTATGTTAGGACTTCAATGATCAAGATTGTCAGTTTACAGCTTTCTGAGTCCAGTAATGCTGAAATAGTGTTTCTGTTGAAATGAAGTGAAATCAAGCCCAAATCTGCTCAAAAGCTTTTCTCTCTATTAGATAAAGCTGTTTCATTCAGTATTCAGTGCAAATCTTGCCAAACTGAAACAAGCTTATGTCTTATGAAGTACAATGTTTTCTGCAATGCTGTAAGACAGTTTTTAATGTGTTAGAAGTAATATGCACAAAAACTTATGTTAGGACTTCAATGATCAAGATTGTCAGTTTACAGCTTTCTGAGTCCAGTAATGCTGAAATAGTGTTTCTGTTGAAATGAAGTGAAATCAAGCCCAAATCTGCTCAAAAGCTTTTCTCTCTATTAGATAAAGCTGTTTCATTCAGTATTCAGTGCAAATCTTGCCAAACTGAAACAAGCTTATGCCTTATGAAGTACAATGTTTTCTGCAATGCTGTAAGACAGTTTTTAATGTGTTAGAAGTTATATGCACAAAATCTAATGTTAGGACTTCAATGATCAAGATTGTCAGTTTACAGCTTTCTGAGTCCAGTAATGCTGAAATAGTGTTCCTGTTCAAATGAAGTGAAATCAAGCCCAAATCTGCTCAAAAGCTTTTCTCTCTATTAGATAAAGCTGTTTCATTCAGTTTTCAGTGCAAATCTTGCCAAACTGAAACAAGCTTATGTCTTATGAAGTACAATGTTTTCTGCAATGCTGTAAGACAGTTTTTAATGTGTTAGAAGTTATATGCACAAAAACTAATGTTAGGACTTCAATGATCAAGATTGTCAGTTTACAGCTTTCTGAGTCCAGTAATGCTGAAATAGTGTTTCTGTTCAAATGAAGTGAAATCAAGCCCAAATCTGCTAAAAATCTTTTCTCTCTATTAGATAAAGCTGTTTCATTCAGTATTCAGTGCAAATCTTGCCAAACTGAAACAAGCTTATGCCTTATGAAGTACAATGTTTTCTGCAATGCTGTAAGACAGCTTTTAATGTGTTAGAAGTTATATGCACAAAAACTTATGTTAGGACTTCAATGATCAAGATTGTCAGTTTACAGCTTTCTGAGTCCAGTAATGCTGAAATAGTGTTTCTGTTGAAATGAAGTGAAATCAAGCCCAAATCTGCTCAAAAGCTTTTCTCTCTATTAGATAAAGCTGTTTCATTCAGTATTCAGTGCAAATCTTGCCAAACTGAAACAAGCTTATGCCTTATGAAGTACAATGTTTTCTGCAATGCTGTAAGACAGTTTTTAATGTGTTAGAAGTTATATGCACAAAAACTAATGTTAGGACTTCAATGATCAAGATTGTCAGTTTACAGCTTTCTGAGTCCAGTAATGCTGAAATAGTGTTCCTGTTCAAATGAAGTGAAATCAAGCCCAAATCTGCTCAAAAGCTTTTCTCTCTATTAGAGAAAGCTGTTTCATTCAGTATTCAGTGCAAATCTTGCCAAACTGAAACAAGCTTATGCCTTATGAAGTACAATGTTTTCTGCAATGCTGTAAGACAGCTTTTAATGTGTTAGAAGTTATATGCACAAAAACTTATGTTAGGACTTCAATGATCAAGATTGTCAGTTTACAGCTTTCTGAGTCCAGTAATGCTGAAATAGTGTTTCTGTTGAAATGAAGTGAAATCAAGCCCAAATCTGCTCAAAAGCTTTTCTCTCTATTAGATAAAGCTGTTTCATTCAGTATTCAGTGCAAATCTTGCCAAACTGAAACAAGCTTATGTCTTATGAAGTACAATGTTTTCTGCAATGCTGTAAGACAGTTTTTAATGTGTTAGAAGTAATATGCACAAAAACTTATGTTAGGACTTCAATGATCAAGATTGTCAGTTTACAGCTTTCTGAGTCCAGTAATGCTGAAATAGTGTTTCTGTTGAAATGAAGTGAAATCAAGCCCAAATCTGCTCAAAAGCTTTTCTCTCTATTAGATAAAGCTGTTTCATTCAGTATTCAGTGCAAATCTTGCCAAACTGAAACAAGCTTATGTCTTATGAAGTACAATGTTTTCTGCAATGCTGTAAGACAGCTTTTAATGTGTTAGAAGTTATATGCACAAAAACTTATGTTTAGGACTTCAATGATCAAGATTGTCAGTTTACAGCTTTCTGAGTCCAGTAATGCTGAAATAGTGTTTCTGTTGAAATGAAGTGAAATCAAGCCCAAATCTGCTCAAAAGCTTTTCTCTCTATTAGATAAAGCTGTTTCATTCAGTATTCAGTGCAAATCTTGCCAAACTGAAACAAGCTTATGCCTTATGAAGTACAATGTTTTCTGCAATGCTGTAAGACAGTTTTTAATGTGTTAGAAGTTATATGCACAAAAACTAATGTTAGGACTTCAATGATCAAGATTGTCATTTTACAGCTTTCTGAGTCCAGTAATGCTGAAATAGTGTTTCTGTTGAAATGAAGTGAAATCAAGCCCAAATCTGCTCAAAAGCTTTCCTCTCTATTAGATAAAGCTGTTTCATTCAGTATTCAGTGCAAATCTTGCCAAACTGAAACAAGCTTATGTCTTATGAAGTACAATGTTTTCTGCAATGCTGTAAGACAGCTTTTAATGTGTTAGAAGTTATATGCACAAAAACTTATGTTAGGACTTCAATGATCAAGATTGTCAGTTTACAGCTTTCTGAGTCCAGTAATGCTGAAATAGTGTTTCTGTTGAAATGAAGTGAAATCAAGCCCAAATCTGCTCAAAAGCTTTTCTCTCTATTAGAGAAAGCTGTTTCATTCAGTATTCAGTGCAAATCTTGCCAAACTGAAACATGCTTATGTCTTATGAAATAAAATGTTTTCTGCAATGCTGTAAGACAGTTTTTAATGTGTTAGAAGTTATATACACAAAAACTAATGTTAGGACTGCAATGATCAAGATTGTCAGTTTACAGCTTTCTGTGTCCAGTAATGTTGAAATAGTGTTTCTGTTCAAATGAAGTGAAATCAAGCCCAAATCTGCTCAAAAGCTTTTCTCTCTATTAGAGAAAGCTGTTTCATTCAATATTCAGTGCAAATCTTGCCAAACTGAAACAAGCTTATGCCTTATGAAGTACAATGTTTTCTGCAATGCTGTAAGACAGCTTTTAATGTGTTAGAAGTTATATGCACAAAAACTAATGTTAGGACTTCAATGATCAAGATTGTCAGTTTACAGCTTTCTGAGTCCAGTAATGTTGAAATAGTGTTTCTGTTCAAATGAAGTGAAATCAAGCCCAAATCTGCTCAAAAGCTTTTCTCACTATTAGAGAAAGCTGTTTCATTCAATATTCAGTGCAAATCTTGCCAAACTGAAACAAGCTTATGCCTTATGAAGTACAATGTTTTCTGCAATGCTGTAAGACAGTTTTTAATGTGTAAGAAGTTATATGCACAAAAACTAATGTTAGGACTGCAATGATCAAGATTGTCAGTTTACAGCTTTCTGAGTCCAGTAATGTTGAAATAGTGTTTCTGTTCAAATGAAGTGAAATCAAGCCCAAATCTGCTCAAAAGCTTTTCTCTCTATTAGATAAAGCTGTTTCATTCAATATTCAGTGCAAATCTTGCCAAACTGAAACAAGCTTATGCCTTATGAAGTACAATGTTTTCTGCAATGCTGTAAGACAGTTTTTAATGTGTTAGAAGTTATATGCACAAAAACTTATGTTAGGACTTCAATGATCAAGATTGTCAGTTTACAGCTTTCTGAGTCCAGTAATGCTGAAATAGTGTTTCTGTTGAAATGAAGTGAAATCAAGCCCAAATCTGCTCAAAAGCTTTTCTCTCTATTAGATAAAGCTGTTTCATTCAGTATTCAGTGCAAATCTTGCCAAACTGAAACAAGCTTATGTCTTATGAAGTACAATGTTTTCTGCAATGCTGTAAGACAGTTTTTAATGTGTTAGAAGTAATATGCACAAAAACTTATGTTAGGACTTCAATGATCAAGATTGTCAGTTTACAGCTTTCTGAGTCCAGTAATGCTGAAATAGTGTTTCTGTTGAAATGAAGTGAAATCAAGCCCAAATCTGCTCAAAAGCTTTTCTCTCTATTAGATAAAGCTGTTTCATTCAGTATTCAGTGCAAATCTTGCCAAACTGAAACAAGCTTATGTCTTATGAAGTACAATGTTTTCTGCAATGCTGTAAGACAGTTTTTAATGTGTTAGAAGTAATATGCACAAAAACTTATGTTAGGACTTCAATGATCAAGATTGTCAGTTTACAGCTTTCTGAGTCCAGTAATGCTGAAATAGTGTTTCTGTTGAAATGAAGTGAAATCAAGCCCAAATCTGCTCAAAAGCTTTTCTCTCTATTAGATAAAGCTGTTTCATTCAGTATTCAGTGCAAATCTTGCCAAACTGAAACAAGCTTATGTCTTATGAAGTACAATGTTTTCTGCAATGCTGTAAGACAGTTTTTAATGTGTTAGAAGTTATATGCACAAAAACTAATGTTAGGACTTCAATGATCAAGATTGTCAGTTTACAGCTTTCTGAGTCCAGTAATGCTGAAATAGTGTTTCTGTTGAAATGAAGTGAAATCAAGCCCAAATCTGCTCAAAAGCTTTTCTCTCTATTAGATAAAGCTGTTTCATTCAGTATTCAGTGCAAATCTTGCCAAACTGAAACAAGCTTATGTCTTATGAAGTACAATGTTTTCTGCAATGCTGTAAGACAGTTTTTAATGTGTTAGAAGTTATATGCACAAAAACTAATGTTAGGACTTCAATGATCAAGATTGTCAGTTTACAGCTTTTTGAGTCCAGTAATGCTGAAATAGTGTTTCTGTTGAAATGAAGTGAAATCAAGCCCAAATCTGCTCAAAAGCTTTTCTCTCTATTAGATAAAGCTGTTTCATTCAGTATTCAGTGCAAATCTTGCCAAACTGAAACAAGCTTATGCCTTATGAAGTACAATGTTTTCTGCAATGCTGTAAGACAGTTTTTAATGTGTTAGAAGTTATATGCACAAAAACTTATGTTAGGACTTCAATGATCAAGATTGTCAGTTTACAGCTTTCTGAGTCCAGTAATGCTGAAATAGTGTTTCTGTTGAAATGAAGTGAAATCAAGCCCAAATCTGCTCAAAAGCTTTTCTCTCTATTAGATAAAGCTGTTTCATTCAGTATTCAGTGCAAATCTTGCCAAACTGAAACAAGCTTATGTCTTATGAAGTACAATGTTTTCTGCAATGCTGTAAGACAGTTTTTAATGTGTTAGAAGTTATATGCACAAAAACTAATGTTAGGACTTCAATGATCAAGATTGTCAGTTTACAGCTTTCTGAGTCCAGTAATGCTGAAATAGTGTTTCTGTTGAAATGAAGTGAAATCAAGCCCAAATCTGCTCAAAAGCTTTTCTCTCTATTAGATAAAGCTGTTTCATTCAGTATTCAGTGCAAATCTTGCCAAACTGAAACAAGCTTATGTCTTATGAAGTACAATGTTTTCTGCAATGCTGTAAGACAGTTTTTAATGTGTTAGAAGTTATATGCACAAAAACTAATGTTAGGACTTCAATGATCAAGATTGTCAGTTTACAGCTTTTTGAGTCCAGTAATGCTGAAATAGTGTTTCTGTTGAAATGAAGTGAAATCAAGCCCAAATCTGCTCAAAAGCTTTTCTCTCTATTAGATAAAGCTGTTTCATTCAGTATTCAGTGCAAATCTTGCCAAACTGAAACAAGCTTATGCCTTATGAAGTACAATGTTTTCTGCAATGCTGTAAGACAGTTTTTAATGTGTTAGAAGTTATATGCACAAAAACTTATGTTAGGACTTCAATGATCAAGATTGTCAGTTTACAGCTTTCTGAGTCCAGTAATGCTGAAATAGTGTTTCTGTTGAAATGAAGTGAAATCAAGCCCAAATCTGCTCAAAAGCTTTTCTCTCTATTAGATAAAGCTGTTTCATTCAGTATTCAGTGCAAATCTTGCCAAACTGAAACAAGCTTATGTCTTATGAAGTACAATGTTTTCTGCAATGCTGTAAGACAGTTTTTAATGTGTTAGAAGTAATATGCACAAAAACTTATGTTAGGACTTCAATGATCAAGATTGTCAGTTTACAGCTTTCTGAGTCCAGTAATGCTGAAATAGTGTTTCTGTTGAAATGAAGTGAAATCAAGCCCAAATCTGCTCAAAAGCTTTTCTCTCTATTAGATAAAGCTGTTTCATTCAGTATTCAGTGCAAATCTTGCCAAACTGAAACAAGCTTATGTCTTATGAAGTACAATGTTTTCTGCAATGCTGTAAGACAGTTTTTAATGTGTTAGAAGTTATATGCACAAAAACTAATGTTAGGACTTCAATGATCAAGATTGTCAGTTTACAGCTTTCTGAGTCCAGTAATGCTGAAATAGTGTTTCTGTTGAAATGAAGTGAAATCAAGCCCAAATCTGCTCAAAAGCTTTTCTCTCTATTAGATAAAGCTGTTTCATTCAGTATTCAGTGCAAATCTTGCCAAACTGAAACAAGCTTATGCCTTATGAAGTACAATGTTTTCTGCAATGCTGTAAGACAGCTTTTAATGTGTTAGAAGTTATATGCACAAAAACTTATGTTAGGACTTCAATGATCAAGATTGTCAGTTTACAGCTTTCTGAGTCCAGTAATGCTGAAATAGTGTTTCTGTTGAAATGAAGTGAAATCAAGCCCAAATCTGCTCAAAAGCTTTTCTCTCTATTAGATAAAGCTGTTTCATTCAGTATTCAGTGCAAATCTTGCCAAACTGAAACAAGCTTATGTCTTATGAAGTACAATGTTTTCTGCAATGCTGTAAGACAGTTTTTAATGTGTTAGAAGTAATATGCACAAAAACTTATGTTAGGACTTCAATGATCAAGATTGTCAGTTTACAGCTTTCTGAGTCCAGTAATGCTGAAATAGTGTTTCTGTTGAAATGAAGTGAAATCAAGCCCAAATCTGCTCAAAAGCTTTTCTCTCTATTAGATAAAGCTGTTTCATTCAGTATTCAGTGCAAATCTTGCCAAACTGAAACAAGCTTATGCCTTATGAAGTACAATGTTTTCTGCAATGCTGTAAGACAGTTTTTAATGTGTTAGAAGTTATATGCACAAAATCTAATGTTAGGACTTCAATGATCAAGATTGTCAGTTTACAGCTTTCTGAGTCCAGTAATGCTGAAATAGTGTTCCTGTTCAAATGAAGTGAAATCAAGCCCAAATCTGCTCAAAAGCTTTTCTCTCTATTAGATAAAGCTGTTTCATTCAGTTTTCAGTGCAAATCTTGCCAAACTGAAACAAGCTTATGTCTTATGAAGTACAATGTTTTCTGCAATGCTGTAAGACAGTTTTTAATGTGTTAGAAGTTATATGCACAAAAACTAATGTTAGGACTTCAATGATCAAGATTGTCAGTTTACAGCTTTCTGAGTCCAGTAATGCTGAAATAGTGTTTCTGTTCAAATGAAGTGAAATCAAGCCCAAATCTGCTAAAAATCTTTTCTCTCTATTAGATAAAGCTGTTTCATTCAGTATTCAGTGCAAATCTTGCCAAACTGAAACAAGCTTATGCCTTATGAAGTACAATGTTTTCTGCAATGCTGTAAGACAGCTTTTAATGTGTTAGAAGTTATATGCACAAAAACTTATGTTAGGACTTCAATGATCAAGATTGTCAGTTTACAGCTTTCTGAGTCCAGTAATGCTGAAATAGTGTTTCTGTTGAAATGAAGTGAAATCAAGCCCAAATCTGCTCAAAAGCTTTTCTCTCTATTAGATAAAGCTGTTTCATTCAGTATTCAGTGCAAATCTTGCCAAACTGAAACAAGCTTATGCCTTATGAAGTACAATGTTTTCTGCAATGCTGTAAGACAGTTTTTAATGTGTTAGAAGTTATATGCACAAAAACTAATGTTAGGACTTCAATGATCAAGATTGTCAGTTTACAGCTTTCTGAGTCCAGTAATGCTGAAATAGTGTTCCTGTTCAAATGAAGTGAAATCAAGCCCAAATCTGCTCAAAAGCTTTTCTCTCTATTAGAGAAAGCTGTTTCATTCAGTATTCAGTGCAAATCTTGCCAAACTGAAACATGCTTATGTCTTATGAAATAAAATGTTTTCTGCAATGCTGTAAGACAGTTTTTAATGTGTTAGAAGTTATATACACAAAAACTAATGTTAGGACTGCAATGATCAAGATTGTCAGTTTACAGCTTTCTGTGTCCAGTAATGTTGAAATAGTGTTTCTGTTCAAATGAAGTGAAATCAAGCCCAAATCTGCTCAAAAGCTTTTCTCTCTATTAGAGAAAGCTGTTTCATTCAATATTCAGTGCAAATCTTGCCAAACTGAAACAAGCTTATGCCTTATGAAGTACAATGTTTTCTGCAATGCTGTAAGACAGCTTTTAATGTGTTAGAAGTTATATGCACAAAAACTAATGTTAGGACTTCAATGATCAAGATTGTCAGTTTACAGCTTTCTGAGTCCAGTAATGCTGAAATAGTGTTTCTGTTGAAATGAAGTGAAATCAAGCCCAAATCTGCTCAAAAGCTTTTCTCTCTATTAGATAAAGCTGTTTCATTCAGTATTCAGTGCAAATCTTGCCAAACTGAAACAAGCTTATGTCTTATGAAGTACAATGTTTTCTGCAATGCTGTAAGACAGTTTTTAATGTGTTAGAAGTTATATGCACAAAAACTTATGTTAGGACTTCAATGATCAAGATTGTCAGTTTACAGCTTTCTGAGTCCAGTAATGCTGAAATAGTGTTTCTGTTGAAATGAAGTGAAATCAAGCCCAAATCTGCTCAAAAGCTTTTCTCTCTATTAGATAAAGCTGTTTCATTCAGTATTCAGTGCAAATCTTGCCAAACTGAAACAAGCTTATGCCTTATGAAGTACAATGTTTTCTGCAATGCTGTAAGACAGTTTTTAATGTGTTAGAAGTTATATGCACAAAAACTTTCGTTAGGACTTCAATGATCAAGATTGTCAGTTTACAGCTTTCTGAGTCCAGTAATGCTGAAATAGTGTTTCTGTTGAAATGAAGTGAAATCAAGCCCAAATCTGCTCAAAAGCTTTTCTCTCTATTAGATAAAGCTGTTTCATTCAGTATTCAGTGCAAATCTTGCCAAACTGAAACAAGCTTATGTCTTATGAAGTACAATGTTTTCTGCAATGCTGTAAGACAGTTTTTAATGTGTTAGAAGTAATATGCACAAAAACTTATGTTAGGACTTCAATGATCAAGATTGTCAGTTTACAGCTTTCTGAGTCCAGTAATGCTGAAATAGTGTTTCTGTTGAAATGAAGTGAAATCAAGCCCAAATCTGCTCAAAAGCTTTTCTCTCTATTAGATAAAGCTGTTTCATTCAGTATTCAGTGCAAATCTTGCCAAACTGAAACAAGCTTATGTCTTATGAAGTACAATGTTTTCTGCAATGCTGTAAGACAGTTTTTAATGTGTTAGAAGTTATATGCACAAAAACTAATGTTAGGACTTCAATGATCAAGATTGTCAGTTTACAGCTTTCTGAGTCCAGTAATGCTGAAATAGTGTTTCTGTTCAAATGAAGTGAAATCAAGCCCAAATCTGCTAAAAATCTTTTCTCTCTATTAGATAAAGCTGTTTCATTCAGTATTCAGTGCAAATCTTGCCAAACTGAAACAAGCTTATGCCTTATGAAGTACAATGTTTTCTGCAATGCTGTAAGACAGCTTTTAATGTGTTAGAAGTTATATGCACAAAAACTTATGTTAGGACTTCAATGATCAAGATTGTCAGTTTACAGCTTTCTGAGTCCAGTAATGCTGAAATAGTGTTTCTGTTGAAATGAAGTGAAATCAAGCCCAAATCTGCTCAAAAGCTTTTCTCTCTATTAGATAAAGCTGTTTCATTCAGTATTCAGTGCAAATCTTGCCAAACTGAAACAAGCTTATGCCTTATGAAGTACAATGTTTTCTGCAATGCTGTAAGACAGTTTTTAATGTGTTAGAAGTTATATGCACAAAAACTAATGTTAGGACTTCAATGATCAAGATTGTCAGTTTACAGCTTTCTGAGTCCAGTAATGCTGAAATAGTGTTCCTGTTCAAATGAAGTGAAATCAAGCCCAAATCTGCTCAAAAGCTTTTCTCTCTATTAGAGAAAGCTGTTTCATTCAGTATTCAGTGCAAATCTTGCCAAACTGAAACATGCTTATGTCTTATGAAATAAAATGTTTTCTGCAATGCTGTAAGACAGTTTTTAATGTGTTAGAAGTTATATACACAAAAACTAATGTTAGGACTGCAATGATCAAGATTGTCAGTTTACAGCTTTCTGTGTCCAGTAATGTTGAAATAGTGTTTCTGTTCAAATGAAGTGAAATCAAGCCCAAATCTGCTCAAAAGCTTTTCTCTCTATTAGAGAAAGCTGTTTCATTCAATATTCAGTGCAAATCTTGCCAAACTGAAACAAGCTTATGCCTTATGAAGTACAATGTTTTCTGCAATGCTGTAAGACAGCTTTTAATGTGTTAGAAGTTATATGCACAAAAACTAATGTTAGGACTTCAATGATCAAGATTGTCAGTTTACAGCTTTCTGAGTCCAGTAATGTTGAAATAGTGTTTCTGTTCAAATGAAGTGAAATCAAGCCCAAATCTGCTCAAAAGCTTTTCTCACTATTAGAGAAAGCTGTTTCATTCAATATTCAGTGCAAATCTTGCCAAACTGAAACAAGCTTATGCCTTATGAAGTACAATGTTTTCTGCAATGCTGTAAGACAGTTTTTAATGTGTAAGAAGTTATATGCACAAAAACTTATGTTAGGACTTCAATGATCAAGATTGTCAGTTTACAGCTTTCTGAGTCCAGTAATGCTGAAATAGTGTTTCTGTTGAAATGAAGTGAAATCAAGCCCAAATCTGCTCAAAAGCTTTTCTCTCTATTAGATAAAGCTGTTTCATTCAGTATTCAGTGCAAATCTTGCCAAACTGAAACAAGCTTATGTCTTATGAAGTACAATGTTTTCTGCAATGCTGTAAGACAGTTTTTAATGTGTTAGAAGTAATATGCACAAAAACTTATGTTAGGACTTCAATGATCAAGATTGTCAGTTTACAGCTTTCTGAGTCCAGTAATGCTGAAATAGTGTTTCTGTTGAAATGAAGTGAAATCAAGCCCAAATCTGCTCAAAAGCTTTTCTCTCTATTAGATAGAGCTGTTTCATTCAGTATTCAGTGCAAATCTTGCCAAACTGAAACAAGCTTATGTCTTATGAAGTACAATGTTTTCTGCAATGCTGTAAGACAGTTTTTAATGTGTTAGAAGTAATATGCACAAAAACTTATGTTAGGACTTCAATGATCAAGATTGTCAGTTTACAGCTTTCTGAGTCCAGTAATGCTGAAATAGTGTTTCTGTTGAAATGAAGTGAAATCAAGCCCAAATCTGCTCAAAAGCTTTTCTCTCTATTAGATAAAGCTGTTTCATTCAGTATTCAGTGCAAATCTTGCCAAACTGAAACAAGCTTATGTCTTATGAAGTACAATGTTTTCTGCAATGCTGTAAGACAGTTTTTAATGTGTTAGAAGTTATATGCACAAAAACTAATGTTAGGACTTCAATGATCAAGATTGTCAGTTTACAGCTTTCTGAGTCCAGTAATGCTGAAATAGTGTTTCTGTTCAAATGAAGTGAAATCAAGCCCAAATCTGCTCAAAAGCTTTTCTCTCTATTAGAGAAAGCTGTTTCATTCAGTATTCAGTGCAAATCTTGCCAAACTGAAACATGCTTATGTCTTATGAAATAAAATGTTTTCTGCAATGCTGTAAGACAGTTTTTAATGTGTTAGAAGTTATATACACAAAAACTAATGTTAGGACTGCAATGATCAAGATTGTCAGTTTACAGCTTTCTGTGTCCAGTAATGTTGAAATAGTGTTTCTGTTCAAATGAAGTGAAATCAAGCCCAAATCTGCTCAAAAGCTTTTCTCTCTATTAGAGAAAGCTGTTTCATTCAATATTCAGTGCAAATCTTGCCAAACTGAAACAAGCTTATGCCTTATGAAGTACAATGTTTTCTGCAATGCTGTAAGACAGCTTTTAATGTGTTAGAAGTTATATGCACAAAAACTAATGTTAGGACTTCAATGATCAAGATTGTCAGTTTACAGCTTTCTGAGTCCAGTAATGCTGAAATAGTGTTTCTGTTGAAATGAAGTGAAATCAAGCCCAAATCTGCTCAAAAGCTTTTCTCACTATTAGAGAAAGCTGTTTCATTCAATATTCAGTGCAAATCTTGCCAAACTGAAACAAGCTTATGCCTTATGAAGTACAATGTTTTCTGCAATGCTGTAAGACAGTTTTTAATGTGTAAGAAGTTATATGCACAAAAACTTATGTTAGGACTTCAATGATCAAGATTGTCAGTTTACAGCTTTCTGAGTCCAGTAATGCTGAAATAGTGTTTCTGTTGAAATGAAGTGAAATCAAGCCCAAATCTGCTCAAAAGCTTTTCTCTCTATTAGATAAAGCTGTTTCATTCAGTATTCAGTGCAAATCTTGCCAAACTGAAACAAGCTTATGTCTTATGAAGTACAATGTTTTCTGCAATGCTGTAAGACAGTTTTTAATGTGTTAGAAGTAATATGCACAAAAACTTATGTTAGGACTTCAATGATCAAGATTGTCAGTTTACAGCTTTCTGAGTCCAGTAATGCTGAAATAGTGTTTCTGTTGAAATGAAGTGAAATCAAGCCCAAATCTGCTCAAAAGCTTTTCTCTCTATTAGATAGAGCTGTTTCATTCAGTATTCAGTGCAAATCTTGCCAAACTGAAACAAGCTTATGTCTTATGAAGTACAATGTTTTCTGCAATGCTGTAAGACAGTTTTTAATGTGTTAGAAGTAATATGCACAAAAACTTATGTTAGGACTTCAATGATCAAGATTGTCAGTTTACAGCTTTCTGAGTCCAGTAATGCTGAAATAGTGTTTCTGTTGAAATGAAGTGAAATCAAGCCCAAATCTGCTCAAAAGCTTTTCTCTCTATTAGATAAAGCTGTTTCATTCAGTATTCAGTGCAAATCTTGCCAAACTGAAACAAGCTTATGTCTTATGAAATAAAATGTTTTCTGCAATGCTGTAAGACAGTTTTTAATGTGTTAGAAGTTATATACACAAAAACTAATGTTAGGACTGCAATGATCAAGATTGTCAGTTTACAGCTTTCTGTGTCCAGTAATGTTGAAATAGTGTTTCTGTTCAAATGAAGTGAAATCAAGCCCAAATCTGCTCAAAAGCTTTTCTCTCTATTAGAGAAAGCTGTTTCATTCAATATTCAGTGCAAATCTTGCCAAACTGAAACAAGCTTATGCCTTATGAAGTACAATGTTTTCTGCAATGCTGTAAGACAGCTTTTAATGTGTTAGAAGTTATATGCACAAAAACTAATGTTAGGACTTCAATGATCAAGATTGTCAGTTTACAGCTTTCTGAGTCCAGTAATGCTGAAATAGTGTTTCTGTTGAAATGAAGTGAAATCAAGCCCAAATCTGCTCAAAAGCTTTTCTCTCTATTAGATAAAGCTGTTTCATTCAGTATTCAGTGCAAATCTTGCCAAACTGAAACAAGCTTATGTCTTATGAAGTACAATGTTTTCTGCAATGCTGTAAGACAGTTTTTAATGTGTTAGAAGTTATATGCACAAAAACTTATGTTAGGACTTCAATGATCAAGATTGTCAGTTTACAGCTTTCTGAGTCCAGTAATGCTGAAATAGTGTTTCTGTTGAAATGAAGTGAAATCAAGCCCAAATCTGCTCAAAAGCTTTTCTCTCTATTAGATAAAGCTGTTTCATTCAGTATTCAGTGCAAATCTTGCCAAACTGAAACAAGCTTATGCCTTATGAAGTACAATGTTTTCTGCAATGCTGTAAGACAGTTTTTAATGTGTTAGAAGTTATATGCACAAAAACTTTCGTTAGGACTTCAATGATCAAGATTGTCAGTTTACAGCTTTCTGAGTCCAGTAATGCTGAAATAGTGTTTCTGTTGAAATGAAGTGAAATCAAGCCCAAATCTGCTCAAAAGCTTTTCTCTCTATTAGATAAAGCTGTTTCATTCAGTATTCAGTGCAAATCTTGCCAAACTGAAACAAGCTTATGTCTTATGAAGTACAATGTTTTCTGCAATGCTGTAAGACAGTTTTTAATGTGTTAGAAGTAATATGCACAAAAACTTATGTTAGGACTTCAATGATCAAGATTGTCAGTTTACAGCTTTCTGAGTCCAGTAATGCTGAAATAGTGTTTCTGTTGAAATGATGTGAAATCAAGCCCAAATCTGCTCAAAAGCTTTTCTCTCTATTAGATAAAGCTGTTTCATTCAGTATTCAGTGCAAATCTTGCCAAACTGAAACAAGCTTATGTCTTATGAAGTACAATGTTTTCTGCAATGCTGTAAGACAGCTTTTAATGTGTTAGAAGTTATATGCACAAAAACTTATGTTAGGACTTCAATGATCAAGATTGTCAGTTTACAGCTTTCTGAGTCCAGTAATGCTGAAATAGTGTTTCTGTTGAAATGAAGTGAAATCAAGCCCAAATCTGCTCAAAAGCTTTTCTCTCTATTAGATAAAGCTGTTTCATTCAGTATTCAGTGCAAATCTTGCCAAACTGAAACAAGCTTATGTCTTATGAAGTACAATGTTTTCTGCAATGCTGTAAGACAGTTTTTAATGTGTTAGAAGTAATATGCACAAAAACTTATGTTAGGACTTCAATGATCAAGATTGTCAGTTTACAGCTTTCTGAGTCCAGTAATGCTGAAATAGTGTTTCTGTTGAAATGAAGTGAAATCAAGCCCAAATCTGCTCAAAAGCTTTTCTCTCTATTAGATAAAGCTGTTTCATTCAGTATTCAGTGCAAATCTTGCCAAACTGAAACAAGCTTATGTCTTATGAAGTACAATGTTTTCTGCAATGCTGTAAGACAGCTTTTAATGTGTTAGAAGTTATATGCACAAAAACTTATGTTAGGACTTCAATGATCAAGATTGTCAGTTTACAGCTTTCTGAGTCCAGTAATGCTGAAATAGTGTTTCTGTTGAAATGAAGTGAAATCAAGCCCAAATCTGCTCAAAAGCTTTTCTCTCTATTAGATAAAGCTGTTTCATTCAGTATTCAGTGCAAATCTTGCCAAACTGAAACAAGCTTATGCCTTATGAAGTACAATTTTTTCTGCAATGCTGTAAGACAGTTTTTAATGTGTTAGAAGTTATATGCACAAAAACTTATGTTAGGACTTCAATGATCAAGATTGTCAGTTTACAGCTTTCTGAGTCCAGTAATGCTGAAATAGTGTTTCTGTTGAAATGAAGTGAAATCAAGCCCAAATCTGCTCAAAAGCTTTTCTCTCTATTAGATAAAGCTGTTTCATTCAGTATTCAGTGCAAATCTTGCCAAACTGAAACAAGCTTATGTCTTATGAAGTACAATGTTTTCTGCAATGCTGTAAGACAGCTTTTAATGTGTTAGAAGTTATATGCACAAAAACTTATGTTAGGACTTCAATGATCAAGATTGTCAGTTTACAGCTTTCTGAGTCCAGTAATGCTGAAATAGTGTTTCTGTTGAAATGAAGTGAAATCAAGCCCAAATCTGCTCAAAAGCTTTTCTCTCTATTAGATAAAGCTGTTTCATTCAGTATTCAGTGCAAATCTTGCCAAACTGAAACAAGCTTATGCCTTATGAAGTACAATGTTTTCTGCAATGCTGTAAGACAGTTTTTAATGTGTTAGAAGTTATATGCACAAAAACTAATGTTAGGACTTCAATGATCAAGATTGTCAGTTTACAGCTTTCTGAGTCCAGTAATGCTGAAATAGTGTTCCTGTTCAAATGAAGTGAAATCAAGCCCAAATCTGCTCAAAAGCTTTTCTCTCTATTAGAGAAAGCTGTTTCATTCAGTATTCAGTGCAAATCTTGCCAAACTGAAACAAGCTTATGTCTTATGAAATAAAATGTTTTCTGCAATGCTGTAAGACAGTTTTTAATGTGTTAGAAGTTATATACACAAAAACTAATGTTAGGACTGCAATGATCAAGATTGTCAGTTTACAGCTTTCTGTGTCCAGTAATGTTGAAATAGTGTTTCTGTTCAAATGAAGTGAAATCAAGCCCAAATCTGCTCAAAAGCTTTTCTCTCTATTAGAGAAAGCTGTTTCATTCAATATTCAGTGCAAATCTTGCCAAACTGAAACAAGCTTATGCCTTATGAAGTACAATGTTTTCTGCAATGCTGTAAGACAGCTTTTAATGTGTTAGAAGTTATATGCACAAAAACTAATGTTAGGACTTCAATGATCAAGATTGTCAGTTTACAGCTTTCTGAGTCCAGTAATGTTGAAATAGTGTTTCTGTTCAAATGAAGTGAAATCAAGCCCAAATCTGCTCAAAAGCTTTTCTCACTATTAGAGAAAGCTGTTTCATTCAATATTCAGTGCAAATCTTGCCAAACTGAAACAAGCTTATGCCTTATGAAGTACAATGTTTTCTGCAATGCTGTAAGACAGTTTTTAATGTGTAAGAAGTTATATGCACAAAAACTAATGTTAGGACTGCAATGATCAAGATTGTCAGTTTACAGCTTTCTGAGTCCAGTAATGTTGAAATAGTGTTTCTGTTCAAATGAAGTGAAATCAAGCCCAAATCTGCTCAAAAGCTTTTCTCTCTATTAGATAAAGCTGTTTCATTCAATATTCAGTGCAAATCTTGCCAAACTGAAACAAGCTTATGTCTTATGAAGTACAATGTTTTCTGCAATGCTGTAAGACAGTTTTTAATGTGTTAGAAGTTATATGCACAAAAACTTATGTTAGGACTTCAATGATCAAGATTGTCAGTTTACAGCTTTCTGAGTCCAGTAATGCTGAAATAGTGTTTCTGTTGAAATGAAGTGAAATCAAGCCCAAATCTGCTCAAAAGCTTTTCTCTCTATTAGATAAAGCTGTTTCATTCAGTATTCAGTGCAAATCTTGCCAAACTGAAACAAGCTTATGCCTTATGAAGTACAATGTTTTCTGCAATGCTGTAAGACAGTTTTTAATGTGTTAGAAGTTATATGCACAAAAACTTTCGTTAGGACTTCAATGATCAAGATTGTCAGTTTACAGCTTTCTGAGTCCAGTAATGCTGAAATAGTGTTTCTGTTGAAATGAAGTGAAATCAAGCCCAAATCTGCTCAAAAGCTTTTCTCTCTATTAGATAAAGCTGTTTCATTCAGTATTCAGTGCAAATCTTGCCAAACTGAAACAAGCTTATGTCTTATGAAGTACAATGTTTTCTGCAATGCTGTAAGACAGTTTTTAATGTGTTAGAAGTAATATGCACAAAAACTTATGTTAGGACTTCAATGATCAAGATTGTCAGTTTACAGCTTTCTGAGTCCAGTAATGCTGAAATAGTGTTTCTGTTGAAATGATGTGAAATCAAGCCCAAATCTGCTCAAAAGCTTTTCTCTCTATTAGATAAAGCTGTTTCATTCAGTATTCAGTGCAAATCTTGCCAAACTGAAACAAGCTTATGTCTTATGAAGTACAATGTTTTCTGCAATGCTGTAAGACAGCTTTTAATGTGTTAGAAGTTATATGCACAAAAACTTATGTTAGGACTTCAATGATCAAGATTGTCAGTTTACAGCTTTCTGAGTCCAGTAATGCTGAAATAGTGTTTCTGTTGAAATGAAGTGAAATCAAGCCCAAATCTGCTCAAAAGCTTTTCTCTCTATTAGATAAAGCTGTTTCATTCAGTATTCAGTGCAAATCTTGCCAAACTGAAACAAGCTTATGTCTTATGAAGTACAATGTTTTCTGCAATGCTGTAAGACAGTTTTTAATGTGTTAGAAGTAATATGCACAAAAACTTATGTTAGGACTTCAATGATCAAGATTGTCAGTTTACAGCTTTCTGAGTCCAGTAATGCTGAAATAGTGTTTCTGTTGAAATGAAGTGAAATCAAGCCCAAATCTGCTCAAAAGCTTTTCTCTCTATTAGATAAAGCTGTTTCATTCAGTATTCAGTGCAAATCTTGCCAAACTGAAACAAGCTTATGTCTTATGAAGTACAATGTTTTCTGCAATGCTGTAAGACAGCTTTTAATGTGTTAGAAGTTATATGCACAAAAACTTATGTTAGGACTTCAATGATCAAGATTGTCAGTTTACAGCTTTCTGAGTCCAGTAATGCTGAAATAGTGTTTCTGTTGAAATGAAGTGAAATCAAGCCCAAATCTGCTCAAAAGCTTTTCTCTCTATTAGATAAAGCTGTTTCATTCAGTATTCAGTGCAAATCTTGCCAAACTGAAACAAGCTTATGCCTTATGAAGTACAATTTTTTCTGCAATGCTGTAAGACAGTTTTTAATGTGTTAGAAGTTATATGCACAAAAACTTATGTTAGGACTTCAATGATCAAGATTGTCAGTTTACAGCTTTCTGAGTCCAGTAATGCTGAAATAGTGTTTCTGTTGAAATGAAGTGAAATCAAGCCCAAATCTGCTCAAAAGCTTTTCTCTCTATTAGATAAAGCTGTTTCATTCAGTATTCAGTGCAAATCTTGCCAAACTGAAACAAGCTTATGTCTTATGAAGTACAATGTTTTCTGCAATGCTGTAAGACAGCTTTTAATGTGTTAGAAGTTATATGCACAAAAACTTATGTTAGGACTTCAATGATCAAGATTGTCAGTTTACAGCTTTCTGAGTCCAGTAATGCTGAAATAGTGTTTCTGTTGAAATGAAGTGAAATCAAGCCCAAATCTGCTCAAAAGCTTTTCTCTCTATTAGATAAAGCTGTTTCATTCAGTATTCAGTGCAAATCTTGCCAAACTGAAACAAGCTTATGCCTTATGAAGTACAATGTTTTCTGCAATGCTGTAAGACAGTTTTTAATGTGTTAGAAGTTATATGCACAAAAACTAATGTTAGGACTTCAATGATCAAGATTGTCAGTTTACAGCTTTCTGAGTCCAGTAATGCTGAAATAGTGTTCCTGTTCAAATGAAGTGAAATCAAGCCCAAATCTGCTCAAAAGCTTTTCTCTCTATTAGAGAAAGCTGTTTCATTCAGTATTCAGTGCAAATCTTGCCAAACTGAAACAAGCTTATGTCTTATGAAATAAAATGTTTTCTGCAATGCTGTAAGACAGTTTTTAATGTGTTAGAAGTTATATACACAAAAACTAATGTTAGGACTGCAATGATCAAGATTGTCAGTTTACAGCTTTCTGTGTCCAGTAATGTTGAAATAGTGTTTCTGTTCAAATGAAGTGAAATCAAGCCCAAATCTGCTCAAAAGCTTTTCTCTCTATTAGAGAAAGCTGTTTCATTCAATATTCAGTGCAAATCTTGCCAAACTGAAACAAGCTTATGCCTTATGAAGTACAATGTTTTCTGCAATGCTGTAAGACAGCTTTTAATGTGTTAGAAGTTATATGCACAAAAACTAATGTTAGGACTTCAATGATCAAGATTGTCAGTTTACAGCTTTCTGAGTCCAGTAATGTTGAAATAGTGTTTCTGTTCAAATGAAGTGAAATCAAGCCCAAATCTGCTCAAAAGCTTTTCTCACTATTAGAGAAAGCTGTTTCATTCAATATTCAGTGCAAATCTTGCCAAACTGAAACAAGCTTATGCCTTATGAAGTACAATGTTTTCTGCAATGCTGTAAGACAGTTTTTAATGTGTAAGAAGTTATATGCACAAAAACTAATGTTAGGACTGCAATGATCAAGATTGTCAGTTTACAGCTTTCTGAGTCCAGTAATGTTGAAATAGTGTTTCTGTTCAAATGAAGTGAAATCAAGCCCAAATCTGCTCAAAAGCTTTTCTCTCTATTAGATAAAGCTGTTTCATTCAATATTCAGTGCAAATCTTGCCAAACTGAAACAAGCTTATGCCTTATGAAGTACAATGTTTTCTGCAATGCTGTAAGACAGTTTTTAATGTGTTAGAAGTTATATGCACAAAAACTTATGTTAGGACTTCAATGATCAAGATTGTCAGTTTACAGCTTTCTGAGTCCAGTAATGCTGAAATAGTGTTTCTGTTGAAATGAAGTGAAATCAAGCCCAAATCTGCTCAAAAGCTTTTCTCTCTATTAGATAAAGCTGTTTCATTCAGTATTCAGTGCAAATCTTGCCAAACTGAAACAAGCTTATGTCTTATGAAGTACAATGTTTTCTGCAATGCTGTAAGACAGTTTTTAATGTGTTAGAAGTAATATGCACAAAACTTATGTTAGGACTTCAATGATCAAGATTGTCAGTTTACAGCTTTCTGAGTCCAGTAATGCTGAAATAGTGTTTCTGTTGAAATGAAGTGAAATCAAGCCCAAATCTGCTCAAAAGCTTTTCTCTCTATTAGATAAAGCTGTTTCATTCAGTATTCAGTGCAAATCTTGCCAAACTGAAACAAGCTTATGTCTTATGAAGTACAATGTTTTCTGCAATGCTGTAAGACAGTTTTTAATGTGTTAGAAGTTATATGCACAAAAACTAATGTTAGGACTTCAATGATCAAGATTGTCAGTTTACAGCTTTCTGAGTCCAGTAATGCTGAAATAGTGTTTCTGTTGAAATGAAGTGAAATCAAGCCCAAATCTGCTCAAAAGCTTTTCTCTCTATTAGATAAAGCTGTTTCATTCAGTATTCAGTGCAAATCTTGCCAAACTGAAACAAGCTTATGCCTTATGAAGTACAATGTTTTCTGCAATGCTGTAAGACAGCTTTTAATGTGTTAGAAGTTATATGCACAAAAACTTATGTTAGGACTTCAATGATCAAGATTGTCAGTTTACAGCTTTCTGAGTCCAGTAATGCTGAAATAGTGTTTCTGTTGAAATGAAGTGAAATCAAGCCCAAATCTGCTCAAAAGCTTTTCTCTCTATTAGATAAAGCTGTTTCATTCAGTATTCAGTGCAAATCTTGCCAAACTGAAACAAGCTTATGTCTTATGAAGTACAATGTTTTCTGCAATGCTGTAAGACAGTTTTTAATGTGTTAGAAGTAATATGCACAAAAACTTATGTTAGGACTTCAATGATCAAGATTGTCAGTTTACAGCTTTCTGAGTCCAGTAATGCTGAAATAGTGTTTCTGTTGAAATGAAGTGAAATCAAGCCCAAATCTGCTCAAAAGCTTTTCTCTCTATTAGATAAAGCTGTTTCATTCAGTATTCAGTGCAAATCTTGCCAAACTGAAACAAGCTTATGCCTTATGAAGTACAATGTTTTCTGCAATGCTGTAAGACAGTTTTTAATGTGTTAGAAGTTATATGCACAAAATCTAATGTTAGGACTTCAATGATCAAGATTGTCAGTTTACAGCTTTCTGAGTCCAGTAATGCTGAAATAGTGTTCCTGTTCAAATGAAGTGAAATCAAGCCCAAATCTGCTCAAAAGCTTTTCTCTCTATTAGATAAAGCTGTTTCATTCAGTTTTCAGTGCAAATCTTGCCAAACTGAAACAAGCTTATGTCTTATGAAGTACAATGTTTTCTGCAATGCTGTAAGACAGTTTTTAATGTGTTAGAAGTTATATGCACAAAAACTAATGTTAGGACTTCAATGATCAAGATTGTCAGTTTACAGCTTTCTGAGTCCAGTAATGCTGAAATAGTGTTTCTGTTCAAATGAAGTGAAATCAAGCCCAAATCTGCTAAAAATCTTTTCTCTCTATTAGATAAAGCTGTTTCATTCAGTATTCAGTGCAAATCTTGCCAAACTGAAACAAGCTTATGCCTTATGAAGTACAATGTTTTCTGCAATGCTGTAAGACAGCTTTTAATGTGTTAGAAGTTATATGCACAAAAACTTATGTTAGGACTTCAATGATCAAGATTGTCAGTTTACAGCTTTCTGAGTCCAGTAATGCTGAAATAGTGTTTCTGTTGAAATGAAGTGAAATCAAGCCCAAATCTGCTCAAAAGCTTTTCTCTCTATTAGATAAAGCTGTTTCATTCAGTATTCAGTGCAAATCTTGCCAAACTGAAACAAGCTTATGCCTTATGAAGTACAATGTTTTCTGCAATGCTGTAAGACAGTTTTTAATGTGTTAGAAGTTATATGCACAAAAACTAATGTTAGGACTTCAATGATCAAGATTGTCAGTTTACAGCTTTCTGAGTCCAGTAATGCTGAAATAGTGTTCCTGTTCAAATGAAGTGAAATCAAGCCCAAATCTGCTCAAAAGCTTTTCTCTCTATTAGAGAAAGCTGTTTCATTCAGTATTCAGTGCAAATCTTGCCAAACTGAAACATGCTTATGTCTTATGAAATAAAATGTTTTCTGCAATGCTGTAAGACAGTTTTTAATGTGTTAGAAGTTATATACACAAAAACTAATGTTAGGACTGCAATGATCAAGATTGTCAGTTTACAGCTTTCTGTGTCCAGTAATGTTGAAATAGTGTTTCTGTTCAAATGAAGTGAAATCAAGCCCAAATCTGCTCAAAAGCTTTTCTCTCTATTAGAGAAAGCTGTTTCATTCAATATTCAGTGCAAATCTTGCCAAACTGAAACAAGCTTATGCCTTATGAAGTACAATGTTTTCTGCAATGCTGTAAGACAGCTTTTAATGTGTTAGAAGTTATATGCACAAAAACTAATGTTAGGACTTCAATGATCAAGATTGTCAGTTTACAGCTTTCTGAGTCCAGTAATGCTGAAATAGTGTTTCTGTTGAAATGAAGTGAAATCAAGCCCAAATCTGCTCAAAAGCTTTTCTCTCTATTAGATAAAGCTGTTTCATTCAGTATTCAGTGCAAATCTTGCCAAACTGAAACAAGCTTATGTCTTATGAAGTACAATGTTTTCTGCAATGCTGTAAGACAGTTTTTAATGTGTTAGAAGTTATATGCACAAAAACTTATGTTAGGACTTCAATGATCAAGATTGTCAGTTTACAGCTTTCTGAGTCCAGTAATGCTGAAATAGTGTTTCTGTTGAAATGAAGTGAAATCAAGCCCAAATCTGCTCAAAAGCTTTTCTCTCTATTAGATAAAGCTGTTTCATTCAGTATTCAGTGCAAATCTTGCCAAACTGAAACAAGCTTATGCCTTATGAAGTACAATGTTTTCTGCAATGCTGTAAGACAGTTTTTAATGTGTTAGAAGTTATATGCACAAAAACTTTCGTTAGGACTTCAATGATCAAGATTGTCAGTTTACAGCTTTCTGAGTCCAGTAATGCTGAAATAGTGTTTCTGTTGAAATGAAGTGAAATCAAGCCCAAATCTGCTCAAAAGCTTTTCTCTCTATTAGATAAAGCTGTTTCATTCAGTATTCAGTGCAAATCTTGCCAAACTGAAACAAGCTTATGTCTTATGAAGTACAATGTTTTCTGCAATGCTGTAAGACAGTTTTTAATGTGTTAGAAGTAATATGCACAAAAACTTATGTTAGGACTTCAATGATCAAGATTGTCAGTTTACAGCTTTCTGAGTCCAGTAATGCTGAAATAGTGTTTCTGTTGAAATGAAGTGAAATCAAGCCCAAATCTGCTCAAAAGCTTTTCTCTCTATTAGATAAAGCTGTTTCATTCAGTATTCAGTGCAAATCTTGCCAAACTGAAAAAGCTTATGTCTTATGAAGTACAATGTTTTCTGCAATGCTGTAAGACAGTTTTTAATGTGTTAGAAGTTATATGCACAAAAACTAATGTTAGGACTTCAATGATCAAGATTGTCAGTTTACAGCTTTCTGAGTCCAGTAATGCTGAAATAGTGTTTCTGTTCAAATGAAGTGAAATCAAGCCCAAATCTGCTAAAAATCTTTTCTCTCTATTAGATAAAGCTGTTTCATTCAGTATTCAGTGCAAATCTTGCCAAACTGAAACAAGCTTATGCCTTATGAAGTACAATGTTTTCTGCAATGCTGTAAGACAGCTTTTAATGTGTTAGAAGTTATATGCACAAAAACTTATGTTAGGACTTCAATGATCAAGATTGTCAGTTTACAGCTTTCTGAGTCCAGTAATGCTGAAATAGTGTTTCTGTTGAAATGAAGTGAAATCAAGCCCAAATCTGCTCAAAAGCTTTTCTCTCTATTAGATAAAGCTGTTTCATTCAGTATTCAGTGCAAATCTTGCCAAACTGAAACAAGCTTATGCCTTATGAAGTACAATGTTTTCTGCAATGCTGTAAGACAGTTTTTAATGTGTTAGAAGTTATATGCACAAAAACTAATGTTAGGACTTCAATGATCAAGATTGTCAGTTTACAGCTTTCTGAGTCCAGTAATGCTGAAATAGTGTTCCTGTTCAAATGAAGTGAAATCAAGCCCAAATCTGCTCAAAAGCTTTTCTCTCTATTAGAGAAAGCTGTTTCATTCAGTATTCAGTGCAAATCTTGCCAAACTGAAACATGCTTATGTCTTATGAAATAAAATGTTTTCTGCAATGCTGTAAGACAGTTTTTAATGTGTTAGAAGTTATATACACAAAAACTAATGTTAGGACTGCAATGATCAAGATTGTCAGTTTACAGCTTTCTGTGTCCAGTAATGTTGAAATAGTGTTTCTGTTCAAATGAAGTGAAATCAAGCCCAAATCTGCTCAAAAGCTTTTCTCTCTATTAGAGAAAGCTGTTTCATTCAATATTCAGTGCAAATCTTGCCAAACTGAAACAAGCTTATGCCTTATGAAGTACAATGTTTTCTGCAATGCTGTAAGACAGCTTTTAATGTGTTAGAAGTTATATGCACAAAAACTAATGTTAGGACTTCAATGATCAAGATTGTCAGTTTACAGCTTTCTGAGTCCAGTAATGTTGAAATAGTGTTTCTGTTCAAATGAAGTGAAATCAAGCCCAAATCTGCTCAAAAGCTTTTCTCACTATTAGAGAAAGCTGTTTCATTCAATATTCAGTGCAAATCTTGCCAAACTGAAACAAGCTTATGCCTTATGAAGTACAATGTTTTCTGCAATGCTGTAAGACAGTTTTTAATGTGTAAGAAGTTATATGCACAAAAACTTATGTTAGGACTTCAATGATCAAGATTGTCAGTTTACAGCTTTCTGAGTCCAGTAATGCTGAAATAGTGTTTCTGTTGAAATGAAGTGAAATCAAGCCCAAATCTGCTCAAAAGCTTTTCTCTCTATTAGATAAAGCTGTTTCATTCAGTATTCAGTGCAAATCTTGCCAAACTGAAACAAGCTTATGTCTTATGAAGTACAATGTTTTCTGCAATGCTGTAAGACAGTTTTTAATGTGTTAGAAGTAATATGCACAAAAACTTATGTTAGGACTTCAATGATCAAGATTGTCAGTTTACAGCTTTCTGAGTCCAGTAATGCTGAAATAGTGTTTCTGTTGAAATGAAGTGAAATCAAGCCCAAATCTGCTCAAAAGCTTTTCTCTCTATTAGATAGAGCTGTTTCATTCAGTATTCAGTGCAAATCTTGCCAAACTGAAACAAGCTTATGTCTTATGAAGTACAATGTTTTCTGCAATGCTGTAAGACAGTTTTTAATGTGTTAGAAGTAATATGCACAAAAACTTATGTTAGGACTTCAATGATCAAGATTGTCAGTTTACAGCTTTCTGAGTCCAGTAATGCTGAAATAGTGTTTCTGTTGAAATGAAGTGAAATCAAGCCCAAATCTGCTCAAAAGCTTTTCTCTCTATTAGATAAAGCTGTTTCATTCAGTATTCAGTGCAAATCTTGCCAAACTGAAACAAGCTTATGTCTTATGAAGTACAATGTTTTCTGCAATGCTGTAAGACAGTTTTTAATGTGTTAGAAGTTATATGCACAAAAACTAATGTTAGGACTTCAATGATCAAGATTGTCAGTTTACAGCTTTCTGAGTCCAGTAATGCTGAAATAGTGTTTCTGTTCAAATGAAGTGAAATCAAGCCCAAATCTGCTCAAAAGCTTTTCTCTCTATTAGAGAAAGCTGTTTCATTCAGTATTCAGTGCAAATCTTGCCAAACTGAAACATGCTTATGTCTTATGAAATAAAATGTTTTCTGCAATGCTGTAAGACAGTTTTTAATGTGTTAGAAGTTATATACACAAAAACTAATGTTAGGACTGCAATGATCAAGATTGTCAGTTTACAGCTTTCTGTGTCCAGTAATGTTGAAATAGTGTTTCTGTTCAAATGAAGTGAAATCAAGCCCAAATCTGCTCAAAAGCTTTTCTCTCTATTAGAGAAAGCTGTTTCATTCAATATTCAGTGCAAATCTTGCCAAACTGAAACAAGCTTATGCCTTATGAAGTACAATGTTTTCTGCAATGCTGTAAGACAGCTTTTAATGTGTTAGAAGTTATATGCACAAAAACTAATGTTAGGACTTCAATGATCAAGATTGTCAGTTTACAGCTTTCTGAGTCCAGTAATGCTGAAATAGTGTTTCTGTTGAAATGAAGTGAAATCAAGCCCAAATCTGCTCAAAAGCTTTTCTCTCTATTAGATAAAGCTGTTTCATTCAGTATTCAGTGCAAATCTTGCCAAACTGAAACAAGCTTATGTCTTATGAAGTACAATGTTTTCTGCAATGCTGTAAGACAGTTTTTAATGTGTTAGAAGTTATATGCACAAAAACTTATGTTAGGACTTCAATGATCAAGATTGTCAGTTTACAGCTTTCTGAGTCCAGTAATGCTGAAATAGTGTTTCTGTTGAAATGAAGTGAAATCAAGCCCAAATCTGCTCAAAAGCTTTTCTCTCTATTAGATAAAGCTGTTTCATTCAGTATTCAGTGCAAATCTTGCCAAACTGAAACAAGCTTATGCCTTATGAAGTACAATGTTTTCTGCAATGCTGTAAGACAGTTTTTAATGTGTTAGAAGTTATATGCACAAAAACTTTCGTTAGGACTTCAATGATCAAGATTGTCAGTTTACAGCTTTCTGAGTCCAGTAATGCTGAAATAGTGTTTCTGTTGAAATGAAGTGAAATCAAGCCCAAATCTGCTCAAAAGCTTTTCTCTCTATTAGATAAAGCTGTTTCATTCAGTATTCAGTGCAAATCTTGCCAAACTGAAACAAGCTTATGTCTTATGAAGTACAATGTTTTCTGCAATGCTGTAAGACAGTTTTTAATGTGTTAGAAGTAATATGCACAAAAACTTATGTTAGGACTTCAATGATCAAGATTGTCAGTTTACAGCTTTCTGAGTCCAGTAATGCTGAAATAGTGTTTCTGTTGAAATGAAGTGAAATCAAGCCCAAATCTGCTCAAAAGCTTTTCTCTCTATTAGATAAAGCTGTTTCATTCAGTATTCAGTGCAAATCTTGCCAAACTGAAACAAGCTTATGTCTTATGAAGTACAATGTTTTCTGCAATGCTGTAAGACAGCTTTTAATGTGTTAGAAGTTATATGCACAAAAACTTATGTTAGGACTTCAATGATCAAGATTGTCAGTTTACAGCTTTCTGAGTCCAGTAATGCTGAAATAGTGTTTCTGTTGAAATGAAGTGAAATCAAGCCCAAATCTGCTCAAAAGCTTTTCTCTCTATTAGATAAAGCTGTTTCATTCAGTATTCAGTGCAAATCTTGCCAAACTGAAACAAGCTTATGCCTTATGAAGTACAATGTTTTCTGCAATGCTGTAAGACAGTTTTTAATGTGTTAGAAGTTATATGCACAAAAACTAATGTTAGGACTTCAATGATCAAGATTGTCATTTTACAGCTTTCTGAGTCCAGTAATGCTGAAATAGTGTTTCTGTTGAAATGAAGTGAAATCAAGCCCAAATCTGCTCAAAAGCTTTCCTCTCTATTAGATAAAGCTGTTTCATTCAGTATTCAGTGCAAATCTTGCCAAACTGAAACAAGCTTATGTCTTATGAAGTACAATGTTTTCTGCAATGCTGTAAGACAGTTTTTAATGTGTTAGAAGTTATATGCACAAAAACTAATGTTAGGACTTCAATGATCAAGATTGTCAGTTTACAGCTTTTTGAGTCCAGTAATGCTGAAATAGTGTTTCTGTTGAAATGAAGTGAAATCAAGCCCAAATCTGCTCAAAAGCTTTTCTCTCTATTAGATAAAGCTGTTTCATTCAGTATTCAGTGCAAATCTTGCCAAACTGAAACAAGCTTATGCCTTATGAAGTACAATGTTTTCTGCAATGCTGTAAGACAGTTTTTAATGTGTTAGAAGTTATATGCACAAAAACTTATGTTAGGACTTCAATGATCAAGATTGTCAGTTTACAGCTTTCTGAGTCCAGTAATGCTGAAATAGTGTTTCTGTTGAAATGAAGTGAAATCAAGCCCAAATCTGCTCAAAAGCTTTTCTCTCTATTAGATAAAGCTGTTTCATTCAGTATTCAGTGCAAATCTTGCCAAACTGAAACAAGCTTATGTCTTATGAAGTACAATGTTTTCTGCAATGCTGTAAGACAGTTTTTAATGTGTTAGAAGTTATATGCACAAAAACTAATGTTAGGACTTCAATGATCAAGATTGTCAGTTTACAGCTTTCTGAGTCCAGTAATGCTGAAATAGTGTTTCTGTTCAAATGAAGTGAAATCAAGCCCAAATCTGCTCAAAAGCTTTTCTCTCTATTAGATAAAGCTGTTTCATTCAGTATTCAGTGCAAATCTTGCCAAACTGACACAAGCTTATGCCTTATGAAGTACAATGTTTTCTGCAATGCTGTAAGACAGCTTTTAATGTGTTAGAAGTTATATGCACAAAAACTTATGTTAGGACTTCAATGATCAAGATTGTCAGTTTACAGCTTTCTGAGTCCAGTAATGCTGAAATAGTGTTTCTGTTGAAATGAAGTGAAATCAAGCCCAAATCTGCTCAAAAGCTTTTCTCTCTATTAGATAAAGCTGTTTCATTCAGTATTCAGTGCAAATCTTGCCAAACTGAAACAAGCTTATGCCTTATGAAGTACAATGTTTTCTGCAATGCTGTAAGACAGTTTTTAATGTGTTAGAAGTTATATGCACAAAATCTAATGTTAGGACTTCAATGATCAAGATTGTCAGTTTACAGCTTTCTGAGTCCAGTAATGCTGAAATAGTGTTCCTGTTCAAATGAAGTGAAATCAAGCCCAAATCTGCTCAAAAGCTTTTCTCTCTATTAGATAAAGCTGTTTCATTCAGTTTTCAGTGCAAATCTTGCCAAACTGAAACAAGCTTATGTCTTATGAAGTACAATGTTTTCTGCAATGCTGTAAGACAGTTTTTAATGTGTTAGAAGTTATATGCACAAAAACTAATGTTAGGACTTCAATGATCAAGATTGTCAGTTTACAGCTTTCTGAGTCCAGTAATGCTGAAATAGTGTTTCTGTTCAAATGAAGTGAAATCAAGCCCAAATCTGCTAAAAATCTTTTCTCTCTATTAGATAAAGCTGTTTCATTCAGTATTCAGTGCAAATCTTGCCAAACTGAAACAAGCTTATGCCTTATGAAGTACAATGTTTTCTGCAATGCTGTAAGACAGCTTTTAATGTGTTAGAAGTTATATGCACAAAAACTTATGTTAGGACTTCAATGATCAAGATTGTCAGTTTACAGCTTTCTGAGTCCAGTAATGCTGAAATAGTGTTTCTGTTGAAATGAAGTGAAATCAAGCCCAAATCTGCTCAAAAGCTTTTCTCTCTATTAGATAAAGCTGTTTCATTCAGTATTCAGTGCAAATCTTGCCAAACTGAAACAAGCTTATGCCTTATGAAGTACAATGTTTTCTGCAATGCTGTAAGACAGTTTTTAATGTGTTAGAAGTTATATGCACAAAAACTAATGTTAGGACTTCAATGATCAAGATTGTCAGTTTACAGCTTTCTGAGTCCAGTAATGCTGAAATAGTGTTCCTGTTCAAATGAAGTGAAATCAAGCCCAAATCTGCTCAAAAGCTTTTCTCTCTATTAGAGAAAGCTGTTTCATTCAGTATTCAGTGCAAATCTTGCCAAACTGAAACATGCTTATGTCTTATGAAGTAAAATGTTTTCTGCAATGCTGTAAGACAGTTTTTAATGTGTTAGAAGTTATATACACAAAAACTAATGTTAGGACTGCAATGATCAAGATTGTCAGTTTACAGCTTTCTGTGTCCAGTAATGTTGAAATAGTGTTTCTGTTCAAATGAAGTGAAATCAAGCCCAAATCTGCTCAAAAGCTTTTCTCTCTATTAGAGAAAGCTGTTTCATTCAATATTCAGTGCAAATCTTGCCAAACTGAAACAAGCTTATGCCTTATGAAGTACAATGTTTTCTGCAATGCTGTAAGACAGCTTTTAATGTGTTAGAAGTTATATGCACAAAAACTAATGTTAGGACTTCAATGATCAAGATTGTCAGTTTACAGCTTTCTGAGTCCAGTAATGCTGAAATAGTGTTTCTGTTGAAATGAAGTGAAATCAAGCCCAAATCTGCTCAAAAGCTTTTCTCTCTATTAGATGAAGCTGTTTCATTCAGTATTCAGTGCAAATCTTGCCAAACTGAAACAAGCTTATGTCTTATGAAGTACAATGTTTTCTGCAATGCTGTAAGACAGTTTTTAATGTGTTAGAAGTTATATGCACAAAAACTTATGTTAGGACTTCAATGATCAAGATTGTCAGTTTACAGCTTTCTGAGTCCAGTAATGCTGAAATAGTGTTTCTGTTGAAATGAAGTGAAATCAAGCCCAAATCTGCTCAAAAGCTTTTCTCTCTATTAGATAAAGCTGTTTCATTCAGTATTCAGTGCAAATCTTGCCAAACTGAAACAAGCTTATGTCTTATGAAGTACAATGTTTTCTGCAATGCTGTAAGACAGCTTTTAATGTGTTAGAAGTTATATGCACAAAAACTTATGTTAGGACTTCAATGATCAAGATTGTCAGTTTACAGCTTTCTGAGTCCAGTAATGCTGAAATAGTGTTTCTGTTGAAATGAAGTGAAATCAAGCCCAAATCTGCTCAAAAGCTTTTCTCTCTATTAGATAAAGCTGTTTCATTCAGTATTCAGTGCAAATCTTGCCAAACTGAAACAAGCTTATGCCTTATGAAGTACAATGTTTTCTGCAATGCTGTAAGACAGTTTTTAATGTGTTAGAAGTTATATGCACAAAAACTAATGTTAGGACTTCAATGATCAAGATTGTCATTTTACAGCTTTCTGAGTCCAGTAATGCTGAAATAGTGTTTCTGTTGAAATGAAGTGAAATCAAGCCCAAATCTGCTCAAAAGCTTTCCTCTCTATTAGATAAAGCTGTTTCATTCAGTATTCAGTGCAAATCTTGCCAAACTGAAACAAGCTTATGTCTTATGAAGTACAATGTTTTCTGCAATGCTGTAAGACAGTTTTTAATGTGTTAGAAGTTATATGCACAAAAACTAATGTTAGGACTTCAATGATCAAGATTGTCAGTTTACAGCTTTTTGAGTCCAGTAATGCTGAAATAGTGTTTCTGTTGAAATGAAGTGAAATCAAGCCCAAATCTGCTCAAAAGCTTTTCTCTCTATTAGATAAAGCTGTTTCATTCAGTATTCAGTGCAAATCTTGCCAAACTGAAACAAGCTTATGCCTTATGAAGTACAATGTTTTCTGCAATGCTGTAAGACAGTTTTTAATGTGTTAGAAGTTATATGCACAAAAACTTATGTTAGGACTTCAATGATCAAGATTGTCAGTTTACAGCTTTCTGAGTCCAGTAATGCTGAAATAGTGTTTCTGTTGAAATGAAGTGAAATCAAGCCCAAATCTGCTCAAAAGCTTTTCTCTCTATTAGATAAAGCTGTTTCATTCAGTATTCAGTGCAAATCTTGCCAAACTGAAACAAGCTTATGTCTTATGAAGTACAATGTTTTCTGCAATGCTGTAAGACAGTTTTTAATGTGTTAGAAGTTATATGCACAAAAACTAATGTTAGGACTTCAATGATCAAGATTGTCAGTTTACAGCTTTCTGAGTCCAGTAATGCTGAAATAGTGTTTCTGTTGAAATGAAGTGAAATCAAGCCCAAATCTGCTCAAAAGCTTTTCTCTCTATTAGATAAAGCTGTTTCATTCAGTATTCAGTGCAAATCTTGCCAAACTGAAACAAGCTTATGTCTTATGAAGTACAATGTTTTCTGCAATGCTGTAAGACAGTTTTTAATGTGTTAGAAGTTATATGCACAAAAACTAATGTTAGGACTTCAATGATCAAGATTGTCAGTTTACAGCTTTCTGAGTCCAGTAATGCTGAAATAGTGTTTCTGTTGAAATGAAGTGAAATCAAGCCCAAATCTGCTCAAAAGCTTTTCTCTCTATTAGATAAAGCTGTTTCATTCAGTATTCAGTGCAAATCTTGCCAAACTGAAACAAGCTTATGTCTTATGAAGTACAATGTTTTCTGCAATGCTGTAAGACAGTTTTTAATATGTTAGAAGTAATATGCACAAAAACTTATGTTAGGACTTCAATGATCAAGATTGTCAGTTTACAGCTTTCTGAGTCCAGTAATGCTGAAATAGTGTTTCTGTTGAAATGAAGTGAAATCAAGCCCAAATCTGCTCAAAAGCTTTTCTCTCTATTAGATAAAGCTGTTTCATTCAGTATTCAGTGCAAATCTTGCCAAACTGAAACAAGCTTATGCCTTATGAAGTACAATATTTTCTGCAATGCTGTAAGACAGTTTTTAATGTGTTAGAAGTTATATGCACAAAAACTAATGTTAGGACTTCAATGATCAAGATTGTCAGTTTACAGCTTTCTGAGTCCAGTAATGCTGAAATAGTGTTCCTGTTCAAATGAAGTGAAATCAAGCCCAAATCTGCTCAAAAGCTTTTCTCTCTATTAGAGAAAGCTGTTTCATTCAGTATTCAGTGCAAATCTTGCCAAACTGAAACATGCTTATGTCTTATGAAATAAAATGTTTTCTGCAATGCTGTAAGACAGTTTTTAATGTGTTAGAAGTTATATACACAAAAACTAATGTTAGGACTGCAATGATCAAGATTGTCAGTTTACAGCTTTCTGTGTCCAGTAATGTTGAAATAGTGTTTCTGTTCAAATGAAGTGAAATCAAGCCCAAATCTGCTCAAAAGCTTTTCTCTCTATTAGAGAAAGCTGTTTCTTTCAATATTCAGTGCAAATCTTGCCAAACTGAAACAAGCTTATGCCTTATGAAGTTCAATGTTTTCTGCAATGCTGTAAGACAGCTTTTAATGTGTTAGAAGTTATATGCACAAAAACTAATGTTAGGACTTCAATGATCAAGATTGTCAGTTTACAGCTTTCTGAGTCCAGTAATGCTGAAATAGTGTTTCTGTTGAAATGAAGTGAAATCAAGCCCAAATCTGCTCAAAAGCTTTTCTCTCTATTAGATAAAGCTGTTTCATTCAGTATTCAGTGCAAATCTTGCCAAACTGAAACAAGCTTATGTCTTATGAAGTACAATGTTTTCTGCAATGCTGTAAGACAGTTTTTAATGTGTTAGAAGTTATATGCACAAAAACTTATGTTAGGACTTCAATGATCAAGATTGTCAGTTTACAGCTTTCTGAGTCCAGTAATGCTGAAATAGTGTTTCTGTTGAAATGAAGTGAAATCAAGCCCAAATCTGCTCAAAAGCTTTTCTCTCTATTAGATAAAGCTGTTTCATTCAGTATTCAGTGCAAATCTTGCCAAACTGAAACAAGCTTATGCCTTATGAAGTATAATGTTTTCTGCAATGCTGTAAGACAGTTTTTAATGTGTTAGAAGTTATATGCACAAAAACTTTCGTTAGGACTTCAATGATCAAGATTGTCAGTTTACAGCTTTCTGAGTCCAGTAATGCTGAAATAGTGTTTCTGTTCAAATGAAGTGAAATCAAGCCCAAATCTGCTCAAAAGCTTTTCTCTCTATTAGAGAAAGCTGTTTCATTCAGTATTCAGTGCAAATCTTGCCAAACTGAAACTTGCTTATGTCTTCTGAAATAAAATGTTTTCTGCAATGCTGTAAGACAGTTTTTAATGTGTTAGAAGTTATATACACAAAAACTAATGTTAGGACTGCAATGATCAAGATTGTCAGTTTACAGCTTTCTGAGTCCAGTAATGTTGAAATAGTGTTTCTGTTCAAATGAAGTGAAATCAAGCCCAAATCTGCTCAAAAGCTTTTCTCACTATTAGAGAAAGCTGTTTCATTCAATATTCAGTGCAAATCTTGCCAAACTGAAACAAGCTTATGCCTTATGAAGTACAATGTTTTCTGCAATGCTGTAAGACAGTTTTTAATGTGTAAGAAGTTATATGCACAAAAACTAATGTTAGGACTGCAATGATCAAGATTGTCAGTTTACAGCTTTCTGAGTCCAGTAATGTTGAAATAGTGTTTCTGTTCAAATGAAGTGAAATCAAGCCCAAATCTGCTCAAAAGCTTTTCTCTCTATTAGAGAAAGCTGTTTCATTCAATATTCAGTGCAAATCTTGCCAAACTGAAACAAGCTTATGCCTTATGAAGTACAATGTTTTCTGCAATGCTGTAAGACAGTTTTTAATGTGTTAGAAGTTATATGCACAAAAACTTATGTTAGGACTTCAATGATCAAGATTGTCAGTTTACAGCTTTCTGAGTCCAGTAATGCTGAAATAGTGTTTCTGTTGAAATGAAGTGAAATCAAGCCCAAATCTGCTCAAAAGCTTTTCTCTCTATTAGATAAAGCTGTTTCATTCAGTATTCAGTGCAAATCTTGCCAAACTGAAACAAGCTTATGTCTTATGAAGTACAATGTTTTCTGCAATGCTGTAAGACAGTTTTTAATGTGTTAGAAGTAATATGCACAAAAACTTATGTTAGGACTTCAATGATCAAGATTGTCAGTTTACAGCTTTCTGAGTCCAGTAATGCTTGAAATAGTGTTTCTGTTGAAATGAAGTGAAATCAAGCCCAAATCTGCTCAAAAGCTTTTCTCTCTATTAGATAAAGCTGTTTCATTCAGTATTCAGTGCAAATCTTGCCAAACTGAAACAAGCTTATGCCTTATGAAGTACAATTTTTTCTGCAATGCTGTAAGACAGTTTTTAATGTGTTAGAAGTTATATGCACAAAAACTTTCGTTAGGACTTCAATGATCAAGATTGTCAGTTTACAGCTTTCTGAGTCCAGTAATGCTGAAATAGTGTTTCTGTTCAAATGAAGTGAAATCAAGCCCAAATCTGCTCAAAAGCTTTTCTCTCTATTAGAGAAAGCTGTTTCATTCAGTATTCAGTGCAAATCTTGCCAAACTGAAACTTGCTTATGTCTTCTGAAATAAAATGTTTTCTGCAATGCTGTAAGACAGTTTTTAATGTGTTAGAAGTTATATACACAAAAACTAATGTTAGGACTGCAATGATCAAGATTGTCAGTTTACAGCTTTCTGAGTCCAGTAATGTTGAAATAGTGTTTCTGTTCAAATGAAGTGAAATCAAGCCCAAATCTGCTCAAAAGCTTTTCTCACTATTAGAGAAAGCTGTTTCATTCAATATTCAGTGCAAATCTTGCCAAACTGAAACAAGCTTATGCCTTATGAAGTACAATGTTTTCTGCAATGCTGTAAGACAGTTTTTAATGTGTAAGAAGTTATATGCACAAAAACTAATGTTAGGACTGCAATGATCAAGATTGTCAGTTTACAGCTTTCTGAGTCCAGTAATGTTGAAATAGTGTTTCTGTTCAAATGAAGTGAAATCAAGCCCAAATCTGCTCAAAAGCTTTTCTCTCTATTAGAGAAAGCTGTTTCATTCAATATTCAGTGCAAATCTTGCCAAACTGAAACAAGCTTATGCCTTATGAAGTACAATGTTTTCTGCAATGCTGTAAGACAGTTTTTAATGTGTTAGAAGTTATATGCACAAAAACTTATGTTAGGACTTCAATGATCAAGATTGTCAGTTTACAGCTTTCTGAGTCCAGTAATGCTGAAATAGTGTTTCTGTTGAAATGAAGTGAAATCAAGCCCAAATCTGCTCAAAAGCTTTTCTCTCTATTAGATAAAGCTGTTTCATTCAGTATTCAGTGCAAATCTTGCCAAACTGAAACAAGCTTATGTCTTATGAAGTACAATGTTTTCTGCAATGCTGTAAGACAGTTTTTAATGTGTTAGAAGTAATATGCACAAAAACTTATGTTAGGACTTCAATGATCAAGATTGTCAGTTTACAGCTTTCTGAGTCCAGTAATGCTGAAATAGTGTTTCTGTTGAAATGAAGTGAAATCAAGCCCAAATCTGCTCAAAAGCTTTTCTCTCTATTAGATAAAGCTGTTTCATTCAGTATTCAGTGCAAATCTTGCCAAACTGAAACAAGCTTATGTCTTATGAAGTACAATGTTTTCTGCAATGCTGTAAGACAGTTTTTAATGTGTTAGAAGTAATATGCACAAAAACTTATGTTAGGACTTCAATGATCAAGATTGTCAGTTTACAGCTTTCTGAGTCCAGTAATGCTGAAATAGTGTTTCTGTTCAAATGAAGTGAAATCAAGCCCAAATCTGCTCAAAAGCTTTTCTCTCTATTAGATAAAGCTGTTTCATTCAGTATTCAGTGCAAATCTTGCCAAACTGAAACAAGCTTATGTCTTATGAAGTACAATGTTTTCTGCAATGCTGTAAGACAGTTTTTAATGTGTTAGAAGTTATATGCACAAAAACTAATGTTAGGACTTCAATGATCAAGATTGTCAGTTTACAGCTTTCTGAGTCCAGTAATGCTGAAATAGTGTTTCTGTTCAAATGAAGTGAAATCAAGCCCAAATCTGCTCAAAAGCTTTTCTCTCTATTAGATAAAGCTGTTTCATTCAGTATTCAGTGCAAATCTTGCCAAACTGAAACAAGCTTATGCCTTATGAAGTACAATGTTTTCTGCAATGCTGTAAGACAGCTTTTAATGTGTTAGAAGTTATATGCACAAAAACTTATGTTAGGACTTCAATGATCAAGATTGTCAGTTTACAGCTTTCTGAGTCCAGTAATGCTGAAATAGTGTTTCTGTTGAAATGAAGTGAAATCAAGCCCAAATCTGCTCAAAAGCTTTTCTCTCTATTAGATAAAGCTGTTTCATTCAGTATTCAGTGCAAATCTTGCCAAACTGAAACAAGCTTATGCCTTATGAAGTACAATGTTTTCTGCAATGCTGTAAGACAGTTTTTAATGTGTTAGAAGTTATATGCACAAAAACTAATGTTAGGACTTCAATGATCAAGATTGTCAGTTTACAGCTTTCTGAGTCCAGTAATGCTGAAATAGTGTTCCTGTTCAAATGAAGTGAAATCAAGCCCAAATCTGCTCAAAAGCTTTTCTCTCTATTAGAGAAAGCTGTTTCATTCAGTATTCAGTGCAAATCTTGCCAAACTGAAACAAGCTTATGCCTTATGAAGTACAATGTTTTCTGCAATGCTGTAAGACAGCTTTTAATGTGTTAGAAGTTATATGCACAAAAACTTATGTTAGGACTTCAATGATCAAGATTGTCAGTTTACAGCTTTCTGAGTCCAGTAATGCTGAAATAGTGTTTCTGTTGAAATGAAGTGAAATCAAGCCCAAATCTGCTCAAAAGCTTTTCTCTCTATTAGATAAAGCTGTTTCATTCAGTATTCAGTGCAAATCTTGCCAAACTGAAACAAGCTTATGTCTTATGAAGTACAATGTTTTCTGCAATGCTGTAAGACAGTTTTTAATGTGTTAGAAGTAATATGCACAAAAACTTATGTTAGGACTTCAATGATCAAGATTGTCAGTTTACAGCTTTCTGAGTCCAGTAATGCTGAAATAGTGTTTCTGTTGAAATGAAGTGAAATCAAGCCCAAATCTGCTCAAAAGCTTTTCTCTCTATTAGATAAAGCTGTTTCATTCAGTTTTCAGTGCAAATCTTGCCAAACTGAAACAAGCTTATGTCTTATGAAGTACAATGTTTTCTGCAATGCTGTAAGACAGTTTTTAATGTGTTAGAAGTTATATGCACAAAAACTAATGTTAGGACTTCAATGATCAAGATTGTCAGTTTACAGCTTTCTGAGTCCAGTAATGCTGAAATAGTGTTTCTGTTCAAATGAAGTGAAATCAAGCCCAAATCTGCTAAAAATCTTTTCTCTCTATTAGATAAAGCTGTTTCATTCAGTATTCAGTGCAAATCTTGCCAAACTGAAACAAGCTTATGCCTTATGAAGTACAATGTTTTCTGCAATGCTGTAAGACAGCTTTTAATGTGTTAGAAGTTATATGCACAAAAACTTATGTTAGGACTTCAATGATCAAGATTGTCAGTTTACAGCTTTCTGAGTCCAGTAATGCTGAAATAGTGTTTCTGTTGAAATGAAGTGAAATCAAGCCCAAATCTGCTCAAAAGCTTTTCTCTCTATTAGATAAAGCTGTTTCATTCAGTATTCAGTGCAAATCTTGCCAAACTGAAACAAGCTTATGCCTTATGAAGTACAATGTTTTCTGCAATGCTGTAAGACAGTTTTTAATGTGTTAGAAGTTATATGCACAAAAACTAATGTTAGGACTTCAATGATCAAGATTGTCAGTTTACAGCTTTCTGAGTCCAGTAATGCTGAAATAGTGTTCCTGTTCAAATGAAGTGAAATCAAGCCCAAATCTGCTCAAAAGCTTTTCTCTCTATTAGAGAAAGCTGTTTCATTCAGTATTCAGTGCAAATCTTGCCAAACTGAAACAAGCTTATGCCTTATGAAGTACAATGTTTTCTGCAATGCTGTAAGACAGCTTTTAATGTGTTAGAAGTTATATGCACAAAAACTAATGTTAGGACTTCAATGATCAAGATTGTCAGTTTACAGCTTTCTGAGTCCAGTAATGCTGAAATAGTGTTTCTGTTGAAATGAAGTGAAATCAAGCCCAAATCTGCTCAAAAGCTTTTCTCTCTATTAGATAAAGCTGTTTCATTCAGTATTCAGTGCAAATCTTGCCAAACTGAAACAAGCTTATGTCTTATGAAGTACAATGTTTTCTGCAATGCTGTAAGACAGTTTTTAATGTGTTAGAAGTAATATGCACAAAAACTTATGTTAGGACTTCAATGATCAAGATTGTCAGTTTACAGCTTTCTGAGTCCAGTAATGCTGAAATAGTGTTTCTGTTGAAATGAAGTGAAATCAAGCCCAAATCTGCTCAAAAGCTTTTCTCTCTATTAGATAAAGCTGTTTCATTCAGTATTCAGTGCAAATCTTGCCAAACTGAAACAAGCTTATGTCTTATGAAGTACAATGTTTTCTGCAATGCTGTAAGACAGTTTTTAATGTGTTAGAAGTAATATGCACAAAAACTTATGTTAGGACTTCAATGATCAAGATTGTCAGTTTACAGCTTTCTGAGTCCAGTAATGCTGAAATAGTGTTTCTGTTCAAATGAAGTGAAATCAAGCCCAAATCTGCTCAAAAGCTTTTCTCTCTATTAGATAAAGCTGTTTCATTCAGTATTCAGTGCAAATCTTGCCAAACTGAAACAAGCTTATGTCTTATGAAGTACAATGTTTTCTGCAATGCTGTAAGACAGTTTTTAATGTGTTAGAAGTTATATGCACAAAAACTAATGTTAGGACTTCAATGATCAAGATTGTCAGTTTACAGCTTTCTGAGTCCAGTAATGCTGAAATAGTGTTTCTGTTCAAATGAAGTGAAATCAAGCCCAAATCTGCTCAAAAGCTTTTCTCTCTATTAGATAAAGCTGTTTCATTCAGTATTCAGTGCAAATCTTGCCAAACTGAAACAAGCTTATGCCTTATGAAGTACAATGTTTTCTGCAATGCTGTAAGACAGCTTTTAATGTGTTAGAAGTTATATGCACAAAAACTTATGTTAGGACTTCAATGATCAAGATTGTCAGTTTACAGCTTTCTGAGTCCAGTAATGCTGAAATAGTGTTTCTGTTGAAATGAAGTGAAATCAAGCCCAAATCTGCTCAAAAGCTTTTCTCTCTATTAGATAAAGCTGTTTCATTCAGTATTCAGTGCAAATCTTGCCAAACTGAAACAAGCTTATGCCTTATGAAGTACAATGTTTTCTGCAATGCTGTAAGACAGTTTTTAATGTGTTAGAAGTTATATGCACAAAAACTAATGTTAGGACTTCAATGATCAAGATTGTCAGTTTACAGCTTTCTGAGTCCAGTAATGCTGAAATAGTGTTCCTGTTCAAATGAAGTGAAATCAAGCCCAAATCTGCTCAAAAGCTTTTCTCTCTATTAGAGAAAGCTGTTTCATTCAGTATTCAGTGCAAATCTTGCCAAACTGAAACATGCTTATGTCTTATGAAATAAAATGTTTTCTGCAATGCTGTAAGACAGTTTTTAATGTGTTAGAAGTTATATACACAAAAACTAATGTTAGGACTGCAATGATCAAGATTGTCAGTTTACAGCTTTCTGTGTCCAGTAATGTTGAAATAGTGTTTCTGTTCAAATGAAGTGAAATCAAGCCCAAATCTGCTCAAAAGCTTTTCTCTCTATTAGAGAAAGCTGTTTCATTCAATATTCAGTGCAAATCTTGCCAAACTGAAACAAGCTTATGCCTTATGAAGTTCAATGTTTTCTGCAATGCTGTAAGACAGCTTTTAATGTGTTAGAAGTTATATGCACAAAAACTAATGTTAGGACTTCAATGATCAAGATTGTCAGTTTACAGCTTTCTGAGTCCAGTAATGCTGAAATAGTGTTTCTGTTGAAATGAAGTGAAATCAAGCCCAAATCTGCTCAAAAGCTTTTCTCTCTATTAGATAAAGCTGTTTCATTCAGTATTCAGTGCAAATCTTGCCAAACTGAAACAAGCTTATGTCTTATGAAGTACAATGTTTTCTGCAATGCTGTAAGACAGTTTTTAATGTGTTAGAAGTTATATGCACAAAAACTTATGTTAGGACTTCAATGATCAAGATTGTCAGTTTACAGCTTTCTGAGTCCAGTAATGCTGAAATAGTGTTTCTGTTGAAATGAAGTGAAATCAAGCCCAAATCTGCTCAAAAGCTTTTCTCTCTATTAGATAAAGCTGTTTCATTCAGTATTCAGTGCAAATCTTGCCAAACTGAAACAAGCTTATGCCTTATGAAGTACAATGTTTTCTGCAATGCTGTAAGACAGTTTTTAATGTGTTAGAAGTTATATGCACAAAAACTTTCGTTAGGACTTCAATGATCAAGATTGTCAGTTTACAGCTTTCTGAGTCCAGTAATGCTGAAATAGTGTTTCTGTTCAAATGAAGTGAAATCAAGCCCAAATCTGCTCAAAAGCTTTTCTCTCTATTAGAGAAAGCTGTTTCATTCAGTATTCAGTGCAAATCTTGCCAAACTGAAACTTGCTTATGTCTTCTGAAATAAAATGTTTTCTGCAATGCTGTAAGACAGTTTTTAATGTGTTAGAAGTTATATACACAAAAACTAATGTTAGGACTGCAATGATCAAGATTGTCAGTTTACAGCTTTCTGAGTCCAGTAATGTTGAAATAGTGTTTCTGTTCAAATGAAGTGAAATCAAGCCCAAATCTGCTCAAAAGCTTTTCTCACTATTAGAGAAAGCTGTTTCATTCAATATTCAGTGCAAATTTTGCCAAACTGAAACAAGCTTATGCCTTATGAAGTACAATGTTTTCTGCAATGCTGTAAGACAGTTTTTAATGTGTAAGAAGTTATATGCACAAAAACTAATGTTAGGACTGCAATGATCAAGATTGTCAGTTTACAGCTTTCTGAGTCCAGTAATGTTGAAATAGTGTTTCTGTTCAAATGAAGTGAAATCAAGCCCAAATCTGCTCAAAAGCTTTTCTCTCTATTAGATAAAGCTGTTTCATTCAGTATTCAGTGCAAATCTTGCCAAACTGAAACAAGCTTATGTCTTATGAAGTACAATGTTTTCTGCAATGCTGTAAGACAGTTTTTAATGTGTTAGAAGTAATATGCACAAAAACTTATGTTAGGACTTCAATGATCAAGATTGTCAGTTTACAGCTTTCTGAGTCCAGTAATGCTGAAATAGTGTTTCTGTTGAAATGAAGTGAAATCAAGCCCAAATCTGCTCAAAAGCTTTTCTCTCTATTAGATAAAGCTGTTTCATTCAGTTTTCAGTGCAAATCTTGCCAAACTGAAACAAGCTTATGTCTTATGAAGTACAATGTTTTCTGCAATGCTGTAAGACAGTTTTTAATGTGTTAGAAGTTATATGCACAAAAACTAATGTTAGGACTTCAATGATCAAGATTGTCAGTTTACAGCTTTCTGAGTCCAGTAATGCTGAAATAGTGTTTCTGTTCAAATGAAGTGAAATCAAGCCCAAATCTGCTAAAAATCTTTTCTCTCTATTAGATAAAGCTGTTTCATTCAGTATTCAGTGCAAATCTTGCCAAACTGAAACAAGCTTATGCCTTATGAAGTACAATGTTTTCTGCAATGCTGTAAGACAGCTTTTAATGTGTTAGAAGTTATATACACAAAAACTAATGTTAGGACTGCAATGATCAAGATTGTCAGTTTACAGCTTTCTGAGTCCAGTAATGTTGAAATAGTGTTTCTGTTCAAATGAAGTGAAATCAAGCCCAAATCTGCTCAAAAGCTTTTCTCACTATTAGAGAAAGCTGTTTCATTCAATATTCAGTGCAAATTTTGCCAAACTGAAACAAGCTTATGCCTTATGAAGTACAATGTTTTCTGCAATGCTGTAAGACAGTTTTTAATGTGTAAGAAGTTATATGCACAAAAACTAATGTTAGGACTGCAATGATCAAGATTGTCAGTTTACAGCTTTCTGAGTCCAGTAATGTTGAAATAGTGTTTCTGTTCAAATGAAGTGAAATCAAGCCCAAATCTGCTCAAAAGCTTTTCTCTCTATTAGATAAAGCTGTTTCATTCAGTATTCAGTGCAAATCTTGCCAAACTGAAACAAGCTTATGTCTTATGAAGTACAATGTTTTCTGCAATGCTGTAAGACAGTTTTTAATGTGTTAGAAGTAATATGCACAAAAACTTATGTTAGGACTTCAATGATCAAGATTGTCAGTTTACAGCTTTCTGAGTCCAGTAATGCTGAAATAGTGTTTCTGTTGAAATGAAGTGAAATCAAGCCCAAATCTGCTCAAAAGCTTTTCTCTCTATTAGATAAAGCTGTTTCATTCAGTTTTCAGTGCAAATCTTGCCAAACTGAAACAAGCTTATGTCTTATGAAGTACAATGTTTTCTGCAATGCTGTAAGACAGTTTTTAATGTGTTAGAAGTTATATGCACAAAAACTAATGTTAGGACTTCAATGATCAAGATTGTCAGTTTACAGCTTTCTGAGTCCAGTAATGCTGAAATAGTGTTTCTGTTCAAATGAAGTGAAATCAAGCCCAAATCTGCTAAAAATCTTTTCTCTCTATTAGATAAAGCTGTTTCATTCAGTATTCAGTGCAAATCTTGCCAAACTGAAACAAGCTTATGCCTTATGAAGTACAATGTTTTCTGCAATGCTGTAAGACAGCTTTTAATGTGTTAGAAGTTATATGCACAAAAACTTATGTTAGGACTTCAATGATCAAGATTGTCAGTTTACAGCTTTCTGAGTCCAGTAATGCTGAAATAGTGTTTCTGTTGAAATGAAGTGAAATCAAGCCCAAATCTGCTCAAAAGCTTTTCTCTCTATTAGATAAAGCTGTTTCATTCAGTATTCAGTGCAAATCTTGCCAAACTGAAACAAGCTTATGCCTTATGAAGTACAATGTTTTCTGCAATGCTGTAAGACAGTTTTTAATGTGTTAGAAGTTATATGCACAAAAACTAATGTTAGGACTTCAATGATCAAGATTGTCAGTTTACAGCTTTCTGAGTCCAGTAATGCTGAAATAGTGTTCCTGTTCAAATGAAGTGAAATCAAGCCCAAATCTGCTCAAAAGCTTTTCTCTCTATTAGAGAAAGCTGTTTCATTCAGTATTCAGTGCAAATCTTGCCAAACTGAAACATGCTTATGTCTTATGAAATAAAATGTTTTCTGCAATGCTGTAAGACAGTTTTTAATGTGTTAGAAGTTATATACACAAAAACTAATGTTAGGACTGCAATGATCAAGATTGTCAGTTTACAGCTTTCTGAGTCCAGTAATGCTGAAATAGTGTTTCTGTTGAAATGAAGTGAAATCAAGCCCAAATCTGCTCAAAAGCTTTTCTCTCTATTAGATAAAGCTGTTTCATTCAGTATTCAGTGCAAATCTTGCCAAACTGAAACAAGCTTATGTCTTATGAAGTACAATGTTTTCTGCAATGCTGTAAGACAGTTTTTAATGTGTTAGAAGTAATATGCACAAAAACTTATGTTAGGACTTCAATGATCAAGATTGTCAGTTTACAGCTTTCTGAGTCCAGTAATGCTGAAATAGTATTTCTGTTCAAATGAAGTGAAATCAAGCCCAAATCTGCTCAAAAGCTTTTCTCTCTATTAGATAAAGCTGTTTCATTCAGTATTCAGTGCAAATCTTGCCAAACTGAAACAAGCTTATGTCTTATGAAGTACAATGTTTTCTGCAATGCTGTAAGACAGTTTTTAATGTGTTAGAAGTTATATGCACAAAAACTAATGTTAGGACTTCAATGATCAAGATTGTCAGTTTACAGCTTTCTGAGTCCAGTAATGCTGAAATAGTGTTTCTGTTCAAATGAAGTGAAATCAAGCCCAAATCTGCTCAAAAGCTTTTCTCTCTATTAGATAAAGCTGTTTCATTCAGTATTCAGTGCAAATCTTGCCAAACTGAAACAAGCTTATGCCTTATGAAGTACAATGTTTTCTGCAATGCTGTAAGACAGCTTTTAATGTGTTAGAAGTTATATGCACAAAAACTTATGTTAGGACTTCAATGATCAAGATTGTCAGTTTACAGCTTTCTGAGTCCAGTAATGCTGAAATAGTGTTTCTGTTGAAATGAAGTGAAATCAAGCCCAAATCTGCTCAAAAGCTTTTCTCTCTATTAGATAAAGCTGTTTCATTCAGTATTCAGTGCAAATCTTGCCAAACTGAAACAAGCTTATGCCTTATGAAGTACAATGTTTTCTGCAATGCTGTAAGACAGTTTTTAATGTGTTAGAAGTTATATGCACAAAAACTTATGTTAGGACTTCAATGATCAAGATTGTCAGTTTACAGCTTTCTGAGTCCAGTAATGCTGAAATAGTGTTTCTGTTGAAATGAAGTGAAATCAAGCCCAAATCTGCTCAAAAGCTTTTCTCTCTATTAGATAAAGCTGTTTCATTCAGTTTTCAGTGCAAATCTTGCCAAACTGAAACAAGCTTATGTCTTATGAAGTACAATGTTTTCTGCAATGCTGTAAGACAGTTTTTAATGTGTTAGAAGTTATATGCACAAAAACTAATGTTAGGACTTCAATGATCAAGATTGTCAGTTTACAGCTTTCTGAGTCCAGTAATGCTGAAATAGTGTTTCTGTTCAAATGAAGTGAAATCAAGCCCAAATCTGCTAAAAATCTTTTCTCTCTATTAGATAAAGCTGTTTCATTCAGTATTCAGTGCAAATCTTGCCAAACTGAAACAAGCTTATGCCTTATGAAGTACAATGTTTTCTGCAATGCTGTAAGACAGCTTTTAATGTGTTAGAAGTTATATGCACAAAAACTTATGTTAGGACTTCAATGATCAAGATTGTCAGTTTACAGCTTTCTGAGTCCAGTAATGCTGAAATAGTGTTTCTGTTGAAATGAAGTGAAATCAAGCCCAAATCTGCTCAAAAGCTTTTCTCTCTATTAGATAAAGCTGTTTCATTCAGTATTCAGTGCAAATCTTGCCAAACTGAAACAAGCTTATGCCTTATGAAGTACAATGTTTTCTGCAATGCTGTAAGACAGTTTTTAATGTGTTAGAAGTTATATGCACAAAAACTAATGTTAGGACTTCAATGATCAAGATTGTCAGTTTACAGCTTTCTGAGTCCAGTAATGCTGAAATAGTGTTCCTGTTCAAATGAAGTGAAATCAAGCCCAAATCTGCTCAAAAGCTTTTCTCTCTATTAGAGAAAGCTGTTTCATTCAGTATTCAGTGCAAATCTTGCCAAACTGAAACATGCTTATGTCTTATGAAATAAAATGTTTTCTGCAATGCTGTAAGACAGTTTTTAATGTGTTAGAAGTTATATACACAAAAACTAATGTTAGGACTGCAATGATCAAGATTGTCAGTTTACAGCTTTCTGAGTCCAGTAATGCTGAAATAGTGTTTCTGTTGAAATGAAGTGAAATCAAGCCCAAATCTGCTCAAAAGCTTTTCTCTCTATTAGATAAAGCTGTTTCATTCAGTATTCAGTGCAAATCTTGCCAAACTGAAACAAGCTTATGTCTTATGAAGTACAATGTTTTCTGCAATGCTGTAAGACAGTTTTTAATGTGTTAGAAGTAATATGCACAAAAACTTATGTTAGGACTTCAATGATCAAGATTGTCAGTTTACAGCTTTCTGAGTCCAGTAATGCTGAAATAGTGTTTCTGTTCAAATGAAGTGAAATCAAGCCCAAATCTGCTCAAAAGCTTTTCTCTCTATTAGATAAAGCTGTTTCATTCAGTATTCAGTGCAAATCTTGCCAAACTGAAACAAGCTTATGTCTTATGAAGTACAATGTTTTCTGCAATGCTGTAAGACAGTTTTTAATGTGTTAGAAGTTATATGCACAAAAACTAATGTTAGGACTTCAATGATCAAGATTGTCAGTTTACAGCTTTCTGAGTCCAGTAATGCTGAAATAGTGTTTCTGTTCAAATGAAGTGAAATCAAGCCCAAATCTGCTCAAAAGCTTTTCTCTCTATTAGATAAAGCTGTTTCATTCAGTATTCAGTGCAAATCTTGCCAAACTGAAACAAGCTTATGCCTTATGAAGTACAATGTTTTCTGCAATGCTGTAAGACAGCTTTTAATGTGTTAGAAGTTATATGCACAAAAACTTATGTTAGGACTTCAATGATCAAGATTGTCAGTTTACAGCTTTCTGAGTCCAGTAATGCTGAAATAGTGTTTCTGTTGAAATGAAGTGAAATCAAGCCCAAATCTGCTCAAAAGCTTTTCTCTCTATTAGATAAAGCTGTTTCATTCAGTATTCAGTGCAAATCTTGCCAAACTGAAACAAGCTTATGCCTTATGAAGTACAATGTTTTCTGCAATGCTGTAAGACAGTTTTTAATGTGTTAGAAGTTATATGCACAAAAACTTATGTTAGGACTTCAATGATCAAAATTGTCAGTTTACAGCTTTCTGAGTCCAGTAATGCTGAAATAGTGTTTCTGTTGAAATGAAGTGAAATCAAGCCCAAATCTGCTCAAAAGCTTTTCTCTCTATTAGATAAAGCTGTTTCATTCAGTATTCAGTGCAAATCTTGCCAAACTGAAACAAGCTTATGTCTTATGAAGTACAATGTTTTCTGCAATGCTGTAAGACAGTTTTTAATGTGTTAGAAGTAATATGCACAAAAACTTATGTTAGGACTTCAATGATCAAGATTGTCAGTTTACAGCTTTCTGAGTCCAGTAATGCTGAAATAGTGTTTCTGTTGAAATGAAGTGAAATCAAGCCCAAATCTGCTCAAAAGCTTTTCTCTCTATTAGATAAAGCTGTTTCATTCAGTTTTCAGTGCAAATCTTGCCAAACTGAAACAAGCTTATGTCTTATGAAGTACAATGTTTTCTGCAATGCTGTAAGACAGTTTTTAATGTGTTAGAAGTTATATGCACAAAAACTAATGTTAGGACTTCAATGATCAAGATTGTCAGTTTACAGCTTTCTGAGTCCAGTAATGCTGAAATAGTGTTTCTGTTCAAATGAAGTGAAATCAAGCCCAAATCTGCTAAAAATCTTTTCTCTCTATTAGATAAAGCTGTTTCATTCAGTATTCAGTGCAAATCTTGCCAAACTGAAACAAGCTTATGCCTTATGAAGTACAATGTTTTCTGCAATGCTGTAAGACAGCTTTTAATGTGTTAGAAGTTATATGCACAAAAACTTATGTTAGGACTTCAATGATCAAGATTGTCAGTTTACAGATTTCTGAGTCCAGTAATGCTGAAATAGTGTTTCTGTTGAAATGAAGTGAAATCAAGCCCAAATCTGCTCAAAAGCTTTTCTCTCTATTAGATAAAGCTGTTTCATTCAGTATTCAGTGCAAATCTTGCCAAACTGAAACAAGCTTATGCCTTATGAAGTACAATGTTTTCTGCAATGCTGTAAGACAGTTTTTAATGTGTTAGAAGTTATATGCACAAAAACTAATGTTAGGACTTCAATGATCAAGATTGTCAGTTTACAGCTTTCTGAGTCCAGTAATGCTGAAATAGTGTTCCTGTTCAAATGAAGTGAAATCAAGCCCAAATCTGCTCAAAAGCTTTTCTCTCTATTAGAGAAAGCTGTTTCATTCAGTATTCAGTGCAAATCTTGCCAAACTGAAACATGCTTATGTCTTATGAAATAAAATGTTTTCTGCAATGCTGTAAGACAGTTTTTAATGTGTTAGAAGTTATATACACAAAAACTAATGTTAGGACTGCAATGATCAAGATTGTCAGTTTACAGCTTTCTGTGTCCAGTAATGTTGAAATAGTGTTTCTGTTCAAATGAAGTGAAATCAAGCCCAAATCTGCTCAAAAGCTTTTCTCTCTATTAGAGAAAGCTGTTTCATTCAATATTCAGTGCAAATCTTGCCAAACTGAAACAAGCTTATGCCTTATGAAGTTCAATGTTTTCTGCAATGCTGTAAGACAGCTTTTAATGTGTTAGAAGTTATATGCACAAAAACTAATGTTAGGACTTCAATGATCAAGATTGTCAGTTTACAGCTTTCTGAGTCCAGTAATGCTGAAATAGTGTTTCTGTTGAAATGAAGTGAAATCAAGCCCAAATCTGCTCAAAAGCTTTTCTCTCTATTAGATAAAGCTGTTTCATTCAGTATTCAGTGCAAATCTTGCCAAACTGAAACAAGCTTATGTCTTATGAAGTACAATGTTTTCTGCAATGCTGTAAGACAGTTTTTAATGTGTTAGAAGTTATATGCACAAAAACTTATGTTAGGACTTCAATGATCAAGATTGTCAGTTTACAGCTTTCTGAGTCCAGTAATGCTGAAATAGTGTTTCTGTTGAAATGAAGTGAAATCAAGCCCAAATCTGCTCAAAAGCTTTTCTCTCTATTAGATAAAGCTGTTTCATTCAGTATTCAGTGCAAATCTTGCCAAACTGAAACAAGCTTATGCCTTATGAAGTACAATGTTTTCTGCAATGCTGTAAGACAGTTTTTAATGTGTTAGAAGTTATATGCACAAAAACTTTCGTTAGGACTTCAATGATCAAGATTGTCAGTTTACAGCTTTCTGAGTCCAGTAATGCTGAAATAGTGTTTCTGTTCAAATGAAGTGAAATCAAGCCCAAATCTGCTCAAAAGCTTTTCTCTCTATTAGAGAAAGCTGTTTCATTCAGTATTCAGTGCAAATCTTGCCAAACTGAAACTTGCTTATGTCTTCTGAAATAAAATGTTTTCTGCAATGCTGTAAGACAGTTTTTAATGTGTTAGAAGTTATATACACAAAAACTAATGTTAGGACTGCAATGATCAAGATTGTCAGTTTACAGCTTTCTGAGTCCAGTAATGTTGAAATAGTGTTTCTGTTCAAATGAAGTGAAATCAAGCCCAAATCTGCTCAAAAGCTTTTCTCACTATTAGAGAAAGCTGTTTCATTCAATATTCAGTGCAAATTTTGCCAAACTGAAACAAGCTTATGCCTTATGAAGTACAATGTTTTCTGCAATGCTGTAAGACAGTTTTTAATGTGTAAGAAGTTATATGCACAAAAACTAATGTTAGGACTGCAATGATCAAGATTGTCAGTTTACAGCTTTCTGAGTCCAGTAATGTTGAAATAGTGTTTCTGTTCAAATGAAGTGAAATCAAGCCCAAATCTGCTCAAAAGCTTTTCTCTCTATTAGATAAAGCTGTTTCATTCAGTATTCAGTGCAAATCTTGCCAAACTGAAACAAGCTTATGTCTTATGAAGTACAATGTTTTCTACAATGCTGTAAGACAGTTTTTAATGTGTTAGAAGTAATATGCACAAAAACTTATGTTAGGACTTCAATGATCAAGATTGTCAGTTTACAGCTTTCTGAGTCCAGTAATGCTGAAATAGTGTTTCTGTTGAAATGAAGTGAAATCAAGCCCAAATCTGCTCAAAAGCTTTTCTCTCTATTAGATAAAGCTGTTTCATTCAGTTTTCAGTGCAAATCTTGCCAAACTGAAACAAGCTTATGTCTTATGAAGTACAATGTTTTCTGCAATGCTGTAAGACAGTTTTTAATGTGTTAGAAGTTATATGCACAAAAACTAATGTTAGGACTTCAATGATCAAGATTGTCAGTTTACAGCTTTCTGAGTCCAGTAATGCTGAAATAGTGTTTCTGTTCAAATGAAGTGAAATCAAGCCCAAATCTGCTAAAAATCTTTTCTCTCTATTAGATAAAGCTGTTTCATTCAGTATTCAGTGCAAATCTTGCCAAACTGAAACAAGCTTATGCCTTATGAAGTACAATGTTTTCTGCAATGCTGTAAGACAGCTTTTAATGTGTTAGAAGTTATATGCACAAAAACTTATGTTAGGACTTCAATGATCAAGATTGTCAGTTTACAGCTTTCTGAGTCCAGTAATGCTGAAATAGTGTTTCTGTTGAAATGAAGTGAAATCAAGCCCAAATCTGCTCAAAAGCTTTTCTCTCTATTAGATAAAGCTGTTTCATTCAGTATTCAGTGCAAATCTTGCCAAACTGAAACAAGCTTATGCCTTATGAAGTACAATGTTTTCTGCAATGCTGTAAGACAGTTTTTAATGTGTTAGAAGTTATATGCACAAAAACTAATGTTAGGACTTCAATGATCAAGATTGTCAGTTTACAGCTTTCTGAGTCCAGTAATGCTGAAATAGTGTTCCTGTTCAAATGAAGTGAAATCAAGCCCAAATCTGCTCAAAAGCTTTTCTCTCTATTAGAGAAAGCTGTTTCATTCAGTATTCAGTGCAAATCTTGCCAAACTGAAACATGCTTATGTCTTATGAAATAAAATGTTTTCTGCAATGCTGTAAGACAGTTTTTAATGTGTTAGAAGTTATATACACAAAAACTAATGTTAGGACTGCAATGATCAAGATTGTCAGTTTACAGCTTTCTGAGTCCAGTAATGCTGAAATAGTGTTTCTGTTGAAATGAAGTGAAATCAAGCCCAAATCTGCTCAAAAGCTTTTCTCTCTATTAGATAAAGCTGTTTCATTCAGTATTCAGTGCAAATCTTGCCAAACTGAAACAAGCTTATGTCTTATGAAGTACAATGTTTTCTGCAATGCTGTAAGACAGTTTTTAATGTGTTAGAAGTAATATGCACAAAAACTTATGTTAGGACTTCAATGATCAAGATTGTCAGTTTACAGCTTTCTGAGTCCAGTAATGCTGAAATAGTGTTTCTGTTCAAATGAAGTGAAATCAAGCCCAAATCTGCTCAAAAGCTTTTCTCTCTATTAGATAAAGCTGTTTCATTCAGTATTCAGTGCAAATCTTGCCAAACTGAAACAAGCTTATGTCTTATGAAGTACAATGTTTTCTGCAATGCTGTAAGACAGTTTTTAATGTGTTAGAAGTTATATGCACAAAAACTAATGTTAGGACTTCAATGATCAAGATTGTCAGTTTACAGCTTTCTGAGTCCAGTAATGCTGAAATAGTGTTTCTGTTCAAATGAAGTGAAATCAAGCCCAAATCTGCTCAAAAGCTTTTCTCTCTATTAGATAAAGCTGTTTCATTCAGTATTCAGTGCAAATCTTGCCAAACTGAAACAAGCTTATGCCTTATGAAGTACAATGTTTTCTGCAATGCTGTAAGACAGCTTTTAATGTGTTAGAAGTTATATGCACAAAAACTTATGTTAGGACTTCAATGATCAAGATTGTCAGTTTACAGCTTTCTGAGTCCAGTAATGCTGAAATAGTGTTTCTGTTGAAATGAAGTGAAATCAAGCCCAAATCTGCTCAAAAGCTTTTCTCTCTATTAGATAAAGCTGTTTCATTCAGTATTCAGTGCAAATCTTGCCAAACTGAAACAAGCTTATGCCTTATGAAGTACAATGTTTTCTGCAATGCTGTAAGACAGCTTTTAATGTGTTAGAAGTTATATGCACAAAAACTTATGTTAGGACTTCAATGATCAAGATTGTCAGTTTACAGCTTTCTGAGTCCAGTAATGCTGAAATAGTGTTTCTGTTGAAATGAAGTGAAATCAAGCCCAAATCTGCTCAAAAGCTTTTCTCTCTATTAGATAAAGCTGTTTCATTCAGTATTCAGTGCAAATCTTGCCAAACTGAAACAAGCTTATGCCTTATGAAGTACAATGTTTTCTGCAATGCTGTAAGACAGTTTTTAATGTGTTAGAAGTAATATGCACAAAAACTTATGTTAGGACTTCAATGATCAAGATTGTCAGTTTACAGCTTTCTGAGTCCAGTAATGCTGAAATAGTGTTTCTGTTGAAATGAAGTGAAATCAAGCCCAAATCTGCTCAAAAGCTTTTCTCTCTATTAGATAAAGCTGTTTCATTCAGTTTTCAGTGCAAATCTTGCCAAACTGAAACAAGCTTATGTCTTATGAAGTACAATGTTTTCTGCAATGCTGTAAGACAGTTTTTAATGTGTTAGAAGTTATATGCACAAAAACTAATGTTAGGACTTCAATGATCAAGATTGTCAGTTTACAGCTTTCTGAGTCCAGTAATGCTGAAATAGTGTTTCTGTTCAAATGAAGTGAAATCAAGCCCAAATCTGCTAAAAATCTTTTCTCTCTATTAGATAAAGCTGTTTCATTCAGTATTCAGTGCAAATCTTGCCAAACTGAAACAAGCTTATGCCTTATGAAGTACAATGTTTTCTGCAATGCTGTAAGACAGCTTTTAATGTGTTAGAAGTTATATGCACAAAAACTTATGTTAGGACTTCAATGATCAAGATTGTCAGTTTACAGCTTTCTGAGTCCAGTAATGCTGAAATAGTGTTTCTGCTGAAATGAAGTGAAATCAAGCCCAAATCTGCTCAAAAGCTTTTCTCTCTATTAGATAAAGCTGTTTCATTCAGTATTCAGTGCAAATCTTGCCAAACTGAAACAAGCTTATGCCTTATGAAGTACAATGTTTTCTGCAATGCTGTAAGACAGTTTTTAATGTGTTAGAAGTTATATGCACAAAAACTAATGTTAGGACTTCAATGATCAAGATTGTCAGTTTACAGCTTTCTGAGTCCAGTAATGCTGAAATAGTGTTCCTGTTCAAATGAAGTGAAATCAAGCCCAAATCTGCTCAAAAGCTTTTCTCTCTATTAGAGAAAGCTGTTTCATTCAGTATTCAGTGCAAATCTTGCCAAACTGAAACATGCTTATGTCTTATGAAATAAAATGTTTTCTGCAATGCTGTAAGACAGTTTTTAATGTGTTAGAAGTTATATACACAAAAACTAATGTTAGGACTGCAATGATCAAGATTGTCAGTTTACAGCTTTCTGTGTCCAGTAATGTTGAAATAGTGTTTCTGTTCAAATGAAGTGAAATCAAGCCCAAATCTGCTCAAAAGCTTTTCTCTCTATTAGAGAAAGCTGTTTCATTCAATATTCAGTGCAAATCTTGCCAAACTGAAACAAGCTTATGCCTCATGAAGTTCAATGTTTTCTGCAATGCTGTAAGACAGCTTTTAATGTGTTAGAAGTTATATGCACAAAAACTAATGTTAGGACTTCAATGATCAAGATTGTCAGTTTACAGCTTTCTGAGTCCAGTAATGCTGAAATAGTGTTTCTGTTGAAATGAAGTGAAATCAAGCCCAAATCTGCTCAAAAGCTTTTCTCTCTATTAGATAAAGCTGTTTCATTCAGTATTCAGTGCAAATCTTGCCAAACTGAAACAAGCTTATGTCTTATGAAGTACAATGTTTTCTGCAATGCTGTAAGACAGTTTTTAATGTGTTAGAAGTTATATGCACAAAAACTTATGTTAGGACTTCAATGATCAAGATTGTCAGTTTACAGCTTTCTGAGTCCAGTAATGCTGAAATAGTGTTTCTGTTGAAATGAAGTGAAATCAAGCCCAAATCTGCTCAAAAGCTTTTCTCTCTATTAGATAAAGCTGTTTCATTCAGTATTCAGTGCAAATCTTGCCAAACTGAAACAAGCTTATGCCTTATGAAGTACAATGTTTTCTGCAATGCTGTAAGACAGTTTTTAATGTGTTAGAAGTTATATGCACAAAAACTTTCGTTAGGACTTCAATGATCAAGATTGTCAGTTTACAGCTTTCTGAGTCCAGTAATGCTGAAATAGTGTTTCTGTTCAAATGAAGTGAAATCAAGTCCAAATCTGCTCAAAAGCTTTTCTCTCTATTAGAGAAAGCTGTTTCATTCAGTATTCAGTGCAAATCTTGCCAAACTGAAACTTGCTTATGTCTTCTGAAATAAAATGTTTTCTGCAATGCTGTAAGACAGTTTTTAATGTGTTAGAAGTTATATACACAAAAACTAATGTTAGGACTGCAATGATCAAGATTGTCAGTTTACAGCTTTCTGAGTCCAGTAATGTTGAAATAGTGTTTCTGTTCAAATGAAGTGAAATCAAGCCCAAATCTGCTCAAAAGCTTTTCTCACTATTAGAGAAAGCTGTTTCATTCAATATTCAGTGCAAATTTTGCCAAACTGAAACAAGCTTATGCCTTATGAAGTACAATGTTTTCTGCAATGCTGTAAGACAGTTTTTAATGTGTAAGAAGTTATATGCACAAAAACTAATGTTAGGACTGCAATGATCAAGATTGTCAGTTTACAGCTTTCTGAGTCCAGTAATGTTGAAATAGTGTTTCTGTTCAAATGAAGTGAAATCAAGCCCAAATCTGCTCAAAAGCTTTTCTCTCTATTAGATAAAGCTGTTTCATTCAATATTCAGTGCAAATCTTGCCAAACTGAAACAAGCTTATGCCTTATGAAGTACAATGTTTTCTGCAATGCTGTAAGACAGTTTTTAATGTGTTAGAAGTTATATGCACAAAAACTTATGTTAGGACTTCAATGATCAAGATTGTCAGTTTACAGCTTTCTGAGTCCAGTAATGCTGAAATAGTGTTTCTGTTGAAATGAAGTGAAATCAAGCCCAAATCTGCTCAAAAGCTTTTCTCTCTATTAGATAAAGCTGTTTCATTCAGTATTCAGTGCAAATCTTGCCAAACTGAAACAAGCTTATGTCTTATGAAGTACAATGTTTTCTGCAATGCTGTAAGACAGTTTTTAATGTGTTAGAAGTAATATGCACAAAAACTTATGTTAGGACTTCAATGATCAAGATTGTCAGTTTACAGCTTTCTGAGTCCAGTAATGCTGAAATAGTGTTTCTGTTGAAATGAAGTGAAATCAAGCCCAAATCTGCTCAAAAGCTTTTCTCTCTATTAGATAAAGCTGTTTCATTCAGTTTTCAGTGCAAATCTTGCCAAACTGAAACAAGCTTATGTCTTATGAAGTACAATGTTTTCTGCAATGCTGTAAGACAGTTTTTAATGTGTTAGAAGTTATATGCACAAAAACTAATGTTAGGACTTCAATGATCAAGATTGTCAGTTTACAGCTTTCTGAGTCCAGTAATGCTGAAATAGTGTTTCTGTTCAAATGAAGTGAAATCAAGCCCAAATCTGCTAAAAATCTTTTCTCTCTATTAGATAAAGCTGTTTCATTCAGTATTCAGTGCAAATCTTGCCAAACTGAAACAAGCTTATGCCTTATGAAGTACAATGTTTTCTGCAATGCTGTAAGACAGCTTTTAATGTGTTAGAAGTTATATGCACAAAAACTTATGTTAGGACTTCAATGATCAAGATTGTCAGTTTACAGCTTTCTGAGTCCAGTAATGCTGAAATAGTGTTTCTGTTGAAATGAAGTGAAATCAAGCCCAAATCTGCTCAAAAGCTTTTCTCTCTATTAGATAAAGCTGTTTCATTCAGTATTCAGTGCAAATCTTGCCAAACTGAAACAAGCTTATGCCTTATGAAGTACAATGTTTTCTGCAATGCTGTAAGACAGTTTTTAATGTGTTAGAAGTTATATGCACAAAAACTAATGTTAGGACTTCAATGATCAAGATTGTCAGTTTACAGCTTTCTGAGTCCAGTAATGCTGAAATAGTGTTCCTGTTCAAATGAAGTGAAATCAAGCCCAAATCTGCTCAAAAGCTTTTCTCTCTATTAGAGAAAGCTGTTTCATTCAGTATTCAGTGCAAATCTTGCCAAACTGAAACATGCTTATGTCTTATGAAATAAAATGTTTTCTGCAATGCTGTAAGACAGTTTTTAATGTGTTAGAAGTTATATACACAAAAAGCTAATGTTAGGACTGCAATGATCAAGATTGTCAGTTTACAGCTTTCTGTGTCCAGTAATGTTGAAATAGTGTTTCTGTTCAAATGAAGTGAAATCAAGCCCAAATCTGCTCAAAAGCTTTTCTCTCTATTAGAGAAAGCTGTTTCATTCAATATTCAGTGCAAATCTTGCCAAACTGAAACAAGCTTATGCCTTATGAAGTTCAATGTTTTCTGCAATGCTGTAAGACAGCTTTTAATGTGTTAGAAGTTATATGCACAAAAACTAATGTTAGGACTTCAATGATCAAGATTGTCAGTTTACAGCTTTCTGAGTCCAGTAATGCTGAAATAGTGTTTCTGTTGAAATGAAGTGAAATCAAGCCCAAATCTGCTCAAAAGCTTTTCTCTCTATTAGATAAAGCTGTTTCATTCAGTATTCAGTGCAAATCTTGCCAAACTGAAACAAGCTTATGTCTTATGAAGTACAATGTTTTCTGCAATGCTGTAAGACAGTTTTTAATGTGTTAGAAGTTATATGCACAAAAACTTATGTTAGGACTTCAATGATCAAGATTGTCAGTTTACAGCTTTCTGAGTCCAGTAATGCTGAAATAGTGTTTCTGTTGAAATGAAGTGAAATCAAGCCCAAATCTGCTCAAAAGCTTTTCTCTCTATTAGATAAAGCTGTTTCATTCAGTATTCAGTGCAAATCTTGCCAAACTGAAACAAGCTTATGCCTTATGAAGTACAATGTTTTCTGCAATGCTGTAAGACAGTTTTTAATGTGTTAGAAGTTATATGCACAAAAACTTTCGTTAGGACTTCAATGATCAAGATTGTCAGTTTACAGCTTTCTGAGTCCAGTAATGCTGAAATAGTGTTTCTGTTCAAATGAAGTGAAATCAAGCCCAAATCTGCTCAAAAGCTTTTCTCTCTATTAGAGAAAGCTGTTTCATTCAGTATTCAGTGCAAATCTTGCCAAACTGAAACTTGCTTATGTCTTCTGAAATAAAATGTTTTCTGCAATGCTGTAAGACAGTTTTTAATGTGTTAGAAGTTATATACACAAAAACTAATGTTAGGACTGCAATGATCAAGATTGTCAGTTTACAGCTTTCTGAGTCCAGTAATGTTGAAATAGTGTTTCTGTTCAAATGAAGTGAAATCAAGCCCAAATCTGCTCAAAAGCTTTTCTCACTATTAGAGAAAGCTGTTTCATTCAATATTCAGTGCAAATTTTGCCAAACTGAAACAAGCTTATGCCTTATGAAGTACAATGTTTTCTGCAATGCTGTAAGACAGTTTTTAATGTGTAAGAAGTTATATGCACAAAAACTAATGTTAGGACTGCAATGATCAAGATTGTCAGTTTACAGCTTTCTGAGTCCAGTAATGTTGAAATAGTGTTTCTGTTCAAATGAAGTGAAATCAAGCCCAAATCTGCTCAAAAGCTTTTCTCTCTATTAGATAAAGCTGTTTCATTCAATATTCAGTGCAAATCTTGCCAAACTGAAACAAGCTTATGCCTTATGAAGTACAATGTTTTCTGCAATGCTGTAAGACAGTTTTTAATGTGTTAGAAGTTATATGCACAAAAACTTATGTTAGGACTTCAATGATCAAGATTGTCAGTTTACAGCTTTTTGAGTCCAGTAATGCTGAAATAGTGTTTCTGTTGAAATGAAGTGAAATCAAGCCCAAATCTGCTCAAAAGCTTTTCTCTCTATTAGATAAAGCTGTTTCATTCAGTATTCAGTGCAAATCTTGCCAAACTGAAACAAGCTTATGTCTTATGAAGTACAATGTTTTCTGCAATGCTGTAAGACAGTTTTTAATGTGTTAGAAGTAATATGCACAAAAACTTATGTTAGGACTTCAATGATCAAGATTGTCAGTTTACAGCTTTCTGAGTCCAGTAATGCTGAAATAGTGTTTCTGTTGAAATGAAGTGAAATCAAGCCCAAATCTGCTCAAAAGCTTTTCTCTCTATTAGATAAAGCTGTTTCATTCAGTATTCAGTGCAAATCTTGCCAAACTGAAACAAGCTTATGTCTTATGAAGTACAATGTTTTCTGCAATGCTGTAAGACAGTTTTTAATGTGTTAGAAGTAATATGCACAAAAACTTATGTTAGGACTTCAATGATCAAGATTGTCAGTTTACAGCTTTCTGAGTCCAGTAATGCTGAAATAGTGTTTCTGTTGAAATGAAGTGAAATCAAGCCCAAATCTGCTCAAAAGCTTTTCTCTCTATTAGATAAAGCTGTTTCATTCAGTATTCAGTGCAAATCTTGCCAAACTGAAACAAGCTTATGTCTTATGAAGTACAATGTTTTCTGCAATGCTGTAAGACAGTTTTTAATGTGTTAGAAGTTATATGCACAAAAACTAATGTTAGGACTTCAATGATCAAGATTGTCAGTTTACAGCTTTCTGAGTCCAGTAATGCTGAAATAGTGTTTCTGTTCAAATGAAGTGAAATCAAGCCCAAATCTGCTCAAAAGCTTTTCTCTCTATTAGATAAAGCTGTTTCATTCAGTATTCAGTGCAAATCTTGCCAAACTGAAACAAGCTTATGCCTTATGAAGTACAATGTTTTCTGCAATGCTGTAAGACAGCTTTTAATGTGTTAGAAGTTATATGCACAAAAACTTATGTTAGGACTTCAATGATCAAGATTGTCAGTTTACAGCTTTCTGAGTCCAGTAATGCTGAAATAGTGTTTCTGTTGAAATGAAGTGAAATCAAGCCCAAATCTGCTCAAAAGCTTTTCTCTCTATTAGATAAAGCTGTTTCATTCAGTATTCAGTGCAAATCTTGCCAAACTGAAACAAGCTTATGCCTTATGAAGTACAATGTTTTCTGCAATGCTGTAAGACAGTTTTTAATGTGTTAGAAGTTATATGCACAAAAACTAATGTTAGGACTTCAATGATCAAGATTGTCAGTTTACAGCTTTCTGAGTCCAGTAATGCTGAAATAGTGTTCCTGTTCAAATGAAGTGAAATCAAGCCCAAATCTGCTCAAAAGCTTTTCTCTCTATTAGAGAAAGCTGTTTCATTCAGTATTCAGTGCAAATCTTGCCAAACTGAAACAAGCTTATGCCTTATGAAGTACAATGTTTTCTGCAATGCTGTAAGACAGCTTTTAATGTGTTAGAAGTTATATGCACAAAAACTTATGTTAGGACTTCAATGATCAAGATTGTCAGTTTACAGCTTTCTGAGTCCAGTAATGCTGAAATAGTGTTTCTGTTGAAATGAAGTGAAATCAAGCCCAAATCTGCTCAAAAGCTTTTCTCTCTATTAGATAAAGCTGTTTCATTCAGTATTCAGTGCAAATCTTGCCAAACTGAAACAAGCTTATGTCTTATGAAGTACAATGTTTTCTGCAATGCTGTAAGACAGTTTTTAATGTGTTAGAAGTAATATGCACAAAAACTTATGTTAGGACTTCAATGATCAAGATTGTCAGTTTACAGCTTTCTGAGTCCAGTAATGCTGAAATAGTGTTTCTGTTGAAATGAAGTGAAATCAAGCCCAAATCTGCTCAAAAGCTTTTCTCTCTATTAGATAAAGCTGTTTCATTCAGTATTCAGTGCAAATCTTGCCAAACTGAAACAAGCTTATGTCTTATGAAGTACAATGTTTTCTGCAATGCTGTAAGACAGCTTTTAATGTGTTAGAAGTTATATGCACAAAAACTTATGTTAGGACTTCAATGATCAAGATTGTCAGTTTACAGCTTTCTGAGTCCAGTAATGCTGAAATAGTGTTTCTGTTGAAATGAAGTGAAATCAAGCCCAAATCTGCTCAAAAGCTTTTCTCTCTATTAGATAAAGCTGTTTCATTCAGTATTCAGTGCAAATCTTGCCAAACTGAAACAAGCTTATGTCTTATGAAGTACAATGTTTTCTGCAATGCTGTAAGACAGTTTTTAATGTGTTAGAAGTTATATGCACAAAAACTAATGTTAGGACTTCAATGATCAAGATTGTCAGTTTACAGCTTTTTGAGTCCAGTAATGCTGAAATAGTGTTTCTGTTGAAATGAAGTGAAATCAAGCCCAAATCTGCTCAAAAGCTTTTCTCTCTATTAGATAAAGCTGTTTCATTCAGTATTCAGTGCAAATCTTGCCAAACTGAAACAAGCTTATGCCTTATGAAGTACAATGTTTTCTGCAATGCTGTAAGACAGTTTTTAATGTGTTAGAAGTTATATGCACAAAAACTTATGTTAGGACTTCAATGATCAAGATTGTCAGTTTACAGCTTTCTGAGTCCAGTAATGCTGAAATAGTGTTTCTGTTGAAATGAAGTGAAATCAAGCCCAAATCTGCTCAAAAGCTTTTCTCTCTATTAGATAAAGCTGTTTCATTCAGTATTCAGTGCAAATCTTGCCAAACTGAAACAAGCTTATGTCTTATGAAGTACAATGTTTTCTGCAATGCTGTAAGACAGTTTTTAATGTGTTAGAAGTTATATGCACAAAAACTAATGTTAGGACTTCAATGATCAAGATTGTCAGTTTACAGCTTTCTGAGTCCAGTAATGCTGAAATAGTGTTTCTGTTGAAATGAAGTGAAATCAAGCCCAAATCTGCTCAAAAGCTTTTCTCTCTATTAGATAAAGCTGTTTCATTCAGTATTCAGTGCAAATCTTGCCAAACTGAAACAAGCTTATGTCTTATGAAGTACAATGTTTTCTGCAATGCTGTAAGACAGTTTTTAATGTGTTAGAAGTTATATGCACAAAAACTAATGTTAGGACTTCAATGATCAAGATTGTCAGTTTACAGCTTTTTGAATCCAGTAATGCTGAAATAGTGTTTCTGTTGAAATGAAGTGAAATCAAGCCCAAATCTGCTCAAAAGCTTTTCTCTCTATTAGATAAAGCTGTTTCATTCAGTATTCAGTGCAAATCTTGCCAAACTGAAACAAGCTTATGCCTTATGAAGTACAATGTTTTCTGCAATGCTGTAAGACAGTTTTTAATGTGTTAGAAGTTATATGCACAAAAACTTATGTTAGGACTTCAATGATCAAGATTGTCAGTTTACAGCTTTCTGAGTCCAGTAATGCTGAAATAGTGTTTCTGTTGAAATGAAGTGAAATCAAGCCCAAATCTGCTCAAAAGCTTTTCTCTCTATTAGATAAAGCTGTTTCATTCAGTATTCAGTGCAAATCTTGCCAAACTGAAACAAGCTTATGTCTTATGAAGTACAATGTTTTCTGCAATGCTGTAAGACAGTTTTTAATGTGTTAGAAGTAATATGCACAAAAACTTATGTTAGGACTTCAATGATCAAGATTGTCAGTTTACAGCTTTCTGAGTCCAGTAATGCTGAAATAGTGTTTCTGTTGAAATGAAGTGAAATCAAGCCCAAATCTGCTCAAAAGCTTTTCTCTCTATTAGATAAAGCTGTTTCATTCAGTATTCAGTGCAAATCTTGCCAAACTGAAACAAGCTTATGTCTTATGAAGTACAATGTTTTCTGCAATGCTGTAAGACAGTTTTTAATGTGTTAGAAGTTATATGCACAAAAACTAATGTTAGGACTTCAATGATCAAGATTGTCAGTTTACAGCTTTCTGAATCCAGTAATGCTGAAATAGTGTTTCTGTTCAAATGAAGTGAAATCAAGCCCAAATCTGCTCAAAAGCTTTTCTCTCTATTAGATAAAGCTGTTTCATTCAGTATTCAGTGCAAATCTTGCCAAACTGAAACAAGCTTATGCCTTATGAAGTACAATGTTTTCTGCAATGCTGTAAGACAGCTTTTAATGTGTTAGAAGTTATATGCACAAAAACTTATGTTAGGACTTCAATGATCAAGATTGTCAGTTTACAGCTTTCTGAGTCCAGTATTGCTGAAATAGTGTTTCTGTTGAAATGAAGTGAAATCAAGCCCAAATCTGCTCAAAAGCTTTTCTCTCTATTAGATAAAGCTGTTTCATTCAGTATTCAGTGCAAATCTTGCCAAACTGAAACAAGCTTATGTCTTATGAAGTACAATGTTTTCTGCAATGCTGTAAGACAGTTTTTAATGTGTTAGAAGTAATATGCACAAAAACTTATGTTAGGACTTCAATGATCAAGATTGTCAGTTTACAGCTTTCTGAGTCCAGTAATGCTGAAATAGTGTTTCTGTTGAAATGAAGTGAAATCAAGCCCAAATCTGCTCAAAAGCTTTTCTCTCTATTAGATAAAGCTGTTTCATTCAGTATTCAGTGCAAATCTTGCCAAACTGAAACAAGCTTATGTCTTATGAAGTACAATGTTTTCTGCAATGCTGTAAGACAGCTTTTAATGTGTTAGAAGTTATATGCACAAAAACTTATGTTAGGACTTCAATGATCAAGATTGTCAGTTTACAGCTTTCTGAGTCCAGTAATGCTGAAATAGTGTTTCTGTTGAAATGAAGTGAAATCAAGCCCAAATCTGCTCAAAAGCTTTTCTCTCTATTAGATAAAGCTGTTTCATTCAGTATTCAGTGCAAATCTTGCCAAACTGAAACAAGCTTATGTCTTATGAAGTACAATGTTTTCTGCAATGCTGTAAGACAGTTTTTAATGTGTTAGAAGTTATATGCACAAAAACTAATGTTAGGACTTCAATGATCAAGATTGTCAGTTTACAGCTTTTTGAGTCCAGTAATGCTGAAATAGTGTTTCTGTTGAAATGAAGTGAAATCAAGCCCAAATCTGCTCAAAAGCTTTTCTCTCTATTAGATAAAGCTGTTTCATTCAGTATTCAGTGCAAATCTTGCCAAACTGAAACAAGCTTATGCCTTATGAAGTACAATGTTTTCTGCAATGCTGTAAGACAGTTTTTAATGTGTTAGAAGTTATATGCACAAAAACTTATGTTAGGACTTCAATGATCAAGATTGTCAGTTTACAGCTTTCTGAGTCCAGTAATGCTGAAATAGTGTTTCTGTTGAAATGAAGTGAAATCAAGCCCAAATCTGCTCAAAAGCTTTTCTCTCTATTAGATAAAGCTGTTTCATTCAGTATTCAGTGCAAATCTTGCCAAACTGAAACAAGCTTATGTCTTATGAAGTACAATGTTTTCTGCAATGCTGTAAGACAGTTTTTAATGTGTTAGAAGTTATATGCACAAAAACTAATGTTAGGACTTCAATGATCAAGATTGTCAGTTTACAGCTTTCTGAGTCCAGTAATGCTGAAATAGTGTTTCTGTTGAAATGAAGTGAAATCAAGCCCAAATCTGCTCAAAAGCTTTTCTCTCTATTAGATAAAGCTGTTTCATTCAGTATTCAGTGCAAATCTTGCCAAACTGAAACAAGCTTATGTCTTATGAAGTACAATGTTTTCTGCAATGCTGTAAGACAGTTTTTAATGTGTTAGAAGTTATATGCACAAAAACTAATGTTAGGACTTCAATGATCAAGATTGTCAGTTTACAGCTTTTTGAATCCAGTAATGCTGAAATAGTGTTTCTGTTGAAATGAAGTGAAATCAAGCCCAAATCTGCTCAAAAGCTTTTCTCTCTATTAGATAAAGCTGTTTCATTCAGTATTCAGTGCAAATCTTGCCAAACTGAAACAAGCTTATGCCTTATGAAGTACAATGTTTTCTGCAATGCTGTAAGACAGTTTTTAATGTGTTAGAAGTTATATGCACAAAAACTTATGTTAGGACTTCAATGATCAAGATTGTCAGTTTACAGCTTTCTGAGTCCAGTAATGCTGAAATAGTGTTTCTGTTGAAATGAAGTGAAATCAAGCCCAAATCTGCTCAAAAGCTTTTCTCTCTATTAGATAAAGCTGTTTCATTCAGTATTCAGTGCAAATCTTGCCAAACTGAAACAAGCTTATGTCTTATGAAGTACAATGTTTTCTGCAATGCTGTAAGACAGTTTTTAATGTGTTAGAAGTAATATGCACAAAAACTTATGTTAGGACTTCAATGATCAAGATTGTCAGTTTACAGCTTTCTGAGTCCAGTAATGCTGAAATAGTGTTTCTGTTGAAATGAAGTGAAATCAAGCCCAAATCTGCTCAAAAGCTTTTCTCTCTATTAGATAAAGCTGTTTCATTCAGTATTCAGTGCAAATCTTGCCAAACTGAAACAAGCTTATGTCTTATGAAGTACAATGTTTTCTGCAATGCTGTAAGACAGTTTTTAATGTGTTAGAAGTTATATGCACAAAAACTAATGTTAGGACTTCAATGATCAAGATTGTCAGTTTACAGCTTTCTGAGTCCAGTAATGCTGAAATAGTGTTTCTGTTCAAATGAAGTGAAATCAAGCCCAAATCTGCTCAAAAGCTTTTCTCTCTATTAGATAAAGCTGTTTCATTCAGTATTCAGTGCAAATCTTGCCAAACTGAAACAAGCTTATGCCTTATGAAGTACAATGTTTTCTGCAATGCTGTAAGACAGCTTTTAATGTGTTAGAAGTTATATGCACAAAAACTTATGTTAGGACTTCAATGATCAAGATTGTCAGTTTACAGCTTTCTGAGTCCAGTAATGCTGAAATAGTGTTTCTGTTGAAATGAAGTGAAATCAAGCCCAAATCTGCTCAAAAGCTTTTCTCTCTATTAGATAAAGCTGTTTCATTCAGTATTCAGTGCAAATCTTGCCAAACTGAAACAAGCTTATGCCTTATGAAGTACAATGTTTTCTGCAATGCTGTAAGACAGTTTTTAATGTGTTAGAAGTTATATGCACAAAAACTAATGTTAGGACTTCAATGATCAAGATTGTCAGTTTACAGCTTTCTGAGTCCAGTAATGCTGAAATAGTGTTCCTGTTCAAATGAAGTGAAATCAAGCCCAAATCTGCTCAAAAGCTTTTCTCTCTATTAGAGAAAGCTGTTTCATTCAGTATTCAGTGCAAATCTTGCCAAACTGAAACAAGCTTATGCCTTATGAAGTACAATGTTTTCTGCAATGCTGTAAGACAGCTTTTAATGTGTTAGAAGTTATATGCACAAAAACTTATGTTAGGACTTCAATGATCAAGATTGTCAGTTTACAGCTTTCTGAGTCCAGTAATGCTGAAATAGTGTTTCTGTTGAAATGAAGTGAAATCAAGCCCAAATCTGCTCAAAAGCTTTTCTCTCTATTAGATAAAGCTGTTTCATTCAGTATTCAGTGCAAATCTTGCCAAACTGAAACAAGCTTATGTCTTATGAAGTACAATGTTTTCTGCAATAGTGTAAGACAGTTTTTAATGTGTTAGAAGTAATATGCACAAAAACTTATGTTAGGACTTCAATGATCAAGATTGTCAGTTTACAGCTTTCTGAGTCCAGTAATGCTGAAATAGTGTTTCTGTTGAAATGAAGTGAAATCAAGCCCAAATCTGCTCAAAAGCTTTTCTCTCTATTAGATAAAGCTGTTTCATTCAGTATTCAGTGCAAATCTTGCCAAACTGAAACAAGCTTATGTCTTATGAAGTACAATGTTTTCTGCAATGCTGTAAGACAGCTTTTAATGTGTTAGAAGTTATATGCACAAAAACTTATGTTAGGACTTCAATGATCAAGATTGTCAGTTTACAGCTTTCTGAGTCCAGTAATGCTGAAATAGTGTTTCTGTTGAAATGAAGTGAAATCAAGCCCAAATCTGCTCAAAAGCTTTTCTCTCTATTAGATAAAGCTGTTTCATTCAGTATTCAGTGCAAATCTTGCCAAACTGAAACAAGCTTATGTCTTATGAAGTACAATGTTTTCTGCAATGCTGTAAGACAGTTTTTAATGTGTTAGAAGTTATATGCACAAAAACTAATGTTAGGACTTCAATGATCAAGATTGTCAGTTTACAGCTTTTTGAGTCCAGTAATGCTGAAATAGTGTTTCTGTTGAAATGAAGTGAAATCAAGCCCAAATCTGCTCAAAAGCTTTTCTCTCTATTAGATAAAGCTGTTTCATTCAGTATTCAGTGCAAATCTTGCCAAACTGAAACAAGCTTATGCCTTATGAAGTACAATGTTTTCTGCAATGCTGTAAGACAGTTTTTAATGTGTTAGAAGTTATATGCACAAAAACTAATGTTAGGACTTCAATGATCAAGATTGTCAGTTTACAGCTTTCTGAGTCCAGTAATGCTGAAATAGTGTTTCTGTTGAAATGAAGTGAAATCAAGCCCAAATCTGCTCAAAAGCTTTTCTCTCTATTAGATAAAGCTGTTTCATTCAGTATTCAGTGCAAATCTTGCCAAACTGAAACAAGCTTATGTCTTATGAAGTACAATGTTTTCTGCAATGCTGTAAGACAGTTTTTAATGTGTTAGAAGTTATATGCACAAAAACTAATGTTAGGACTTCAATGATCAAGATTGTCAGTTTACAGCTTTCTGAGTCCAGTAATGCTGAAATAGTGTTTCTGTTGAAATGAAGTGAAATCAAGCCCAAATCTGCTCAAAAGCTTTTCTCTCTATTAGATAAAGCTGTTTCATTCAGTATTCAGTGCAAATCTTGCCAAACTGAAACAAGCTTATGCCTTATGAAGTACAATGTTTTCTGCAATGCTGTAAGACAGCTTTTAATGTGTTAGAAGTTATATGCACAAAAACTTATGTTAGGACTTCAATGATCAAGATTGTCAGTTTACAGCTTTCTGAGTCCAGTAATGCTGAAATAGTGTTTCTGTTGAAATGAAGTGAAATCAAGCCCAAATCTGCTCAAAAGCTTTTCTCTCTATTAGATAAAGCTGTTTCATTCAGTATTCAGTGCAAATCTTGCCAAACTGAAACAAGCTTATGTCTTATGAAGTACAATGTTTTCTGCAATGCTGTAAGACAGTTTTTAATGTGTTAGAAGTAATATGCACAAAAACTTATGTTAGGACTTCAATGATCAAGATTGTCAGTTTACAGCTTTCTGAGTCCAGTAATGCTGAAATAGTGTTTCTGTTGAAATGAAGTGAAATCAAGCCCAAATCTGCTCAAAAGCTTTTCTCTCTATTAGATAAAGCTGTTTCATTCAGTATTCAGTGCAAATCTTGCCAAACTGAAACAAGCTTATGTCTTATGAAGTACAATGTTTTCTGCAATGCTGTAAGACAGCTTTTAATGTGTTAGAAGTTATATGCACAAAAACTTATGTTAGGACTTCAATGATCAAGATTGTCAGTTTACAGCTTTCTGAGTCCAGTAATGCTGAAATAGTGTTTCTGTTGAAATGAAGTGAAATCAAGCCCAAATCTGCTCAAAAGCTTTTCTCTCTATTAGATAAAGCTGTTTCATTCAGTATTCAGTGCAAATCTTGCCAAACTGAAACAAGCTTATGCCTTATGAAGTACAATGTTTTCTGCAATGCTGTAAGACAGTTTTTAATGTGTTAGAAGTTATATGCACAAAAACTAATGTTAGGACTTCAATGATCAAGATTGTCATTTTACAGCTTTCTGAGTCCAGTAATGCTGAAATAGTGTTTCTGTTGAAATGAAGTGAAATCAAGCCCAAATCTGCTCAAAAGCTTTCCTCTCTATTAGATAAAGCTGTTTCATTCAGTATTCAGGGCAAATCTTGCCAAACTGAAACAAGCTTATGTCTTATGAAGTACAATGTTTTCTGCAATGCTGTAAGACAGTTTTTAATGTGTTAGAAGTTATATGCACAAAAACTAATGTTAGGACTTCAATGATCAAGATTGTCAGTTTACAGCTTTCTGAGTCCAGTAATGCTGAAATAGTGTTTCTGTTGAAATGAAGTGAAATCAAGCCCAAATCTGCTCAAAAGCTTTTCTCTCTATTAGATAAAGCTGTTTCATTCAGTATTCAGTGCAAATCTTGCCAAACTGAAACAAGCTTATGCCTTATGAAGTACAATGTTTTCTGCAATGCTGTAAGACAGTTTTTAATGTGTTAGAAGTTATATGCACAAAAACTTATGTTAGGACTTCAATGATCAAGATTGTCAGTTTACAGCTTTCTGAGTCCAGTAATGCTGAAATAGTGTTTCTGTTGAAATGAAGTGAAATCAAGCCCAAATCTGCTCAAAAGCTTTTCTCTCTATTAGATAAAGCTGTTTCATTCAGTATTCAGTGCAAATCTTGCCAAACTGAAACAAGCTTATGTCTTATGAAGTACAATGTTTTCTGCAATGCTGTAAGACAGTTTTTAATGTGTTAGAAGTTATATGCACAAAAACTAATGTTAGGACTTCAATGATCAAGATTGTCAGTTTACAGCTTTCTGAGTCCAGTAATGCTGAAATAGTGTTTCTGTTGAAATGAAGTGAAATCAAGCCCAAATCTGCTCAAAAGCTTTTCTCTCTATTAGATAAAGCTGTTTCATTCAGTATTCAGTGCAAATCTTGCCAAACTGAAACAAGCTTATGTCTTATGAAGTACAATGTTTTCTGCAATGCTGTAAGACAGTTTTTAATGTGTTAGAAGTTATATGCACAAAAACTAATGTTAGGACTTCAATGATCAAGATTGTCAGTTTACAGCTTTCTGAGTCCAGTAATGCTGAAATAGTGTTTCTGTTGAAATGAAGTGAAATCAAGCCCAAATCTGCTCAAAAGCTTTTCTCTCTATTAGATAAAGCTGTTTCATTCAGTATTCAGTGCAAATCTTGCCAAACTGAAACAAGCTTATGTCTTATGAAGTACAATGTTTTCTGCAATGCTGTAAGACAGTTTTTAATGTGTTAGAAGTTATATGCACAAAAACTAATGTTAGGACTTCAATGATCAAGATTGTCAGTTTACAGCTTTCTGAGTCCAGTAATGCTGAAATAGTGTTTCTGTTCAAATGAAGTGAAATCAAGCCCAAATCTGCTCAAAAGCTTTTCTCTCTATTAGATAAAGCTGTTTCATTCAGTATTCAGTGCAAATCTTGCCAAACTGAAACAAGCTTATGCCTTATGAAGTACAATGTTTTCTGCAATGCTGTAAGACAGCTTTTAATGTGTTAGAAGTTATATGCACAAAAACTTATGTTAGGACTTCAATGATCAAGATTGTCAGTTTACAGCTTTCTGAGTCCAGTAATGCTGAAATAGTGTTTCTGTTGAAATGAAGTGAAATCAAGCCCAAATCTGCTCAAAAGCTTTTCTCTCTATTAGATAAAGCTGTTTCATTCAGTATTCAGTGCAAATCTTGCCAAACTGAAACAAGCTTATGCCTTATGAAGTACAATGTTTTCTGCAATGCTGTAAGACAGTTTTTAATGTGTTAGAAGTTATATGCACAAAATCTAATGTTAGGACTTCAATGATCAAGATTGTCAGTTTACAGCTTTCTGAGTCCAGTAATGCTGAAATAGTGTTCCTGTTCAAATGAAGTGAAATCAAGCCCAAATCTGCTCAAAAGCTTTTCTCTCTATTAGATAAAGCTGTTTCATTCAGTTTTCAGTGCAAATCTTGCCAAACTGAAACAAGCTTATGTCTTATGAAGTACAATGTTTTCTGCAATGCTGTAAGACAGTTTTTAATGTGTTAGAAGTTATATGCACAAAAACTAATGTTAGGACTTCAATGATCAAGATTGTCAGTTTACAGCTTTCTGAGTCCAGTAATGCTGAAATAGTGTTTCTGTTGAAATGAAGTGAAATCAAGCCCAAATCTGCTCAAAAGCTTTTCTCTCTATTAGATAAAGCTGTTTCATTCAGTATTCAGTGCAAATCTTGCCAAACTGAAACAAGCTTATGTCTTATGAAGTACAATGTTTTCTGCAATGCTGTAAGACAGTTTTTAATGTGTTAGAAGTTATATGCACAAAAACTAATGTTAGGACTTCAATGATCAAGATTGTCAGTTTACAGCTTTTTGAATCCAGTAATGCTGAAATAGTGTTTCTGTTGAAATGAAGTGAAATCAAGCCCAAATCTGCTCAAAAGCTTTTCTCTCTATTAGATAAAGCTGTTTCATTCAGTATTCAGTGCAAATCTTGCCAAACTGAAACAAGCTTATGCCTTATGAAGTACAATGTTTTCTGCAATGCTGTAAGACAGTTTTTAATGTGTTAGAAGTTATATGCACAAAAACTTATGTTAGGACTTCAATGATCAAGATTGTCAGTTTACAGCTTTCTGAGTCCAGTAATGCTGAAATAGTGTTTCTGTTGAAATGAAGTGAAATCAAGCCCAAATCTGCTCAAAAGCTTTTCTCTCTATTAGATAAAGCTGTTTCATTCAGTATTCAGTGCAAATCTTGCCAAACTGAAACAAGCTTATGTCTTATGAAGTACAATGTTTTCTGCAATGCTGTAAGACAGTTTTTAATGTGTTAGAAGTAATATGCACAAAAACTTATGTTAGGACTTCAATGATCAAGATTGTCAGTTTACAGCTTTCTGAGTCCAGTAATGCTGAAATAGTGTTTCTGTTGAAATGAAGTGAAATCAAGCCCAAATCTGCTCAAAAGCTTTTCTCTCTATTAGATAAAGCTGTTTCATTCAGTATTCAGTGCAAATCTTGCCAAACTGAAACAAGCTTATGTCTTATGAAGTACAATGTTTTCTGCAATGCTGTAAGACAGTTTTTAATGTGTTAGAAGTTATATGCACAAAAACTAATGTTAGGACTTCAATGATCAAGATTGTCAGTTTACAGCTTTCTGAGTCCAGTAATGCTGAAATAGTGTTTCTGTTCAAATGAAGTGAAATCAAGCCCAAATCTGCTCAAAAGCTTTTCTCTCTATTAGATAAAGCTGTTTCATTCAGTATTCAGTGCAAATCTTGCCAAACTGAAACAAGCTTATGCCTTATGAAGTACAATGTTTTCTGCAATGCTGTAAGACAGCTTTTAATGTGTTAGAAGTTATATGCACAAAAACTTATGTTAGGACTTCAATGATCAAGATTGTCAGTTTACAGCTTTCTGAGTCCAGTAATGCTGAAATAGTGTTTCTGTTGAAATGAAGTGAAATCAAGCCCAAATCTGCTCAAAAGCTTTTCTCTCTATTAGATAAAGCTGTTTCATTCAGTATTCAGTGCAAATCTTGCCAAACTGAAACAAGCTTATGTCTTATGAAGTACAATGTTTTCTGCAATGCTGTAAGACAGTTTTTAATGTGTTAGAAGTAATATGCACAAAAACTTATGTTAGGACTTCAATGATCAAGATTGTCAGTTTACAGCTTTCTGAGTCCAGTAATGCTGAAATAGTGTTTCTGTTGAAATGAAGTGAAATCAAGCCCAAATCTGCTCAAAAGCTTTTCTCTCTATTAGATAAAGCTGTTTCATTCAGTATTCAGTGCAAATCTTGCCAAACTGAAACAAGCTTATGTCTTATGAAGTACAATGTTTTCTGCAATGCTGTAAGACAGCTTTTAATGTGTTAGAAGTTATATGCACAAAAACTTATGTTAGGACTTCAATGATCAAGATTGTCAGTTTACAGCTTTCTGAGTCCAGTAATGCTGAAATAGTGTTTCTGTTGAAATGAAGTGAAATCAAGCCCAAATCTGCTCAAAAGCTTTTCTCTCTATTAGATAAAGCTGTTTCATTCAGTATTCAGTGCAAATCTTGCCAAACTGAAACAAGCTTATGCCTTATGAAGTACAATGTTTTCTGCAATGCTGTAAGACAGTTTTTAATGTGTTAGAAGTTATATGCACAAAAACTAATGTTAGGACTTCAATGATCAAGATTGTCATTTTACAGCTTTCTGAGTCCAGTAATGCTGAAATAGTGTTTCTGTTGAAATGAAGTGAAATCAAGCCCAAATCTGCTCAAAAGCTTTCCTCTCTATTAGATAAAGCTGTTTCATTCAGTATTCAGGGCAAATCTTGCCAAACTGAAACAAGCTTATGTCTTATGAAGTACAATGTTTTCTGCAATGCTGTAAGACAGTTTTTAATGTGTTAGAAGTAATATGCACAAAAACTTATGTTAGGACTTCAATGATCAAGATTGTCAGTTTACAGCTTTCTGAGTCCAGTAATGCTGAAATAGTGTTTCTGTTGAAATGAAGTGAAATCAAGCCCAAATCTGCTCAAAAGCTTTTCTCTCTATTAGATAAAGCTGTTTCATTCAGTATTCAGTGCAAATCTTGCCAAACTGAAACAAGCTTATGTCTTATGAAGTACAATGTTTTCTGCAATGCTGTAAGACAGCTTTTAATGTGTTAGAAGTTATATGCACAAAAACTTATGTTAGGACTTCAATGATCAAGATTGTCAGTTTACAGCTTTCTGAGTCCAGTAATGCTGAAATAGTGTTTCTGTTGAAATGAAGTGAAATCAAGCCCAAATCTGCTCAAAAGCTTTTCTCTCTATTAGATAAAGCTGTTTCATTCAGTATTCAGTGCAAATCTTGCCAAACTGAAACAAGCTTATGTCTTATGAAGTACAATGTTTTCTGCAATGCTGTAAGACAGTTTTTAATGTGTTAGAAGTTATATGCACAAAAACTAATGTTAGGACTTCAATGATCAAGATTGTCAGTTTACAGCTTTTTGAGTCCAGTAATGCTGAAATAGTGTTTCTGTTGAAATGAAGTGAAATCAAGCCCAAATCTGCTCAAAAGCTTTTCTCTCTATTAGATAAAGCTGTTTCATTCAGTATTCAGTGCAAATCTTGCCAAACTGAAACAAGCTTATGCCTTATGAAGTACAATGTTTTCTGCAATGCTGTAAGACAGTTTTTAATGTGTTAGAAGTTATATGCACAAAAACTTATGTTAGGACTTCAATGATCAAGATTGTCAGTTTACAGCTTTCTGAGTCCAGTAATGCTGAAATAGTGTTTCTGTTGAAATGAAGTGAAATCAAGCCCAAATCTGCTCAAAAGCTTTTCTCTCTATTAGATAAAGCTGTTTCATTCAGTATTCAGTGCAAATCTTGCCAAACTGAAACAAGCTTATGTCTTATGAAGTACAATGTTTTCTGCAATGCTGTAAGACAGTTTTTAATGTGTTAGAAGTTATATGCACAAAAACTAATGTTAGGACTTCAATGATCAAGATTGTCAGTTTACAGCTTTCTGAGTCCAGTAATGCTGAAATAGTGTTTCTGTTGAAATGAAGTGAAATCAAGCCCAAATCTGCTCAAAAGCTTTTCTCTCTATTAGATAAAGCTGTTTCATTCAGTATTCAGTGCAAATCTTGCCAAACTGAAACAAGCTTATGTCTTATGAAGTACAATGTTTTCTGCAATGCTGTAAGACAGTTTTTAATGTGTTAGAAGTTATATGCACAAAAACTAATGTTAGGACTTCAATGATCAAGATTGTCAGTTTACAGCTTTTTGAATCCAGTAATGCTGAAATAGTGTTTCTGTTGAAATGAAGTGAAATCAAGCCCAAATCTGCTCAAAAGCTTTTCTCTCTATTAGATAAAGCTGTTTCATTCAGTATTCAGTGCAAATCTTGCCAAACTGAAACAAGCTTATGCCTTATGAAGTACAATGTTTTCTGCAATGCTGTAAGACAGTTTTTAATGTGTTAGAAGTTATATGCACAAAAACTTATGTTAGGACTTCAATGATCAAGATTGTCAGTTTACAGCTTTCTGAGTCCAGTAATGCTGAAATAGTGTTTCTGTTGAAATGAAGTGAAATCAAGCCCAAATCTGCTCAAAAGCTTTTCTCTCTATTAGATAAAGCTGTTTCATTCAGTATTCAGTGCAAATCTTGCCAAACTGAAACAAGCTTATGTCTTATGAAGTACAATGTTTTCTGCAATGCTGTAAGACAGTTTTTAATGTGTTAGAAGTAATATGCACAAAAACTTATGTTAGGACTTCAATGATCAAGATTGTCAGTTTACAGCTTTCTGAGTCCAGTAATGCTGAAATAGTGTTTCTGTTGAAATGAAGTGAAATCAAGCCCAAATCTGCTCAAAAGCTTTTCTCTCTATTAGATAAAGCTGTTTCATTCAGTATTCAGTGCAAATCTTGCCAAACTGAAACAAGCTTATGTCTTATGAAGTACAATGTTTTCTGCAATGCTGTAAGACAGTTTTTAATGTGTTAGAAGTTATATGCACAAAAACTAATGTTAGGACTTCAATGATCAAGATTGTCAGTTTACAGCTTTCTGAGTCCAGTAATGCTGAAATAGTGTTTCTGTTCAAATGAAGTGAAATCAAGCCCAAATCTGCTCAAAAGCTTTTCTCTCTATTAGATAAAGCTGTTTCATTCAGTATTCAGTGCAAATCTTGCCAAACTGAAACAAGCTTATGCCTTATGAAGTACAATGTTTTCTGCAATGCTGTAAGACAGCTTTTAATGTGTTAGAAGTTATATGCACAAAAACTTATGTTAGGACTTCAATGATCAAGATTGTCAGTTTACAGCTTTCTGAGTCCAGTATTGCTGAAATAGTGTTTCTGTTGAAATGAAGTGAAATCAAGCCCAAATCTGCTCAAAAGCTTTTCTCTCTATTAGATAAAGCTGTTTCATTCAGTATTCAGTGCAAATCTTGCCAAACTGAAACAAGCTTATGTCTTATGAAGTACAATGTTTTCTGCAATGCTGTAAGACAGTTTTTAATGTGTTAGAAGTAATATGCACAAAAACTTATGTTAGGACTTCAATGATCAAGATTGTCAGTTTACAGCTTTCTGAGTCCAGTAATGCTGAAATAGTGTTTCTGTTGAAATGAAGTGAAATCAAGCCCAAATCTGCTCAAAAGCTTTTCTCTCTATTAGATAAAGCTGTTTCATTCAGTATTCAGTGCAAATCTTGCCAAACTGAAACAAGCTTATGTCTTATGAAGTACAATGTTTTCTGCAATGCTGTAAGACAGCTTTTAATGTGTTAGAAGTTATATGCACAAAAACTTATGTTAGGACTTCAATGATCAAGATTGTCAGTTTACAGCTTTCTGAGTCCAGTAATGCTGAAATAGTGTTTCTGTTGAAATGAAGTGAAATCAAGCCCAAATCTGCTCAAAAGCTTTTCTCTCTATTAGATAAAGCTGTTTCATTCAGTATTCAGTGCAAATCTTGCCAAACTGAAACAAGCTTATGTCTTATGAAGTACAATGTTTTCTGCAATGCTGTAAGACAGTTTTTAATGTGTTAGAAGTTATATGCACAAAAACTAATGTTAGGACTTCAATGATCAAGATTGTCAGTTTACAGCTTTTTGAGTCCAGTAATGCTGAAATAGTGTTTCTGTTGAAATGAAGTGAAATCAAGCCCAAATCTGCTCAAAAGCTTTTCTCTCTATTAGATAAAGCTGTTTCATTCAGTATTCAGTGCAAATCTTGCCAAACTGAAACAAGCTTATGCCTTATGAAGTACAATGTTTTCTGCAATGCTGTAAGACAGTTTTTAATGTGTTAGAAGTTATATGCACAAAAACTTATGTTAGGACTTCAATGATCAAGATTGTCAGTTTACAGCTTTCTGAGTCCAGTAATGCTGAAATAGTGTTTCTGTTGAAATGAAGTGAAATCAAGCCCAAATCTGCTCAAAAGCTTTTCTCTCTATTAGATAAAGCTGTTTCATTCAGTATTCAGTGCAAATCTTGCCAAACTGAAACAAGCTTATGTCTTATGAAGTACAATGTTTTCTGCAATGCTGTAAGACAGTTTTTAATGTGTTAGAAGTTATATGCACAAAAACTAATGTTAGGACTTCAATGATCAAGATTGTCAGTTTACAGCTTTCTGAGTCCAGTAATGCTGAAATAGTGTTTCTGTTGAAATGAAGTGAAATCAAGCCCAAATCTGCTCAAAAGCTTTTCTCTCTATTAGATAAAGCTGTTTCATTCAGTATTCAGTGCAAATCTTGCCAAACTGAAACAAGCTTATGTCTTATGAAGTACAATGTTTTCTGCAATGCTGTAAGACAGTTTTTAATGTGTTAGAAGTTATATGCACAAAAACTAATGTTAGGACTTCAATGATCAAGATTGTCAGTTTACAGCTTTTTGAATCCAGTAATGCTGAAATAGTGTTTCTGTTGAAATGAAGTGAAATCAAGCCCAAATCTGCTCAAAAGCTTTTCTCTCTATTAGATAAAGCTGTTTCATTCAGTATTCAGTGCAAATCTTGCCAAACTGAAACAAGCTTATGCCTTATGAAGTACAATGTTTTCTGCAATGCTGTAAGACAGTTTTTAATGTGTTAGAAGTTATATGCACAAAAACTTATGTTAGGACTTCAATGATCAAGATTGTCAGTTTACAGCTTTCTGAGTCCAGTAATGCTGAAATAGTGTTTCTGTTGAAATGAAGTGAAATCAAGCCCAAATCTGCTCAAAAGCTTTTCTCTCTATTAGATAAAGCTGTTTCATTCAGTATTCAGTGCAAATCTTGCCAAACTGAAACAAGCTTATGTCTTATGAAGTACAATGTTTTCTGCAATGCTGTAAGACAGTTTTTAATGTGTTAGAAGTAATATGCACAAAAACTTATGTTAGGACTTCAATGATCAAGATTGTCAGTTTACAGCTTTCTGAGTCCAGTAATGCTGAAATAGTGTTTCTGTTGAAATGAAGTGAAATCAAGCCCAAATCTGCTCAAAAGCTTTTCTCTCTATTAGATAAAGCTGTTTCATTCAGTATTCAGTGCAAATCTTGCCAAACTGAAACAAGCTTATGTCTTATGAAGTACAATGTTTTCTGCAATGCTGTAAGACAGTTTTTAATGTGTTAGAAGTTATATGCACAAAAACTAATGTTAGGACTTCAATGATCAAGATTGTCAGTTTACAGCTTTCTGAGTCCAGTAATGCTGAAATAGTGTTTCTGTTCAAATGAAGTGAAATCAAGCCCAAATCTGCTCAAAAGCTTTTCTCTCTATTAGATAAAGCTGTTTCATTCAGTATTCAGTGCAAATCTTGCCAAACTGAAACAAGCTTATGCCTTATGAAGTACAATGTTTTCTGCAATGCTGTAAGACAGCTTTTAATGTGTTAGAAGTTATATGCACAAAAACTTATGTTAGGACTTCAATGATCAAGATTGTCAGTTTACAGCTTTCTGAGTCCAGTAATGCTGAAATAGTGTTTCTGTTGAAATGAAGTGAAATCAAGCCCAAATCTGCTCAAAAGCTTTTCTCTCTATTAGATAAAGCTGTTTCATTCAGTATTCAGTGCAAATCTTGCCAAACTGAAACAAGCTTATGCCTTATGAAGTACAATGTTTTCTGCAATGCTGTAAGACAGTTTTTAATGTGTTAGAAGTTATATGCACAAAAACTAATGTTAGGACTTCAATGATCAAGATTGTCAGTTTACAGCTTTCTGAGTCCAGTAATGCTGAAATAGTGTTCCTGTTCAAATGAAGTGAAATCAAGCCCAAATCTGCTCAAAAGCTTTTCTCTCTATTAGAGAAAGCTGTTTCATTCAGTATTCAGTGCAAATCTTGCCAAACTGAAACAAGCTTATGCCTTATGAAGTACAATGTTTTCTGCAATGCTGTAAGACAGCTTTTAATGTGTTAGAAGTTATATGCACAAAAACTTATGTTAGGACTTCAATGATCAAGATTGTCAGTTTACAGCTTTCTGAGTCCAGTAATGCTGAAATAGTGTTTCTGTTGAAATGAAGTGAAATCAAGCCCAAATCTGCTCAAAAGCTTTTCTCTCTATTAGATAAAGCTGTTTCATTCAGTATTCAGTGCAAATCTTGCCAAACTGAAACAAGCTTATGTCTTATGAAGTACAATGTTTTCTGCAATAGTGTAAGACAGTTTTTAATGTGTTAGAAGTAATATGCACAAAAACTTATGTTAGGACTTCAATGATCAAGATTGTCAGTTTACAGCTTTCTGAGTCCAGTAATGCTGAAATAGTGTTTCTGTTGAAATGAAGTGAAATCAAGCCCAAATCTGCTCAAAAGCTTTTCTCTCTATTAGATAAAGCTGTTTCATTCAGTATTCAGTGCAAATCTTGCCAAACTGAAACAAGCTTATGTCTTATGAAGTACAATGTTTTCTGCAATGCTGTAAGACAGCTTTTAATGTGTTAGAAGTTATATGCACAAAAACTTATGTTAGGACTTCAATGATCAAGATTGTCAGTTTACAGCTTTCTGAGTCCAGTAATGCTGAAATAGTGTTTCTGTTGAAATGAAGTGAAATCAAGCCCAAATCTGCTCAAAAGCTTTTCTCTCTATTAGATAAAGCTGTTTCATTCAGTATTCAGTGCAAATCTTGCCAAACTGAAACAAGCTTATGTCTTATGAAGTACAATGTTTTCTGCAATGCTGTAAGACAGTTTTTAATGTGTTAGAAGTTATATGCACAAAAACTAATGTTAGGACTTCAATGATCAAGATTGTCAGTTTACAGCTTTTTGAGTCCAGTAATGCTGAAATAGTGTTTCTGTTGAAATGAAGTGAAATCAAGCCCAAATCTGCTCAAAAGCTTTTCTCTCTATTAGATAAAGCTGTTTCATTCAGTATTCAGTGCAAATCTTGCCAAACTGAAACAAGCTTATGCCTTATGAAGTACAATGTTTTCTGCAATGCTGTAAGACAGTTTTTAATGTGTTAGAAGTTATATGCACAAAAACTAATGTTAGGACTTCAATGATCAAGATTGTCAGTTTACAGCTTTCTGAGTCCAGTAATGCTGAAATAGTGTTTCTGTTGAAATGAAGTGAAATCAAGCCCAAATCTGCTCAAAAGCTTTTCTCTCTATTAGATAAAGCTGTTTCATTCAGTATTCAGTGCAAATCTTGCCAAACTGAAACAAGCTTATGTCTTATGAAGTACAATGTTTTCTGCAATGCTGTAAGACAGTTTTTAATGTGTTAGAAGTTATATGCACAAAAACTAATGTTAGGACTTCAATGATCAAGATTGTCAGTTTACAGCTTTCTGAGTCCAGTAATGCTGAAATAGTGTTTCTGTTGAAATGAAGTGAAATCAAGCCCAAATCTGCTCAAAAGCTTTTCTCTCTATTAGATAAAGCTGTTTCATTCAGTATTCAGTGCAAATCTTGCCAAACTGAAACAAGCTTATGTCTTATGAAGTACAATGTTTTCTGCAATGCTGTAAGACAGTTTTTAATGTGTTAGAAGTTATATGCACAAAAACTAATGTTAGGACTTCAATGATCAAGATTGTCAGTTTACAGCTTTTTGAATCCAGTAATGCTGAAATAGTGTTTCTGTTGAAATGAAGTGAAATCAAGCCCAAATCTGCTCAAAAGCTTTTCTCTCTATTAGATAAAGCTGTTTCATTCAGTATTCAGTGCAAATCTTGCCAAACTGAAACAAGCTTATGCCTTATGAAGTACAATGTTTTCTGCAATGCTGTAAGACAGTTTTTAATGTGTTAGAAGTTATATGCACAAAAACTTATGTTAGGACTTCAATGATCAAGATTGTCAGTTTACAGCTTTCTGAGTCCAGTAATGCTGAAATAGTGTTTCTGTTGAAATGAAGTGAAATCAAGCCCAAATCTGCTCAAAAGCTTTTCTCTCTATTAGATAAAGCTGTTTCATTCAGTATTCAGTGCAAATCTTGCCAAACTGAAACAAGCTTATGTCTTATGAAGTACAATGTTTTCTGCAATGCTGTAAGACAGTTTTTAATGTGTTAGAAGTAATATGCACAAAAACTTATGTTAGGACTTCAATGATCAAGATTGTCAGTTTACAGCTTTCTGAGTCCAGTAATGCTGAAATAGTGTTTCTGTTGAAATGAAGTGAAATCAAGCCCAAATCTGCTCAAAAGCTTTTCTCTCTATTAGATAAAGCTGTTTCATTCAGTATTCAGTGCAAATCTTGCCAAACTGAAACAAGCTTATGTCTTATGAAGTACAATGTTTTCTGCAATGCTGTAAGACAGTTTTTAATGTGTTAGAAGTTATATGCACAAAAACTAATGTTAGGACTTCAATGATCAAGATTGTCAGTTTACAGCTTTCTGAGTCCAGTAATGCTGAAATAGTGTTTCTGTTCAAATGAAGTGAAATCAAGCCCAAATCTGCTCAAAAGCTTTTCTCTCTATTAGATAAAGCTGTTTCATTCAGTATTCAGTGCAAATCTTGCCAAACTGAAACAAGCTTATGCCTTATGAAGTACAATGTTTTCTGCAATGCTGTAAGACAGCTTTTAATGTGTTAGAAGTTATATGCACAAAAACTTATGTTAGGACTTCAATGATCAAGATTGTCAGTTTACAGCTTTCTGAGTCCAGTAATGCTGAAATAGTGTTTCTGTTGAAATGAAGTGAAATCAAGCCCAAATCTGCTCAAAAGCTTTTCTCTCTATTAGATAAAGCTGTTTCATTCAGTATTCAGTGCAAATCTTGCCAAACTGAAACAAGCTTATGTCTTATGAAGTACAATGTTTTCTGCAATGCTGTAAGACAGTTTTTAATGTGTTAGAAGTAATATGCACAAAAACTTATGTTAGGACTTCAATGATCAAGATTGTCAGTTTACAGCTTTCTGAGTCCAGTAATGCTGAAATAGTGTTTCTGTTGAAATGAAGTGAAATCAAGCCCAAATCTGCTCAAAAGCTTTTCTCTCTATTAGATAAAGCTGTTTCATTCAGTATTCAGTGCAAATCTTGCCAAACTGAAACAAGCTTATGTCTTATGAAGTACAATGTTTTCTGCAATGCTGTAAGACAGTTTTTAATGTGTTAGAAGTTATATGCACAAAAACTTATGTTAGGACTTCAATGATCAAGATTGTCAGTTTACAGCTTTCTGAGTCCAGTAATGCTGAAATAGTGTTTCTGTTGAAATGAAGTGAAATCAAGCCCAAATCTGCTCAAAAGCTTTTCTCTCTATTAGATAAAGCTGTTTCATTCAGTATTCAGTGCAAATCTTGCCAAACTGAAACAAGCTTATGCCTTATGAAGTACAATGTTTTCTGCAATGCTGTAAGACAGTTTTTAATGTGTTAGAAGTTATATGCACAAAAACTAATGTTAGGACTTCAATGATCAAGATTGTCATTTTACAGCTTTCTGAGTCCAGTAATGCTGAAATAGTGTTTCTGTTGAAATGAAGTGAAATCAAGCCCAAATCTGCTCAAAAGCTTTCCTCTCTATTAGATAAAGCTGTTTCATTCAGTATTCAGGGCAAATCTTGCCAAACTGAAACAAGCTTATGTCTTATGAAGTACAATGTTTTCTGCAATGCTGTAAGACAGTTTTTAATGTGTTAGAAGTTATATGCACAAAAACTAATGTTAGGACTTCAATGATCAAGATTGTCAGTTTACAGCTTTCTGAGTCCAGTAATGCTGAAATAGTGTTTCTGTTGAAATGAAGTGAAATCAAGCCCAAATCTGCTCAAAAGCTTTTCTCTCTATTAGATAAAGCTGTTTCATTCAGTATTCAGTGCAAATCTTGCCAAACTGAAACAAGCTTATGCCTTATGAAGTACAATGTTTTCTGCAATGCTGTAAGACAGTTTTTAATGTGTTAGAAGTTATATGCACAAAAACTTATGTTAGGACTTCAATGATCAAGATTGTCAGTTTACAGCTTTCTGAGTCCAGTAATGCTGAAATAGTGTTTCTGTTGAAATGAAGTGAAATCAAGCCCAAATCTGCTCAAAAGCTTTTCTCTCTATTAGATAAAGCTGTTTCATTCAGTATTCAGTGCAAATCTTGCCAAACTGAAACAAGCTTATGTCTTATGAAGTACAATGTTTTCTGCAATGCTGTAAGACAGTTTTTAATGTGTTAGAAGTTATATGCACAAAAACTAATGTTAGGACTTCAATGATCAAGATTGTCAGTTTACAGCTTTCTGAGTCCAGTAATGCTGAAATAGTGTTTCTGTTCAAATGAAGTGAAATCAAGCCCAAATCTGCTCAAAAGCTTTTCTCTCTATTAGATAAAGCTGTTTCATTCAGTATTCAGTGCAAATCTTGCCAAACTGAAACAAGCTTATGCCTTATGAAGTACAATGTTTTCTGCAATGCTGTAAGACAGCTTTTAATGTGTTAGAAGTTATATGCACAAAAACTTATGTTAGGACTTCAATGATCAAGATTGTCAGTTTACAGCTTTCTGAGTCCAGTAATGCTGAAATAGTGTTTCTGTTGAAATGAAGTGAAATCAAGCCCAAATCTGCTCAAAAGCTTTTCTCTCTATTAGATAAAGCTGTTTCATTCAGTATTCAGTGCAAATCTTGCCAAACTGAAACAAGCTTATGCCTTATGAAGTACAATGTTTTCTGCAATGCTGTAAGACAGTTTTTAATGTGTTAGAAGTTATATGCACAAAATCTAATGTTAGGACTTCAATGATCAAGATTGTCAGTTTACAGCTTTCTGAGTCCAGTAATGCTGAAATAGTGTTCCTGTTCAAATGAAGTGAAATCAAGCCCAAATCTGCTCAAAAGCTTTTCTCTCTATTAGATAAAGCTGTTTCATTCAGTTTTCAGTGCAAATCTTGCCAAACTGAAACAAGCTTATGTCTTATGAAGTACAATGTTTTCTGCAATGCTGTAAGACAGTTTTTAATGTGTTAGAAGTTATATGCACAAAAACTAATGTTAGGACTTCAATGATCAAGATTGTCAGTTTACAGCTTTCTGAGTCCAGTAATGCTGAAATAGTGTTTCTGTTGAAATGAAGTGAAATCAAGCCCAAATCTGCTCAAAAGCTTTTCTCTCTATTAGATAAAGCTGTTTCATTCAGTATTCAGTGCAAATCTTGCCAAACTGAAACAAGCTTATGTCTTATGAAGTACAATGTTTTCTGCAATGCTGTAAGACAGTTTTTAATGTGTTAGAAGTTATATGCACAAAAACTAATGTTAGGACTTCAATGATCAAGATTGTCAGTTTACAGCTTTTTGAATCCAGTAATGCTGAAATAGTGTTTCTGTTGAAATGAAGTGAAATCAAGCCCAAATCTGCTCAAAAGCTTTTCTCTCTATTAGATAAAGCTGTTTCATTCAGTATTCAGTGCAAATCTTGCCAAACTGAAACAAGCTTATGCCTTATGAAGTACAATGTTTTCTGCAATGCTGTAAGACAGTTTTTAATGTGTTAGAAGTTATATGCACAAAAACTTATGTTAGGACTTCAATGATCAAGATTGTCAGTTTACAGCTTTCTGAGTCCAGTAATGCTGAAATAGTGTTTCTGTTGAAATGAAGTGAAATCAAGCCCAAATCTGCTCAAAAGCTTTTCTCTCTATTAGATAAAGCTGTTTCATTCAGTATTCAGTGCAAATCTTGCCAAACTGAAACAAGCTTATGTCTTATGAAGTACAATGTTTTCTGCAATGCTGTAAGACAGTTTTTAATGTGTTAGAAGTAATATGCACAAAAACTTATGTTAGGACTTCAATGATCAAGATTGTCAGTTTACAGCTTTCTGAGTCCAGTAATGCTGAAATAGTGTTTCTGTTGAAATGAAGTGAAATCAAGCCCAAATCTGCTCAAAAGCTTTTCTCTCTATTAGATAAAGCTGTTTCATTCAGTATTCAGTGCAAATCTTGCCAAACTGAAACAAGCTTATGTCTTATGAAGTACAATGTTTTCTGCAATGCTGTAAGACAGTTTTTAATGTGTTAGAAGTTATATGCACAAAAACTAATGTTAGGACTTCAATGATCAAGATTGTCAGTTTACAGCTTTCTGAGTCCAGTAATGCTGAAATAGTGTTTCTGTTCAAATGAAGTGAAATCAAGCCCAAATCTGCTCAAAAGCTTTTCTCTCTATTAGATAAAGCTGTTTCATTCAGTATTCAGTGCAAATCTTGCCAAACTGAAACAAGCTTATGCCTTATGAAGTACAATGTTTTCTGCAATGCTGTAAGACAGCTTTTAATGTGTTAGAAGTTATATGCACAAAAACTTATGTTAGGACTTCAATGATCAAGATTGTCAGTTTACAGCTTTCTGAGTCCAGTAATGCTGAAATAGTGTTTCTGTTGAAATGAAGTGAAATCAAGCCCAAATCTGCTCAAAAGCTTTTCTCTCTATTAGATAAAGCTGTTTCATTCAGTATTCAGTGCAAATCTTGCCAAACTGAAACAAGCTTATGTCTTATGAAGTACAATGTTTTCTGCAATGCTGTAAGACAGTTTTTAATGTGTTAGAAGTAATATGCACAAAAACTTATGTTAGGACTTCAATGATCAAGATTGTCAGTTTACAGCTTTCTGAGTCCAGTAATGCTGAAATAGTGTTTCTGTTGAAATGAAGTGAAATCAAGCCCAAATCTGCTCAAAAGCTTTTCTCTCTATTAGATAAAGCTGTTTCATTCAGTATTCAGTGCAAATCTTGCCAAACTGAAACAAGCTTATGTCTTATGAAGTACAATGTTTTCTGCAATGCTGTAAGACAGCTTTTAATGTGTTAGAAGTTATATGCACAAAAACTTATGTTAGGACTTCAATGATCAAGATTGTCAGTTTACAGCTTTCTGAGTCCAGTAATGCTGAAATAGTGTTTCTGTTGAAATGAAGTGAAATCAAGCCCAAATCTGCTCAAAAGCTTTTCTCTCTATTAGATAAAGCTGTTTCATTCAGTATTCAGTGCAAATCTTGCCAAACTGAAACAAGCTTATGCCTTATGAAGTACAATGTTTTCTGCAATGCTGTAAGACAGTTTTTAATGTGTTAGAAGTTATATGCACAAAAACTAATGTTAGGACTTCAATGATCAAGATTGTCATTTTACAGCTTTCTGAGTCCAGTAATGCTGAAATAGTGTTTCTGTTGAAATGAAGTGAAATCAAGCCCAAATCTGCTCAAAAGCTTTCCTCTCTATTAGATAAAGCTGTTTCATTCAGTATTCAGGGCAAATCTTGCCAAACTGAAACAAGCTTATGTCTTATGAAGTACAATGTTTTCTGCAATGCTGTAAGACAGTTTTTAATGTGTTAGAAGTTATATGCACAAAAACTAATGTTAGGACTTCAATGATCAAGATTGTCAGTTTACAGCTTTTTGAGTCCAGTAATGCTGAAATAGTGTTTCTGTTGAAATGAAGTGAAATCAAGCCCAAATCTGCTCAAAAGCTTTTCTCTCTATTAGATAAAGCTGTTTCATTCAGTATTCAGTGCAAATCTTGCCAAACTGAAACAAGCTTATGCCTTATGAAGTACAATGTTTTCTGCAATGCTGTAAGACAGTTTTTAATGTGTTAGAAGTTATATGCACAAAAACTTATGTTAGGACTTCAATGATCAAGATTGTCAGTTTACAGCTTTCTGAGTCCAGTAATGCTGAAATAGTGTTTCTGTTGAAATGAAGTGAAATCAAGCCCAAATCTGCTCAAAAGCTTTTCTCTCTATTAGATAAAGCTGTTTCATTCAGTATTCAGTGCAAATCTTGCCAAACTGAAACAAGCTTATGTCTTATGAAGTACAATGTTTTCTGCAATGCTGTAAGACAGTTTTTAATGTGTTAGAAGTTATATGCACAAAAACTAATGTTAGGACTTCAATGATCAAGATTGTCAGTTTACAGCTTTCTGAGTCCAGTAATGCTGAAATAGTGTTTCTGTTGAAATGAAGTGAAATCAAGCCCAAATCTGCTCAAAAGCTTTTCTCTCTATTAGATAAAGCTGTTTCATTCAGTATTCAGTGCAAATCTTGCCAAACTGAAACAAGCTTATGTCTTATGAAGTACAATGTTTTCTGCAATGCTGTAAGACAGTTTTTAATGTGTTAGAAGTTATATGCACAAAAACTAATGTTAGGACTTCAATGATCAAGATTGTCAGTTTACAGCTTTCTGAGTCCAGTAATGCTGAAATAGTGTTTCTGTTGAAATGAAGTGAAATCAAGCCCAAATCTGCTCAAAAGCTTTTCTCTCTATTAGATAAAGCTGTTTCATTCAGTATTCAGTGCAAATCTTGCCAAACTGAAACAAGCTTATGTCTTATGAAGTACAATGTTTTCTGCAATGCTGTAAGACAGTTTTTAATGTGTTAGAAGTTATATGCACAAAAACTAATGTTAGGACTTCAATGATCAAGATTGTCAGTTTACAGCTTTCTGAGTCCAGTAATGCTGAAATAGTGTTTCTGTTGAAATGAAGTGAAATCAAGCCCAAATCTGCTCAAAAGCTTTTCTCTCTATTAGATAAAGCTGTTTCATTCAGTATTCAGAGCAAATCTTGCCAAACTGAAACAAGCTTATGTCTTATGAAGTACAATGTTTTCTGCAATGCTGTAAGACAGTTTTTAATGTGTTAGAAGTTATATGCACAAAAACTAATGTTAGGACTTCAATGATCAAGATTGTCAGTTTACAGCTTTCTGAGTCCAGTAATGCTGAAATAGTGTTTCTGTTGAAATGAAGTGAAATCAAGCCCAAATCTGCTCAAAAGCTTTTCTCTCTATTAGATAAAGCTGTTTCATTCAGTATTCAGTGCAAATCTTGCCAAACTGAAACAAGCTTATGTCTTATGAAGTACAATGTTTTCTGCAATGCTGTAAGACAGTTTTTAATGTGTTAGAAGTTATATGCACAAAAACTAATGTTAGGACTTCAATGATCAAGATTGTCAGTTTACAGCTTTCTGAGTCCAGTAATGCTGAAATAGTGTTTCTGTTCAAATGAAGTGAAATCAAGCCCAAATCTGCTCAAAAGCTTTTCTCTCTATTAGATAAAGCTGTTTCATTCAGTATTCAGTGCAAATCTTGCCAAACTGAAACAAGCTTATGCCTTATGAAGTACAATGTTTTCTGCAATGCTGTAAGACAGCTTTTAATGTGTTAGAAGTTATATGCACAAAAACTTATGTTAGGACTTCAATGATCAAGATTGTCAGTTTACAGCTTTCTGAGTCCAGTAATGCTGAAATAGTGTTTCTGTTGAAATGAAGTGAAATCAAGCCCAAATCTGCTCAAAAGCTTTTCTCTCTATTAGATAAAGCTGTTTCATTCAGTATTCAGTGCAAATCTTGCCAAACTGAAACAAGCTTATGCCTTATGAAGTACAATGTTTTCTGCAATGCTGTAAGACAGTTTTTAATGTGTTAGAAGTTATATGCACAAAATCTAATGTTAGGACTTCAATGATCAAGATTGTCAGTTTACAGCTTTCTGAGTCCAGTAATGCTGAAATAGTGTTCCTGTTCAAATGAAGTGAAATCAAGCCCAAATCTGCTCAAAAGCTTTTCTCTCTATTAGATAAAGCTGTTTCATTCAGTTTTCAGTGCAAATCTTGCCAAACTGAAACAAGCTTATGTCTTATGAAGTACAATGTTTTCTGCAATGCTGTAAGACAGTTTTTAATGTGTTAGAAGTTATATGCACAAAAACTAATGTTAGGACTTCAATGATCAAGATTGTCAGTTTACAGCTTTCTGAGTCCAGTAATGCTGAAATAGTGTTTCTGTTCAAATGAAGTGAAATCAAGCCCAAATCTGCTAAAAATCTTTTCTCTCTATTAGATAAAGCTGTTTCATTCAGTATTCAGTGCAAATCTTGCCAAACTGAAACAAGCTTATGCCTTATGAAGTACAATGTTTTCTGCAATGCTGTAAGACAGCTTTTAATGTGTTAGAAGTTATATGCACAAAAACTTATGTTAGGACTTCAATGATCAAGATTGTCAGTTTACAGCTTTCTGAGTCCAGTAATGCTGAAATAGTGTTTCTGTTGAAATGAAGTGAAATCAAGCCCAAATCTGCTCAAAAGCTTTTCTCTCTATTAGATAAAGCTGTTTCATTCAGTATTCAGTGCAAATCTTGCCAAACTGAAACAAGCTTATGCCTTATGAAGTACAATGTTTTCTGCAATGCTGTAAGACAGTTTTTAATGTGTTAGAAGTTATATGCACAAAAACTAATGTTAGGACTTCAATGATCAAGATTGTCAGTTTACAGCTTTCTGAGTCCAGTAATGCTGAAATAGTGTTCCTGTTCAAATGAAGTGAAATCAAGCCCAAATCTGCTCAAAAGCTTTTCTCTCTATTAGAGAAAGCTGTTTCATTCAGTATTCAGTGCAAATCTTGCCAAACTGAAACATGCTTATGTCTTATGAAATAAAATGTTTTCTGCAATGCTGTAAGACAGTTTTTAATGTGTTAGAAGTTATATACACAAAAACTAATGTTAGGACTGCAATGATCAAGATTGTCAGTTTACAGCTTTCTGTGTCCAGTAATGTTGAAATAGTGTTTCTGTTCAAATGAAGTGAAATCAAGCCCAAATCTGCTCAAAAGCTTTTCTCTCTATTAGAGAAAGCTGTTTCATTCAATATTCAGTGCAAATCTTGCCAAACTGAAACAAGCTTATGCCTTATGAAGTACAATGTTTTCTGCAATGCTGTAAGACAGCTTTTAATGTGTTAGAAGTTATATGCACAAAAACTAATGTTAGGACTTCAATGATCAAGATTGTCAGTTTACAGCTTTCTGAGTCCAGTAATGCTGAAATAGTGTTTCTGTTGAAATGAAGTGAAATCAAGCCCAAATCTGCTCAAAAGCTTTTCTCTCTATTAGATAAAGCTGTTTCATTCAGTATTCAGTGCAAATCTTGCCAAACTGAAACAAGCTTATGTCTTATGAAGTACAATGTTTTCTGCAATGCTGTAAGACAGTTTTTAATGTGTTAGAAGTTATATGCACAAAAACTTATGTTAGGACTTCAATGATCAAGATTGTCAGTTTACAGCTTTCTGAGTCCAGTAATGCTGAAATAGTGTTTCTGTTGAAATGAAGTGAAATCAAGCCCAAATCTGCTCAAAAGCTTTTCTCTCTATTAGATAAAGCTGTTTCATTCAGTATTCAGTGCAAATCTTGCCAAACTGAAACAAGCTTATGCCTTATGAAGTACAATGTTTTCTGCAATGCTGTAAGACAGTTTTTAATGTGTTAGAAGTTATATGCACAAAAACTTTCGTTAGGACTTCAATGATCAAGATTGTCAGTTTACAGCTTTCTGAGTCCAGTAATGCTGAAATAGTGTTTCTGTTCAAATGAAGTGAAATCAAGCCCAAATCTGCTCAAAAGCTTTTCTCTCTATTAGAGAAAGCTGTTTCATTCAGTATTCAGTGCAAATCTTGCCAAACTGAAACTTGCTTATGTCTTCTGAAATAAAATGTTTTCTGCAATGCTGTTAGACAGTTTTTAATGTGTTAGAAGTTATATACACAAAAACTAATGTTAGGACTGCAATGATCAAGATTGTCAGTTTACAGCTTTCTGAGTCCAGTAATGTTGAAATAGTGTTTCTGTTCAAATGAAGTGAAATCAAGCCCAAATCTGCTCAAAAGCTTTTCTCACTATTAGAGAAAGCTGTTTCATTCAATATTCAGTGCAAATCTTGCCAAACTGAAACAAGCTTATGCCTTATGAAGTACAATGTTTTCTGCAATGCTGTAAGACAGTTTTTAATGTGTAAGAAGTTATATGCACAAAAACTAATGTTAGGACTGCAATGATCAAGATTGTCAGTTTACAGCTTTCTGAGTCCAGTAATGTTGAAATAGTGTTTCTGTTGAAATGAAGTGAAATCAAGCCCAAATCTGCTCAAAAGCTTTTCTCTCTATTAGAGAAAGCTGTTTCATTCAATATTCAGTGCAAATCTTGCCAAACTGAAACAAGCTTATGCCTTATGAAGTACAATGTTTTCTGCAATGCTGTAAGACAGTTTTTAATGTGTTAGAAGTTATATGCACAAAAACTTATGTTAGGACTTCAATGATCAAGATTGTCAGTTTACAGCTTTCTGAGTCCAGTAATGCTGAAATAGTGTTTCTGTTGAAATGAAGTGAAATCAAGCCCAAATCTGCTCAAAAGCTTTTCTCTCTATTAGATAAAGCTGTTTCATTCAGTATTCAGTGCAAATCTTGCCAAACTGAAACAAGCTTATGTCTTATGAAGTACAATGTTTTCTGCAATGCTGTAAGACAGTTTTTAATGTGTTAGAAGTAATATGCACAAAAACTTATGTTAGGACTTCAATGATCAAGATTGTCAGTTTACAGCTTTCTGAGTCCAGTAATGCTGAAATAGTGTTTCTGTTGAAATGAAGTGAAATCAAGCCCAAATCTGCTCAAAAGCTTTTCTCTCTATTAGATAAAGCTGTTTCATTCAGTATTCAGTGCAAATCTTGCCAAACTGAAACAAGCTTATGTCTTATGAAGTACAATGTTTTCTGCAATGCTGTAAGACAGTTTTTAATGTGTTAGAAGTAATATGCACAAAAACTTATGTTAGGACTTCAATGATCAAGATTGTCAGTTTACAGCTTTCTGAGTCCAGTAATGCTGAAATAGTGTTTCTGTTGAAATGAAGTGAAATCAAGCCCAAATCTGCTCAAAAGCTTTTCTCTCTATTAGATAAAGCTGTTTCATTCAGTATTCAGTGCAAATCTTGCCAAACTGAAACAAGCTTATGTCTTATGAAGTACAATGTTTTCTGCAATGCTGTAAGACAGTTTTTAATGTGTTAGAAGTTATATGCACAAAAACTAATGTTAGGACTTCAATGATCAAGATTGTCAGTTTACAGCTTTCTGAGTCCAGTAATGCTGAAATAGTGTTTCTGTTCAAATGAAGTGAAATCAAGCCCAAATCTGCTCAAAAGCTTTTCTCTCTATTAGATAAAGCTGTTTCATTCAGTATTCAGTGCAAATCTTGCCAAACTGAAACAAGCTTATGCCTTATGAAGTACAATGTTTTCTGCAATGCTGTAAGACAGTTTTTAATGTGTTAGAAGTTATATGCACAAAAACTAATGTTAGGACTTCAATGATCAAGATTGTCAGTTTACAGCTTTCTGAGTCCAGTAATGCTGAAATAGTGTTCCTGTTCAAATGAAGTGAAATCAAGCCCAAATCTGCTCAAAAGCTTTTCTCTCTATTAGAGAAAGCTGTTTCATTCAGTATTCAGTGCAAATCTTGCCAAACTGAAACATGCTTATGTCTTATGAAATAAAATGTTTTCTGCAATGCTGTAAGACAGTTTTTAATGTGTTAGAAGTTATATACACAAAAACTAATGTTAGGACTGCAATGATCAAGATTGTCAGTTTACAGCTTTCTGAGTCCAGTAATGTTGAAATAGTGTTTCTGTTGAAATGAAGTGAAATCAAGCCCAAATCTGCTCAAAAGCTTTTCTCTCTATTAGAGAAAGCTGTTTCATTCAATATTCAGTGCAAATCTTGCCAAACTGAAACAAGCTTATGCCTTATGAAGTACAATGTTTTCTGCAATGCTGTAAGACAGTTTTTAATGTGTTAGAAGTTATATGCACAAAAACTTATGTTAGGACTTCAATGATCAAGATTGTCAGTTTACAGCTTTCTGAGTCCAGTAATGCTGAAATAGTGTTTCTGTTGAAATGAAGTGAAATCAAGCCCAAATCTGCTCAAAAGCTTTTCTCTCTATTAGATAAAGCTGTTTCATTCAGTATTCAGTGCAAATCTTGCCAAACTGAAACAAGCTTATGCCTTATGAAGTACAATGTTTTCTGCAATGCTGTAAGACAGTTTTTAATGTGTTAGAAGTTATATGCACAAAAACTAATGTTAGGACTTCAATGATCAAGATTGTCAGTTTACAGCTTTCTGAGTCCAGTAATGCTGAAATAGTGTTCCTGTTCAAATGAAGTGAAATCAAGCCCAAATCTGCTCAAAAGCTTTTCTCTCTATTAGAGAAAGCTGTTTCATTCAGTATTCAGTGCAAATCTTGCCAAACTGAAACATGCTTATGTCTTATGAAATAAAATGTTTTCTGCAATGCTGTAAGACAGTTTTTAATGTGTTAGAAGTTATATACACAAAAACTAATGTTAGGACTGCAATGATCAAGATTGTCAGTTTACAGCTTTCTGTGTCCAGTAATGTTGAAATAGTGTTTCTGTTCAAATGAAGTGAAATCAAGCCCAAATCTGCTCAAAAGCTTTTCTCTCTATTAGAGAAAGCTGTTTCATTCAATATTCAGTGCAAATCTTGCCAAACTGAAACAAGCTTATGCCTTATGAAGTACAATGTTTTCTGCAATGCTGTAAGACAGCTTTTAATGTGTTAGAAGTTATATGCACAAAAACTAATGTTAGGACTTCAATGATCAAGATTGTCAGTTTACAGCTTTCTGAGTCCAGTAATGCTGAAATAGTGTTTCTGTTGAAATGAAGTGAAATCAAGCCCAAATCTGCTCAAAAGCTTTTCTCTCTATTAGATAAAGCTGTTTCATTCAGTATTCAGTGCAAATCTTGCCAAACTGAAACAAGCTTATGTCTTATGAAGTACAATGTTTTCTGCAATGCTGTAAGACAGTTTTTAATGTGTTAGAAGTTATATGCACAAAAACTTATGTTAGGACTTCAATGATCAAGATTGTCAGTTTACAGCTTTCTGAGTCCAGTAATGCTGAAATAGTGTTTCTGTTGAAATGAAGTGAAATCAAGCCCAAATCTGCTCAAAAGCTTTTCTCTCTATTAGATAAAGCTGTTTCATTCAGTATTCAGTGCAAATCTTGCCAAACTGAAACAAGCTTATGCCTTATGAAGTACAATGTTTTCTGCAATGCTGTAAGACAGTTTTTAATGTGTTAGAAGTTATATGCACAAAAACTAATGTTAGGACTTCAATGATCAAGATTGTCAGTTTACAGCTTTCTGAGTCCAGTAATGCTGAAATAGTGTTTCTGTTGAAATGAAGTGAAATCAAGCCCAAATCTGCTCAAAAGCTTTTCTCTCTATTAGATAAAGCTGTTTCATTCAGTATTCAGTGCAAATCTTGCCAAACTGAAACAAGCTTATGTCTTATGAAGTACAATGTTTTCTGCAATGCTGTAAGACAGTTTTTAATGTGTTAGAAGTTATATGCACAAAAACTAATGTTAGGACTTCAATGATCAAGGTTGTCAGTTTACAGCTTTCTGAGTCCAGTAATGCTGAAATACTGTTTCTGTTGAAATGAAGTGAAATCAAGCCCAAATCTGCTCAAAAGCTTTTCTCTCTATTAGATAAAGCTGTTTCATTCAGTATTCAGTGCAAATCTTGCCAAACTGAAACAAGCTTATGTCTTATGAAGTACAATGTTTTCTGCAATGCTGTAAGACAGTTTTTAATGTGTTAGAAGTAATATGCACAAAAACTTATGTTAGGACTTCAATGATCAAGATTGTCAGTTTACAGCTTTCTGAGTCCAGTAATGCTGAAATAGTGTTTCTGTTGAAATGAAGTGAAATCAAGCCCAAATCTGCTCAAAAGCTTTTCTCTCTATTAGATAAAGCTGTTTCATTCAGTATTCAGTGCAAATCTTGCCAAACTGAAACAAGCTTATGTCTTATGAAGTACAATGTTTTCTGCAATGCTGTAAGACAGCTTTTAATGTGTTAGAAGTTATATGCACAAAAACTTATGTTAGGACTTCAATGATCAAGATTGTCAGTTTACAGCTTTCTGAGTCCAGTAATGCTGAAATAGTGTTTCTGTTGAAATGAAGTGAAATCAAGCCCACATCTGCTCAAAAGCTTTTCTCTCTATTAGATAAAGCTGTTTCATTCAGTATTCAGTGCAAATCTTGCCAAACTGAAACAAGCTTATGCCTTATGAAGTACAATGTTTTCTGCAATGCTGTAAGACAGTTTTTAATGTGTTAGAAGTTATATGCACAAAAACTAATGTTAGGACTTCAATGATCAAGATTGTCAGTTTACAGCTTTCTGAGTCCAGTAATGCTGAAATAGTGTTTCTGTTGAAATGAAGTGAAATCAAGCCCAAATCTGCTCAAAAGCTTTTCTCTCTATTAGATAAAGCTGTTTCATTCAGTATTCAGTGCAAATCTTGCCAAACTGAAACAAGCTTATGTCTTATGAAGTACAATGTTTTCTGCAATGCTGTAAGACAGTTTTTAATGTGTTAGAAGTTATATGCACAAAAACTAATGTTAGGACTTCAATGATCAAGATTGTCAGTTTACAGCTTTCTGAGTCCAGTAATGCTGAAATAGTGTTTCTGTTGAAATGAAGTGAAATCAAGCCCAAATCTGCTCAAAAGCTTTTCTCTCTATTAGATAAAGCTGTTTCATTCAGTATTCAGTGCAAATCTTGCCAAACTGAAACAAGCTTATGTCTTATGAAGTACAATGTTTTCTGCAATGCTGTAAGACAGTTTTTAATGTGTTAGAAGTAATATGCACAAAAACTTATGTTAGGACTTCAATGATCAAGATTGTCAGTTTACAGCTTTCTGAGTCCAGTAATGCTGAAATAGTGTTTCTGTTGAAATGAAGTGAAATCAAGCCCAAATCTGCTCAAAAGCTTTTCTCTCTATTAGATAAAGCTGTTTCATTCAGTATTCAGTGCAAATCTTGCCAAACTGAAACAAGCTTATGTCTTATGAAGTACAATGTTTTCTGCAATGCTGTAAGACAGTTTTTAATGTGTTAGAAGTAATATGCACAAAAACTTATGTTAGGACTTCAATGATCAAGATTGTCAGTTTACAGCTTTCTGAGTCCAGTAATGCTGAAATAGTGTTTCTGTTGAAATGAAGTGAAATCAAGCCCAAATCTGCTCAAAAGCTTTTCTCTCTATTAGATAAAGCTGTTTCATTCAGTATTCAGTGCAAATCTTGCCAAACTGAAACAAGCTTATGTCTTATGAAGTACAATGTTTTCTGCAATGCTGTAAGACAGTTTTTAATGTGTTAGAAGTTATATGCACAAAAACTAATGTTAGGACTTCAATGATCAAGATTGTCAGTTTACAGCTTTCTGAGTCCAGTAATGCTGAAATAGTGTTTCTGTTCAAATGAAGTGAAATCAAGCCCAAATCTGCTCAAAAGCTTTTCTCTCTATTAGATAAAGCTGTTTCATTCAGTATTCAGTGCAAATCTTGCCAAACTGAAACAAGCTTATGCCTTATGAAGTACAATGTTTTCTGCAATGCTGTAAGACAGCTTTTAATGTGTTAGAAGTTATATGCACAAAAACTTATGTTAGGACTTCAATGATCAAGATTGTCAGTTTACAGCTTTCTGAGTCCAGTAATGCTGAAATAGTGTTTCTGTTGAAATGAAGTGAAATCAAGCCCAAATCTGCTCAAAAGCTTTTCTCTCTATTAGATAAAGCTGTTTCATTCAGTATTCAGTGCAAATCTTGCCAAACTGAAACAAGCTTATGCCTTATGAAGTACAATGTTTTCTGCAATGCTGTAAGACAGTTTTTAATGTGTTAGAAGTTATATGCACAAAATCTAATGTTAGGACTTCAATGATCAAGATTGTCAGTTTACAGCTTTCTGAGTCCAGTAATGCTGAAATAGTGTTCCTGTTCAAATGAAGTGAAATCAAGCCCAAATCTGCTCAAAAGCTTTTCTCTCTATTAGAGAAAGCTGTTTCATTCAGTATTCAGTGCAAATCTTGCCAAACTGAAACATGCTTATGTCTTATGAAATAAAATGTAAGACAGTTTTTAATGTGTTAGAAGTAATATACACAAAAACTAATGTTAGGACTGCAATGATCAAGATTGTCAGTTTACAGCTTTCTGTGTCCAGTAATGTTGAAATAGTGTTTCTGTTCAAATGAAGTGAAATCAAGCCCAAATCTGCTCAAAAGCTTTTCTCTCTATTAGAGAAAGCTGTTTCATTCAATATTCAGTGCAAATCTTGCCAAACTGAAACAAGCTTATGCCTTATGAAGTACAATGTTTTCTGCAATGCTGTAAGACAGCTTTTAATGTGTTAGAAGTTATATGCACAAAAACTAATGTTAGGACTTCAATGATCAAGATTGTCAGTTTACAGCTTTCTGAGTCCAGTAATGCTGAAATAGTGTTCCTGTTCAAATGAAGTGAAATCAAGCCCAAATCTGCTCAAAAGCTTTTCTCTCTATTAGAGAAAGCTGTTTCATTCAGTATTCAGTGCAAATCTTGCCAAACTGAAACATGCTTATGTCTTATGAAATAAAATGTAAGACAGTTTTTAATGTGTTAGAAGTAATATACACAAAAACTAATGTTAGGACTGCAATGATCAAGATTGTCAGTTTACAGCTTTCTGTGTCCAGTAATGTTGAAATAGTGTTTCTGTTCAAATGAAGTGAAATCAAGCCCAAATCTGCTCAAAAGCTTTTCTCTCTATTAGAGAAAGCTGTTTCATTCAATATTCAGTGCAAATCTTGCCAAACTGAAACAAGCTTATGCCTTATGAAGTACAATGTTTTCTGCAATGCTGTAAGACAGCTTTTAATGTGTTAGAAGTTATATGCACAAAAACTAATGTTAGGACTTCAATGATCAAGATTGTCAGTTTACAGCTTTCTGAGTCCAGTAATGCTGAAATAGTGTTTCTGTTGAAATGAAGTGAAATCAAGCCCAAATCTGCTCAAAAGCTTTTCTCTCTATTAGATAAAGCTGTTTCATTCAGTATTCAGTGCAAATCTTGCCAAACTGAAACAAGCTTATGTCTTATGAAGTACAATGTTTTCTGCAATGCTGTAAGACAGTTTTTAATGTGTTAGAAGTTATATGCACAAAAACTTATGTTAGGACTTCAATGATCAAGATTGTCAGTTTACAGCTTTCTGAGTCCAGTAATGCTGAAATAGTGTTTCTGTTGAAATGAAGTGAAATCAAGCCCAAATCTGCTCAAAAGCTTTTCTCTCTATTAGATAAAGCTGTTTCATTCAGTATTCAGTGCAAATCTTGCCAAACTGAAACAAGCTTATGCCTTATGAAGTACAATGTTTTCTGCAATGCTGTAAGACAGTTTTTAATGTGTTAGAAGTTATATGCACAAAAACTTATGTTAGGACTTCAATGATCAAGATTGTCAGTTTACAGCTTTCTGAGTCCAGTAATGCTGAAATAGTGTTTCTGTTCAAATGAAGTGAAATCAAGCCCAAATCTGCTCAAAAGCTTTTCTCTCTATTAGAGAAAGCTGTTTCATTCAGTATTCAGTGCAAATCTTGCCAAACTGAAACTTGCTTATGTCTTCTGAAATAAAATGTTTTCTGCAATGCTGTAAGACAGTTTTTAATGTGTTAGAAGTTATATACACAAAAACTAATGTTAGGACTGCAATGATCAAGATTGTCAGTTTACAGCTTTCTGAGTCCAGTAATGTTGAAATAGTGTTTCTGTTCAAATGAAGTGAAATCAAGCCCAAATCTGCTCAAAAGCTTTTCTCACTATTAGAGAAAGCTGTTTCATTCAATATTCAGTGCAAATCTTGCCAAACTGAAACAAGCTTATGCCTTATGAAGTACAATGTTTTCTGCAATGCTGTAAGACAGTTTTTAATGTGTAAGAAGTTATATGCACAAAAACTAATGTTAGGACTGCAATGATCAAGATTGTCAGTTTACAGCTTTCTGAGTCCAGTAATGTTGAAATAGTGTTTCTGTTCAAATGAAGTGAAATCAAGCCCAAATCTGCTCAAAAGCTTTTCTCTCTATTAGAGAAAGCTGTTTCATTCAATATTCAGTGCAAATCTTGCCAAACTGAAACAAGCTTATGCCTTATGAAGTACAATGTTTTCTGCAATGCTGTAAGACAGTTTTTAATGTGTTAGAAGTTATATGCACAAAAACTTATGTTAGGACTTCAATGATCAAGATTGTCAGTTTACAGCTTTCTGAGTCCAGTAATGCTGAAATAGTGTTTCTGTTGAAATGAAGTGAAATCAAGCCCAAATCTGCTCAAAAGCTTTTCTCTCTATTAGATAAAGCTGTTTCATTCAGTATTCAGTGCAAATCTTGCCAAACTGAAACAAGCTTATGTCTTATGAAGTACAATGTTTTCTGCAATGCTGTAAGACAGTTTTTAATGTGTTAGAAGTTATATGCACAAAAACTAATGTTAGGACTTCAATGATCAAGATTGTCAGTTTACAGCTTTCTGAGTCCAGTAATGCTGAAATAGTGTTTCTGTTGAAATGAAGTGAAATCAAGCCCAAATCTGCTCAAAAGCTTTTCTCTCTATTAGATAAAGCTGTTTCATTCAGTATTCAGTGCAAATCTTGCCAAACTGAAACAAGCTTATGTCTTATGAAGTACAATGTTTTCTGCAATGCTGTAAGACAGTTTTTAATGTGTTAGAAGTTATATGCACAAAAACTAATGTTAGGACTTCAATGATCAAGATTGTCAGTTTACAGCTTTCTGAGTCCAGTAATGCTGAAATACTGTTTCTGTTGAAATGAAGTGAAATCAAGCCCAAATCTGCTCAAAAGCTTTTCTCTCTATTAGATAAAGCTGTTTCATTCAGTATTCAGTGCAAATCTTGCCAAACTGAAACAAGCTTATGTCTTATGAAGTACAATGTTTTCTGCAATGCTGTAAGACAGTTTTTAATGTGTTAGAAGTAATATGCACAAAAACTTATGTTAGGACTTCAATGATCAAGATTGTCAGTTTACAGCTTTCTGAGTCCAGTAATGCTGAAATAGTGTTTCTGTTGAAATGAAGTGAAATCAAGCCCAAATCTTCTCAAAAGCTTTTCTCTCTATTAGATAAAGCTGTTTCATTCAGTATTCAGTGCAAATCTTGCCAAACTGAAACAAGCTTATGTCTTATGAAGTACAATGTTTTCTGCAATGCTGTAAGACAGCTTTTAATGTGTTAGAAGTTATATGCACAAAAACTTATGTTAGGACTTCAATGATCAAGATTGTCAGTTTACAGCTTTCTGAGTCCAGTAATGCTGAAATAGTGTTTCTGTTGAAATGAAGTGAAATCAAGCCCAAATCTGCTCAAAAGCTTTTCTCTCTATTAGATAAAGCTGTTTCATTCAGTATTCAGTGCAAATCTTGCCAAACTGAAACAAGCTTATGCCTTATGAAGTACAATGTTTTCTGCAATGCTGTAAGACAGTTTTTAATGTGTTAGAAGTTATATGCACAAAAACTAATGTTAGGACTTGAATGATCAAGATTGTCAGTTTACAGCTTTCTGAGTCCAGTAATGCTGAAATAGTGTTTCTGTTGAAATGAAGTGAAATCAAGCCCAAATCTGCTCAAAAGCTTTTCTCTCTATTAGATAAAGCTGTTTCATTCAGTATTCAGTGCAAATCTTGCCAAACTGAAACAAGCTTATGTCTTATGAAGTACAATGTTTTCTGCAATGCTGTAAGACAGTTTTTAATGTGTTAGAAGTTATATGCACAAAAACTAATGTTAGGACTTCAATGATCAAGATTGTCAGTTTACAGCTTTCTGAGTCCAGTAATGCTGAAATAGTGTTTCTGTTGAAATGAAGTGAAATCAAGCCCAAATCTGCTCAAAAGCTTTTCTCTCTATTAGATAAAGCTGTTTCATTCAGTATTCAGTGCAAATCTTGCCAAACTGAAACAAGCTTATGTCTTATGAAGTACAATGTTTTCTGCAATGCTGTAAGACAGTTTTTAATGTGTTAGAAGTAATATGCACAAAAACTTATGTTAGGACTTCAATGATCAAGATTGTCAGTTTACAGCTTTCTGAGTCCAGTAATGCTGAAATAGTGTTTCTGTTGAAATGAAGTGAAATCAAGCCCAAATCTGCTCAAAAGCTTTTCTCTCTATTAGATAAAGCTGTTTCATTCAGTATTCAGTGCAAATCTTGCCAAACTGAAACAAGCTTATGTCTTATGAAGTACAATGTTTTCTGCAATGCTGTAAGACAGTTTTTAATGTGTTAGAAGTTATATGCACAAAAACTAATGTTAGGACTTCAATGATCAAGATTGTCAGTTTACAGCTTTCTGAGTCCAGTAATGCTGAAATAGTGTTTCTGTTGAAATGAAGTGAAATCAAGCCCAAATCTGCTCAAAAGCTTTTCTCTCTATTAGATAAAGCTGTTTCATTCAGTATTCAGTGCAAATCTTGCCAAACTGAAACAAGCTTATGTCTTATGAAGTACAATGTTTTCTGCAATGCTGTAAGACAGTTTTTAATGTGTTAGAAGTTATATGCACAAAAACTAATGTTAGGACTTCAATGATCAAGGTGTCAGTTTACAGCTTTCTGAGTCCAGTAATGCTGAAATACTGTTTCTGTTGAAATGAAGTGAAATCAAGCCCAACTCTGCTCAAAAGCTTTTCTCTCTATTAGATAAAGCTGTTTCATTCAGTATTCAGTGCAAATCTTGCCAAACTGAAACAAGCTTATGTCTTATGAAGTACAATGTTTTCTGCAATGCTGTAAGACAGTTTTTAATGTGTTAGAAGTTATATGCACAAAAACTAATGTTAGGACTTCAATGATCAAGGTTGTCAGTTTACAGCTTTCTGAGTCCAGTAATGCTGAAATACTGTTTCTGTTGAAATGAAGTGAAATCAAGCCCAAATCTGCTCAAAAGCTTTTCTCTCTATTAGATGAAGCTGTTTCATTCAGTATTCAGTGCAAATCTTGCCAAACTGAAACAAGCTTATGTCTTATGAAGTACAATGTTTTCTGCAATGCTGTAAGACAGTTTTTAATGTGTTAGAAGTAATATGCACAAAAACTTATGTTAGGACTTCAATGATCAAGATTGTCAGTTTACAGCTTTCTGAGTCCAGTAATGCTGAAATAGTGTTTCTGTTGAAATGAAGTGAAATCAAGCCCAAATCTGCTCAAAAGCTTTTCTCTCTATTAGATAAAGCTGTTTCATTTAGTATTCAGTGCAAATCTTGCCAAACTGAAACAAGCTTATGTCTTATGAAGTACAATGTTTTCTGCAATGCTGTAAGACAGCTTTTAATGTGTTAGAAGTTATATGCACAAAAACTTATGTTAGGACTTCAATGATCAAGATTGTCAGTTTACAGCTTTCTGAGTCCAGTAATGCTGAAATAGTGTTTCTGTTGAAATGAAGTGAAATCAAGCCCAAATCTGCTCAAAAGCTTTTCTCTCTATTAGATAAAGCTGTTTCATTCAGTATTCAGTGCAAATCTTGCCAAACTGAAACAAGCTTATGCCTTATGAAGTACAATGTTTTCTGCAATGCTGTAAGACAGTTTTTAATGTGTTAGAAGTTATATGCACAAAAACTAATGTTAGGACTTCAATGATCAAGATTGTCAGTTTACAGCTTTCTGAGTCCAGTAATGCTGAAATAGTGTTTCTGTTGAAATGAAGTGAAATCAAGCCCAAATCTGCTCAAAAGCTTTTCTCTCTATTAGATAAAGCTGTTTCATTCAGTATTCAGTGCAAATCTTGCCAAACTGAAACAAGCTTATGTCTTATGAAGTACAATGTTTTCTGCAATGCTGTAAGACAGTTTTTAATGTGTTAGAAGTTATATGCACAAAAACTAATGTTAGGACTTCAATGATCAAGATTGTCAGTTTACAGCTTTCTGAGTCCAGTAATGCTGAAATAGTGTTTCTGTTGAAATGAAGTGAAATCAAGCCCAAATCTGCTCAAAAGCTTTTCTCTCTATTAGATAAAGCTGTTTCATTCAGTATTCAGTGCAAATCTTGCCAAACTGAAACAAGCTTATGTCTTATGAAGTACAATGTTTTCTGCAATGCTGTAAGACAGTTTTTAATGTGTTAGAAGTAATATGCACAAAAACTTATGTTAGGACTTCAATGATCAAGATTGTCAGTTTACAGCTTTCTGAGTCCAGTAATGCTGAAATAGTGTTTCTGTTGAAATGAAGTGAAATCAAGCCCAAATCTGCTTAAAAGCTTTTCTCTCTATTAGATAAAGCTGTTTCATTCAGTATTCAGTGCAAATCTTGCCAAACTGAAACAAGCTTATGTCTTATGAAGTATAATGTTTTCTGCAATGCTGTAAGACAGTTTTTAATGTGTTAGAAGTTATATGCACAAAAACTAATGTTAGGACTTCAATGATCAAGATTGTCAGTTTACAGCTTTCTGAGTCCAGTAATGCTGAAATAGTGTTTCTGTTCAAATGAAGTGAAATCAAGCCCAAATCTGCTCAAAAGCTTTTCTCTCTATTAGATAAAGCTGTTTCATTCAGTATTCAGTGCAAATCTTGCCAAACTGAAACAAGCTTATGCCTTATGAAGTACAATGTTTTCTGCAATGCTGTAAGACAGTTTTTAATGTGTTAGAAGTTATATGCACAAAAACTAATGTTAGGACTTCAATGATCAAGATTGTCAGTTTACAGCTTTCTGAGTCCAGTAATGAAGAAATAGTGTTTCTGTTGAAATGAAGTGAAATCAAGCCCAAATCTGCTCAAAAGCTTTTCTCTCTATTAGATAAAGCTGTTTCATTCAGTATTCAGTGCAAATCTTGCCAAACTGAAACAAGCTTATGCCTTATGAAGTACAATGTTTTCTGCAATGCTGTAAGACAGTTTTTAATGTGTAAGAAGTTATATGCACAAAAACTAATGTTAGGACTGCAATGATCAAGATTGTCAGTTTACAGCTTTCTGAGTCCAGTAATGTTGAAATAGTGTTTCTGTTCAAATGAAGTGAAATCAAGCCCAAATCTGCTCAAAAGCTTTTCTCTCTATTAGAGAAAGCTGTTTCATTCAATATTCAGTGCAAATCTTGCCAAACTGAAACAAGCTTATGCCTTATGAAGTACAATGTTTTCTGCAATGCTGTAAGACAGTTTTTAATGTGTTAGAAGTTATATGCACAAAAACTTATGTTAGGACTTCAATGATCAAGATTGTCAGTTTACAGCTTTCTGAGTCCAGTAATGCTGAAATAGTGTTTCTGTTGAAATGAAGTGAAATCAAGCCCAAATCTGCTCAAAAGCTTTTCTCTCTATTAGAGAAAGCTGTTTCATTCAATATTCAGTGCAAATCTTGCCAAACTGAAACAAGCTTATGCCTTATGAAGTACAATGTTTTCTGCAATGCTGTAAGACAGTTTTTAATGTGTAAGAAGTTATATGCACAAAAACTAATGTTAGGACTGCAATGATCAAGATTGTCAGTTTACAGCTTTCTGAGTCCAGTAATGTTGAAATAGTGTTTCTGTTCAAATGAAGTGAAATCAAGCCCAAATCTGCTCAAAAGCTTTTCTCTCTATTAGAGAAAGCTGTTTCATTCAATATTCAGTGCAAATCTGGCCAAACTGAAACAAGCTTATGCCTTATGAAGTACAATGTTTTCTGCAATGCTGTAAGACAGTTTTTAATGTGTTAGAAGTTATATGCACAAAAACTTATGTTAGGACTTCAATGATCAAGATTGTCAGTTTACAGCTTTCTGAGTCCAGTAATGCTGAAATAGTGTTTCTGTTGAAATGAAGTGAAATCAAGCCCAAATCTGCTCAAAAGCTTTTCTCTCTATTAGATAAAGCTGTTTCATTCAGTATTCAGTGCAAATCTTGCCAAACTGAAACAAGCTTATGTCTTATGAAGTACAATGTTTTCTGCAATGCTGTAAGACAGTTTTTAATGTGTTAGAAGTTATATGCACAAAAACTAATGTTAGGACTTCAATGATCAAGATTGTCAGTTTACAGCTTTCTGAGTCCAGTAATGCTGAAATAGTGTTTCTGTTGAAATGAAGTGAAATCAAGCCCAAATCTGCTCAAAAGCTTTTCTCTCTATTAGATAAAGCTGTTTCATTCAGTATTCAGTGCAAATCTTGCCAAACTGAAACAAGCTTATGTCTTATGAAGTACAATGTTTTCTGCAATGCTGTAAGACAGTTTTTAATGTGTAAGAAGTTATATGCACAAAAACGTCCCAAGGTTACGCATGTAACCCTAGTTCCTTGAGGGAACGAGACGCTGCGTCGATATCGCTTTGGGGAACGTCCCTGACGAGACCGGCTCTGAACATCGTGTGCAAACTGTCCAATGGACGGGCGTGACGTCACGGAGCGGGGTGACGTAGCGACCAGGAAGCTATATAAGCACGTGCCGTGCAGCTGGCTTCAGCTTCGAGTAGGGAAGCAAGCGCCGGCAGGGGTGCCGGGAGTATGGCTCTGCGACGCAGCGTCTCGTTCCCTCAAGGAACTAGGGTTACATGCGTAACCTTGGGACGTTCCTTTTCGGGAACTCGAGCTGCGTCGATATCGCTTTGGGGAACGAGGTGCCCACGCTGCCAGACTACCAAATCCCTGCCTAGTGTGTATCCGAAGAGCACAGCTTAGGACGAGAGAACAGAAGAGCCCGGAGTGGCTCGCATATCAAGATCGTAGAATCTGACAAATGTAGAGGGCGTGGACCACCCCGCAGCGTTGCAGATGTCCAAGAGGGACACACCTGCTGAGAAGGCCTTGGAGGCCGCCATACCCCGAGTAGAGTGAGCCTTGGCCCCCAAAGGAGGGGGAAGACCAGAGGACTCATAGGACTCGTTGATAGCCTCGACTATCCAACGACTAAGGGTCTGCTTGGTGGCAGGAGAACCCTTGTTAGTAGGACCGTAGCATACAAGCAATTGGTCGGACTTTCTCTTGGTCTGGCTCCCGAAAGGGAGGAGGACAGAAGGCCTGCAGTACGATAGGCTGTGGTGTAACAGAGGGACTCTTTGGAACATAACCCGCTCGAGGGTATAAAAATGCTTTGGCCATACCAGGGGCAAAGTCTAAATAAGTAGGGGCCACCGAAAGGGCCTGGAGATCTCCAACTCGTTTCAGCGAGGTGATTGCCAGTAACAGGCAGTTTTAAGTGTCAGATGTCTATCTGAGATATCTTGTATCGGCTCGAATGGAGCTTTACAAAGAGCCTCTAGAACCACAACCAAATCCCATGGGGGAATACGGGACCGTACTGGAGGTCTCAGCCTCAATGCACCTCGGAGGAAACGTGTAACTAGGGGGTGTCTACCCACTGACTGATCATTGAAAGGGACATGGAAAGCAGCTATGGCCGCCACGTACACCTTTAAGGTGGAGTGGGATAACCCCGCAGAGAGCCTAGCTTGTAAAAACTCCAGAACTGTACCAACTGGGCAGTTAACAGGGTCAAGATGGCGATCTCTGCACCATGAAGTAAAGAATGACCACTTCAGGGCGTACAGTTTCCTCGTAGAGGGAGCTCTGGACTGGAGGAGGGTCTCAACAACCTCGGTTGAGAGACCAGCTGCTAACAGTTGTGCCCCCTCAGGGGCCACACCCACAGCTTGAACACCTCCGGGCGAGGGTGGATTATCGTGCCCTGCGCTTGTGAGAGTAGGTCTTTCCTGATCGGTATCTCCCACGGAGAGCCGTCGAGGAGCGAGACTAGATCTGAGAACCATATTCGTCCCGGCCAGAACGGGGCTACTAACAGCAGATGGACCCCGTCCTGGCGTACTCTCGCCAGAACTCCCGGGAGCAGAGCGGTAGGGGGAAAAGCGTACAGACGAAGCCTCGGCCAGGTCTGTACCATAGCGTCCAGTCCCAGAGGAGCTGGATGAACTAGAGAGAACCAGAGGGGACATTGCGATGTCTCTTGAGTCGCAAAGAGGTCCACCTGAGCTTTGCCAAACACTCTCCATATCTGCTTCACCACCTCGGGGTGAAGCATCCATTCCCCGGGCCTCGGCCCCTGCCTCGACAGTATGTCTGCTCCCACATTCAATCTCCCAGGAATATACACTGCTCTGATCGAGAGGAGTTTGCCCTGGGACCAGAGAAGGATCTGGTATGCCAGCTTGTACAAGGGGCGTGAGCGCAGACCCCCCTGGTGATTGATATAAGAGACCACTGATGTGTTGTCGGTGCGCACCAACACATGGTGACCTCTCAGGTCTGGGAGGAAATATTTTAATGCTCGATAGACTGCTAACATCTCTAGGCAATTGATGTGCCACGCCAGGTGGCGACCACTCCACAGACCGCGGGCAGGGTGGCCACTCATGACCGCACCCCAACCGGTGAGGGACGCGTCTGTCGCTAGCGTTACACGGCGACGAAGAGCTCCCAGCACCGGGCCCTGATTCAAGAACCAAGGTTTCTTCCACATGTCTAAGGCACGAAGGCATCGCCGCGTGACCTTGATAAATCGAAGTGGATTTCCCCTCGGGGAAAAGCCCTTGGACTTGAGCCACCACTGTAGGGGCCTCATGTGCAGCAGGCCAAAAGGTATCACGTTGGACGCAGCTGCCATGAGCCCTAACAATCTCTGGAATTGTTTGACAGTGAGTGACTGGCCTTCTTTGACTCTCTCGACTGAAGTGAGGATCGACTCGATCCGAGCAGGAGACATACGTGCCTGCATCGTGGTCGAATCCCACACTACGCCTAGATAGGTGGTTCTCTGAACTGGAGAAAGTACACTCTTCTTGGCATTTAGTCTCAAACCCAGCTCCCCCATGTGTGCGAGAACGACATCTCGATGTCGAATCGCCATCTGCTCTGATCGAGCTAAGATCAACCAATCGTCGATATAATTCAGAATGCGGATGCCCTGCATACGGAGGGATACCAGAGCCGCATCTACACATTTCGTGAACGTGCGGGGTGAGAGTGCAAGGCCGAAGGGAAGTACTCGATATTGATAAGCTTTGCCCCCGAAAGCGAACCTCAGATACTTCCTGTGTTGTGGAAGGATGGATATGTGGAAGTACGCGTCTTTGAGATCTATGGTGACAAACCAGTCCTCGGATCTGATTTGAGCTACAACCTGCTTGACAGTGAGCATTTTGAACTTCAGTGACATAACTGAGCGGTTCAGGAGACGTAAGTCTATGATCGGACGCAACCCCCCATCCTTCTTTGGAACTATGAAATACCGGCTGTAAAATCCGGATTCCCTGTCTAGAGGAGGGACCACCTCGATGGCCTCCTTCCTTAATAGGGTATTCACTTCTTGTTCCATAACCAGAGCCTGCTGGGGGCCGACCACAGTCGGTATAACCCCGTTGAACTTCGGTGGTGGACGACCGAACTGAATGCAATAGCCTTTTTCTATTGTACGCAGGACCCAACGAGATACATTTGGCAGTAGCTTCCACGCTGCTAAATAATCTACTAAGGGAATCAGTCTCTCGAGACTGACCTCTGGTGTAAGAGGCCCCCGAAGGGGCGGCGAGCCTCCTAGCTCCGCTACGCTCACGGGCGGAAATAACTGGGAGTAGTGCTCGCGGGAGGCCGCTGCGCCCTGAAGCTCTGGCAGGGTTAGCAGACCGACCTCCTGAGGGCACTGAGGTGAGGCGGGCACCGTATACTGAGGTGGACCGCGCTCTACCCCAGTAGGGGCTACCCTCTGGACCCTGATGTCAGGATCGTTTCGTCGAGGACTTCCGGGCCTCGATAACTGTTCTTAAATCGGGCTTTTTAGCTCTGGAAGTCCCCGACTCAGGGCGTCGCTGAGGCCCTCGGTCCCGACGTGGGGGAACACGAGCGGCGACACTCTGCTTCTGCGCTTCCCCGTATGAGGAGCCGGTATGTGGCGTGGTGATCTCCCGCCCAGATGCACCACGAGAGCGACGAGGGAGGAAACTCTGGAACGCCGCCGCCTGTTTGCGTGCCTCCTGGAACCTGTCGACGACAGTGTTGACTGTGTCGCCAAACAGGCCCGAGGCTTGAAGCGGGGCGTCCAGGAGGCAGACCCTGTCTCTTTCTTTTATCTCTGACAGGGTCAGCCACAAATGCCTCTCCGCGGCCACTAAGGCTGCCATAGACCGCCCAATCGCGCGAGCGGTCTCTTTAGTGGCGCGGAGGGAGAGATCAGCGGTCTTTCTAAGCTCTTCAATATCATCAGACTTAATCCCCTCTCCCTCATCGATATCTCCCAGCAGGTCGGCTTGATAAGCTTGAAGGACTGCCATGGTGTGAAGGCAAGCCCCAGCCTGACCTGCTGCCACATAACCTTTGCCCACAAGCGATGATGTAACTCGCAGCGGCTTAGTGGGCAATGCCGGAGCCTTTAGGGACGATGCCGAGCCGGGTGACAGATAGCCCGCGAGCGTCTGTTCAACCCGTGGCAACGTCCTATAACCCCGCTCTCCCAGCCCCATCACGTTGCCATAATATAGTGAATCGGGGCCAAAGAGGCGGGTCGAATATGGGTGTTTCCACGATCTCGATAACTCATCATGGAGATCGGGAAAAAACGGTAGACTCCGGCGTGGAGGTGGTTGCCTCGGCCGCAGAAAGCGTTCATCTAGCTTGCTTTTCTGCGGCTCAGTGTGTTTTTCTGCAGGCCATTCGATTTTTAATCTATCAACTGCGCGTGTAACCACCTCCAAAAGCTCCTCATACTGGGGCGATAGGGGTGGCGAATCCCCAGCAACAGTCTCCACGTCAACCTCCTCGGAGGAAGAGAGGCGGAGAGCTGATCCCTCACCCTGGGGGGAAGAAACCGACGAGCGTGCTTCCGAACCCAGGGTTTGGGCGCCTGATCTGGCAGATGAGGAAGGAGATAAGGACTGGCCCGTCTCCATTCCCTCTGACAGATCCACCTGCGAACCCCACGAGTGCAGCAGCCGCTCTGCCTCGGCAGAAGCGGGGCCAGCACCGCGAGGAACGCTGGTGAAGGCTCCCTCCTCGAAGAGAGCCCTCCGGGATCGAAGCGCCCGCATTGGCAATCGCTCGCAATGCGGACAGTCGGCCCCCTCGAGAGCCGACTCAGCGTGCTTCGATCCCAGGCAAGCCACGCACAGATTGTGTGTATCCCCGCTCGTGATGTAGCGAGGGCAGGGAGGAACACACAATCTGTAACGCGGCTTGGAATCGCCCTTTAAATACTTGGTCTTTTGCTTTGCTTTTGGCATTATTGAGCTGTATTAGCGATCTTTTAATGGCTAAGGAGACAGACAACAATAAATAGGACCAACGGGACAGACTTTTTAACATGCACACACAGAGCGCTTGCTGACAGAGCGAAGCTGAAGCCAGCTGCACGGCACGTGCTTATATAGCTTCCTGGTCGCTACGTCACCCCGCTCCGTGACGTCACGCCCGTCCATTGGACAGTTTGCACACGATGTTCAGAGCCGGTCTCGTCAGGGACGTTCCCCAAAGCGATATCGACGCAGCTCGAGTTCCCGAAAAGGAACTAATGTTAGGACTGCAATGATCAAGATTGTCAGTTTACAGCTTTCTGAGTCCAGTAATGTTGAAATAGTGTTTCTGTTCAAATGAAGTGAAATCAAGCCCAAATCTGCTCAAAAGCTTTTCTCTCTATTAGAGAAAGCTGTTTCATTCAATATTCAGTGCAAATCTTGCCAAACTGAAACAAGCTTATGCCTTATGAAGTACAGTGTTTTCTGCAATGCTGTAAGACAGTTTTTAATGTGTTAAAAGTTATATGCACAAAAACTAAGGTTAGGACTTCAATGATCAAGATTGTCAGTTTACAGCTTTCTGAGTCCAGTAATGCTGAAATAGTGTTTCTGTTGAAATGAAGTGAAATCAAGCCCAAATCTGCTCAAAAGCTTTTCTCTCTATTAGATAAAGCTGTTTCATTCAGTATTCAGTGCAAATCTTGCCAAACTGAAACAAGCTTATGTCTTATGAAGTACAATGTTTTCTGCAATGCTGTAAGACAGTTTTTAATGTGTTAGAAGTTATATGCACAAAAACTAATGTTAGGACTTCAATGATCAAGATTGTCAGTTTACAGCTTTCTGAGTCCAGTAATGCTGAAATAGTGTTTCTGTTGAAATGAAGTGAAATCAAGCCCAAATCTGCTCAAAAGCTTTTCTCTCTATTAGATAAAGCTGTTTCATTCAGTATTCAGTGCAAATCTTGCCAAACTGAAACAAGCTTATGCCTTATGAAGTACAATGTTTTCTGCAATGCTGTAAGACAGTTTTTAATGTGTTAGAAGTTATATGCACAAAAACTAATGTTAGGACTTCAATGATCAAGATTGTCAGTTTACAGCTTTCTGAGTCCAGTAATGCAGAAATAGTGTTTCTGTTGAAATGAAGTGAAATCAAGCCCAAATCTGCTCAAAAGCTTTTCTCTCTATTAGATAAAGCTGTTTCATTCAGTATTCAGTGCAAATCTTGCCAAACTGAAACAAGCTTATGCCTTATGAAGTACAATGTTTTCTGCAATGCTGTAAGACAGTTTTTAATGTGTAAGAAGTTATATGCACAAAAACTAATGTTAGGACTGCAATGATCAAGATTGTCAGTTTACAGCTTTCTGAGTCCAGTAATGTTGAAATAGTGTTTCTGTTCAAATGAAGTGAAATCAAGCCCAAATCTGCTCAAAAGCTTTTCTCTCTATTAGAGAAAGCTGTTTCATTCAATATTCAGTGCAAATCTTGCCAAACTGAAACAAGCTTATGTCTTATGAAGTACAATGTTTTCTGCAATGCTGTAAGACAGTTTTTAATGTGTTAGAAGTTATATGCACAAAAACTAATGTTAGGACTTCAATGATCAAGATTGTCAGTTTACAGCTTTCTGAGTCCAGTAATGCTGAAATAGTGTTTCTGTTGAAATGAAGTGAAATCAAGCCCAAATCTGCTCAAAAGCTTTTCTCTCTATTAGATAAAGCTGTTTCATTCAGTATTCAGTGCAAATCTTGCCAAACTGAAACAAGCTTATGTCTTATGAAGTACAATGTTTTCTGCAATGCTGTAAGACAGTTTTTAATGTGTAAGAAGTTATATGCACAAAAACTAATGTTAGGACTGCAATGATCAAGATTGTCAGTTTACAGCTTTCTGAGTCCAGTAATGTTGAAATAGTGTTTCTGTTCAAATGAAGTGAAATCAAGCCCAAATCTGCTCAAAAGCTTTTCTCTCTATTAGAGAAAGCTGTTTCATTCAATATTCAGTGCAAATCTTGCCAAACTGAAACAAGCTTATGCCTTATGAAGTACAGTGTTTTCTGCAATGCTGTAAGACAGTTTTTAATGTGTTAGAAGTTATATGCACAAAAACTTATGTTAGGACTTCAATGATCAAGATTGTCAGTTTACAGCTTTCTGAGTCCAGTAATGCTGAAATAGTGTTTCTGTTGAAATGAAGTGAAATCAAGCCCAAATCTGCTCAAAAGCTTTTCTCTCTATTAGATAAAGCTGTTTCATTCAGTATTCAGTGCAAATCTTGCCAAACTGAAACAAGCTTATGTCTTATGAAGTACAATGTTTTCTGCAATGCTGTAAGACAGTTTTTAATGTGTTAGAAGTTATATGCACAAAAACTAATGTTAGGACTTCAATGATCAAGATTGTCAGTTTACAGCTTTCTGAGTCCAGTAATGCTGAAATAGTGTTTCTGTTGAAATGAAGTGAAATCAAGCCCAAATCTGCTCAAAAGCTTTTCTCTCTATTAGATAAAGCTGTTTCATTCAGTATTCAGTGCAAATCTTGCCAAACTGAAACAAGCTTATGTCTTATGAAGTACAATGTTTTCTGCAATGCTGTAAGACAGTTTTTAATGTGTTAGAAGTAATATGCACAAAAACTTATGTTAGGACTTCAATGATCAAGATTGTCAGTTTACAGCTTTCTGAGTCCAGTAATGCTGAAATAGTGTTTCTGTTGAAATGAAGTGAAATCAAGCCCAAATCTTCTCAAAAGCTTTTCTCTCTATTAGATAAAGCTGTTTCATTCAGTATTCAGTGCAAATCTTGCCAAACTGAAACAAGCTTATGTCTTATGAAGTACAATGTTTTCTGCAATGCTGTAAGACAGCTTTTAATGTGTTAGAAGTTATATGCACAAAAACTTATGTTAGGACTTCAATGATCAAGATTGTCAGTTTACAGCTTTCTGAGTCCAGTAATGCTGAAATAGTGTTTCTGTTGAAATGAAGTGAAATCAAGCCCAAATCTGCTCAAAAGCTTTTCTCTCTATTAGATAAAGCTGTTTCATTCTGTATTCAGTGCAAATCTTGCCAAACTGAAACAAGCTTATGCCTTATGAAGTACAATGTTTTCTGCAATGCTGTAAGACAGTTTTTAATGTGTTAGAAGTTATATGAACAAAAACTAATGTTAGGACTTCAATGATCAAGATTGTCAGTTTACAGCTTTCTGAGTCCAGTAATGCTGAAATAGTGTTTCTGTTGAAATGAAGTGAAATCAAGCCCAAATCTGCTCAAAAGCTTTTCTCTCTATTAGATAAAGCTGTTTCATTCAGTATTCAGTGCAAATCTTGCCAAACTGAAACAAGCTTATGTCTTATGAAGTACAATGTTTTCTGCAATGCTGTAAGACAGTTTTTAATGTGTTAGAAGTTATATGCACAAAAACTAATGTTAGGACTTCAATGATCAAGATTGTCAGTTTACAGCTTTCTGAGTCCAGTAATGCTGAAATAGTGTTTCTGTTGAAATGAAGTGAAATCAAGCCCAAATCTGCTCAAAAGCTTTTCTCTCTATTAGATAAAGCTGTTTCATTCAGTATTCAGTGCAAATCTTGCCAAACTGAAACAAGCTTATGTCTTATGAAGTACAATGTTTTCTGCAATGCTGTAAGACAGTTTTTAATGTGTTAGAAGTAATATGCACAAAAACTTATGTTAGGACTTCAATGATCAAGATTGTCAGTTTACAGCTTTCTGAGTCCAGTAATGCTGAAATAGTGTTTCTGTTGAAATGAAGTGAAATCAAGCCCAAATCTGCTCAAAAGCTTTTCTCTCTATTAGATAAAGCTGTTTCATTCAGTATTCAGTGCAAATCTTGCCAAACTGAAACAAGCTTATGTCTTATGAAGTACAATGTTTTCTGCAATGCTGTAAGACAGCTTTTAATGTGTTAGAAGTTATATGCACAAAAACTTATGTTAGGACTTCAATGATCAAGATTGTCAGTTTACAGCTTTCTGAGTCCAGTAATGCTGAAATAGTGTTTCTGTTGAAATGAAGTGAAATCAAGCCCAAATCTGCTCAAAAGCTTTTCTCTCTATTAGAGAAAGCTGTTTCATTCAGTATTCAGTGCAAATCTTGCCAAACTGAAACAAGCTTATGCCTTATGAAGTACAATGTTTTCTGCAATGCTGTAAGACAGTTTTTAATGTGTAAGAAGTTATATGCACAAAAACTAATGTTAGGACTTCAATGATCAAGATTGTCAGTTTTCAGCTTTCTGAGTCCAGTAATGCTGAAATAGTGTTTCTGTTGAAATGAAGTGAAATCAAGCCCAAATCTGCTCAAAAGCTTTTCTCTCTATTAGATAAAGCTGTTTCATTCAGTATTCAGTGCAAATCTTGCCAAACTGAAACAAGCTTATGTCTTATGAAGTACAATGTTTTCTGCAATGCTGTAAGACAGTTTTTAATGTGTTAGAAGTTATATGCACAAAAACTAATGTTAGGACTTCAATGATCAAGATTGTCAGTTTACAGCTTTCTGAGTCCAGTAATGCTGAAATAGTGTTTCTGTTGAAATGAAGTGAAATCAAGCCCAAATCTGCTCAAAAGCTTTTCTCTCTATTAGATAAAGCTGTTTCATTCAGTATTCAGTGCAAATCTTGCCAAACTGAAACAAGCTTATGTCTTATGAAGTACAATGTTTTCTGCAATGCTGTAAGACAGTTTTTAATGTGTTAGAAGTAATATGCACAAAAACTTATGTTAGGACTTCAATGATCAAGATTGTCAGTTTACAGCTTTCTGAGTCCAGTAATGCTGAAATAGTGTTTCTGTTGAAATGAAGTGAAATCAAGCCCAAATCTGCTCAAAAGCTTTTCTCTCTATTAGATAAAGCTGTTTCATTCAGTATTCAGTGCAAATCTTGCCAAACTGAAACAAGCTTATGTCTTATGAAGTACAATGTTTTCTGCAATGCTGTAAGACAGCTTTTAATGTGTTAGAAGTTATATGCACAAAAACTTATGTTAGGACTTCAATGATCAAGATTGTCAGTTTACAGCTTTCTGAGTCCAGTAATGCTGAAATAGTGTTTCTGTTGAAATGAAGTGAAATCAAGCCCAAATCTGCTCAAAAGCTTTTCTCTCTATTAGAGAAAGCTGTTTCATTCAGTATTCAGTGCAAATCTTGCCAAACTGAAACAAGCTTATGCCTTATGAAGTACAATGTTTTCTGCAATGCTGTAAGACAGTTTTTAATGTGTTAGAAGTTATATGCACAAAAACTAATGTTAGGACTTCAATGATCAAGATTGTCAGTTTACAGCTTTCTGAGTCCAGTAATGCTGAAATAGTGTTTCTGTTGAAATGAAGTGAAATCAAGCCCAAATCTGCTCAAAAGCTTTTCTCTCTATTAGATAAAGCTGTTTCATTCAGTATTCAGTGCAAATCTTGCCAAACTGAAACAAGCTTATGTCTTATGAAGTACAATGTTTTCTGCAATGCTGTAAGACAGTTTTTAATGTGTTAGAAGTTATATGCACAAAAACTAATGTTAGGACTTCAATGATCAAGATTGTCAGTTTACAGCTTTCTGAGTCCAGTAATGCTGAAATAGTGTTTCTGTTGAAATGAAGTGAAATCAAGCCCAAATCTGCTCAAAAGCTTTTCTCTCTATTAGATAAAGCTGTTTCATTCAGTATTCAGTGCAAATCTTGCCAAACTGAAACAAGCTTATGTCTTATGAAGTACAATGTTTTCTGCAATGCTGTAAGACAGTTTTTAATGTGTTAGAAGTAATATGCACAAAAACTTATGTTAGGACTTCAATGATCAAGATTGTCAGTTTACAGCTTTCTGAGTCCAGTAATGCTGAAATAGTGTTTCTGTTGAAATGAAGTGAAATCAAGCCCAAATCTGCTCAAAAGCTTTTCTCTCTATTAGATAAAGCTGTTTCATTCAGTATTCAGTGCAAATCTTGCCAAACTGAAACAAGCTTATGTCTTATGAAGTATAATGTTTTCTGCAATGCTGTAAGACAGTTTTTAATGTGTTAGAAGTTATATGCACAAAAACTAATGTTAGGACTTCAATGATCAAGATTGTCAGTTTACAGCTTTCTGAGTCCAGTAATGCTGAAATAGTGTTTCTGTTGAAATGAAGTGAAATCAAGCCCAAATCTGCTCAAAAGCTTTTCTCTCTATTAGATAAAGCTGTTTCATTCAGTATTCAGTGCAAATCTTGCCAAACTGAAACAAGCTTATGCCTTATGAAGTACAATGTTTTCTGCAATGCTGTAAGACAGTTTTTAATGTGTTAGAAGTTATATGCACAAAAACTAATGTTAGGACTTCAATGATCAAGATTGTCAGTTTACAGCTTTCTGAGTCCAGTAATGCAGAAATAGTGTTTCTGTTGAAATGAAGTGAAATCAAGCCCAAATCTGCTCAAAAGCTTTTCTCTCTATTAGATAAAGCTGTTTCATTCAGTATTCAGTGCAAATCTTGCCAAACTGAAACAAGCTTATGCCTTATGAAGTACAATGTTTTCTGCAATGCTGTAAGACAGTTTTTAATGTGTTAGAAGTTATATGCACAAAAACTAATGTTAGGACTTCAATGATCAAGATTGTCAGTTTACAGCTTTCTGAGTCCAGTAATGCTGAAATAGTGTTTCTGTTGAAATGAAGTGAAATCAAGCCCAAATCTGCTCAAAAGCTTTTCTCTCTATTAGATAAAGCTGTTTCATTCAGTATTCAGTGCAAATCTTGCCAAACTGAAACAAGCTTATGTCTTATGAAGTACAATGTTTTCTGCAATGCTGTAAGACAGTTTTTAATGTGTTAGAAGTAATATGCACAAAAACTTATGTTAGGACTTCAATGATCAAGATTGTCAGTTTACAGCTTTCTGAGTCCAGTAATGCTGAAATAGTGTTTCTGTTGAAATGAAGTGAAATCAAGCCCAAATCTGCTCAAAAGCTTTTCTCTCTATTAGATAAAGCTGTTTCATTCAGTATTCAGTGCAAATCTTGCCAAACTGAAACAAGCTTATGTCTTATGAAGTATAATGTTTTCTGCAATGCTGTAAGACAGTTTTTAATGTGTTAGAAGTTATATGCACAAAAACTAATGTTAGGACTTCAATGATCAAGATTGTCAGTTTACAGCTTTCTGAGTCCAGTAATGCTGAAATAGTGTTTCTGTTCAAATGAAGTGAAATCAAGCCCAAATCTGCTCAAAAGCTTTTCTCTCTATTAGATAAAGCTGTTTCATTCAGTATTCAGTGCAAATCTTGCCAAACTGAAACAAGCTTATGCCTTATGAAGTACAATGTTTTCTGCAATGCTGTAAGACAGTTTTTAATGTGTTAGAAGTTATATGCACAAAAACTAATGTTAGGACTTCAATGATCAAGATTGTCAGTTTACAGCTTTCTGAGTCCAGTAATGCAGAAATAGTGTTTCTGTTGAAATGAAGTGAAATCAAGCCCAAATCTGCTCAAAAGCTTTTCTCTCTATTAGATAAAGCTGTTTCATTCAGTATTCAGTGCAAATCTTGCCAAACTGAAACAAGCTTATGCCTTATGAAGTACAATGTTTTCTGCAATGCTGTAAGACAGTTTTTAATGTGTAAGAAGTTATATGCACAAAAACTAATGTTAGGACTGCAATGATCAAGATTGTCAGTTTACAGCTTTCTGAGTCCAGTAATGTTGAAATAGTGTTTCTGTTCAAATGAAGTGAAATCAAGCCCAAATCTGCTCAAAAGCTTTTCTCTCTATTAGAGAAAGCTGTTTCATTCAATATTCAGTGCAAATCTTGCCAAACTGAAACAAGCTTATGCCTTATGAAGTACAATGTTTTCTGCAATGCTGTAAGACAGTTTTTAATGTGTTAGAAGTTATATGCACAAAAACTTATGTTAGGACTTCAATGATCAAGATTGTCAGTTTACAGCTTTCTGAGTCCAGTAATGCTGAAATAGTGTTTCTGTTGAAATGAAGTGAAATCAAGCCCAAATCTGCTCAAAAGCTTTTCTCTCTATTAGAGAAAGCTGTTTCATTCAATATTCAGTGCAAATCTTGCCAAACTGAAACAAGCTTATGCCTTATGAAGTACAATGTTTTCTGCAATGCTGTAAGACAGTTTTTAATGTGTAAGAAGTTATATGCACAAAAACTAATGTTAGGACTGCAATGATCAAGATTGTCAGTTTACAGCTTTCTGAGTCCAGTAATGTTGAAATAGTGTTTCTGTTCAAATGAAGTGAAATCAAGCCCAAATCTGCTCAAAAGCTTTTCTCTCTATTAGAGAAAGCTGTTTCATTCAATATTCAGTGCAAATCTTGCCAAACTGAAACAAGTTTATGCCTTATGAAGTACAATGTTTTCTGCAATGCTGTAAGACAGCTTTTAATGTGTTAGAAGTTATATGCACAAAAACTTATGTTAGGACTTCAATGATCAAGATTCTCAGTTTACAGCTTTCTGAGTCCAGTAATGCTGAAATAGTGTTTCTGTTGAAATGAAGTGAAATCACGCCCAAATCTGCTCAAAAGCTTTTCTCTCTATTAGATAAAGCTGTTTCATTCAGTATTCAGTGCAAATCTTGCCAAACTGAAACAAGCTTATGCCTTATGAAGTACAATGTTTTCTGCAATGCTGTAAGACAGTTTTTAATGTGTTAGAAGTTATATGCACAAAAACTAATGTTAGGACTTCAATGATCAAGATTGTCAGTTTACAGCTTTCTGAGTCCAGTAATGCTGAAATAGTGTTTCTGTTGAAATGAAGTGAAATCAAGCCCAAATCTGCTCAAAAGCTTTTCTCTCTATTAGATAAAGCTGTTTCATTCAGTATTCAGTGCAAATCTTGCCAAACTGAAACAAGCTTATGTCTTATGAAGTACAATGTTTTCTGCAATGCTGTAAGACAGTTTTTAATGTGTTAGAAGTTATATGCACAAAAACTAATGTTAGGACTTCAATGATCAAGATTGTCAGTTTACAGCTTTCTGAGTCCAGTAATGCTGAAATAGTGTTTCTGTTGAAATGAAGTGAAATCAAGCCCAAATCTGCTCAAAAGCTTTTCTCTCTATTAGATAAAGCTGTTTCATTCAGTATTCAGTGCAAATCTTGCCAATCTGAAACAAGCTTATGTCTTATGAAGTACAATGTTTTCTGCAATGCTGTAAGACAGTTTTTAATGTGTTAGAAGTAATATGCACAAAAACTTATGTTAGGACTTCAATGATCAAGATTGTCAGTTTACAGCTTTCTGAGTCCAGTAATGCTGAAATAGTGTTTCTGTTCAAATGAAGTGAAATCAAGCCCAAATCTGCTCAAAAGCTTTTCTCTCTATTAGATAAAGCTGTTTCATTCAGTATTCAGTGCAAATCTTGCCAAACTGAAACAAGCTTATGTCTTATGAAGTACAATGTTTTCTGCAATGCTGTAAGACAGTTTTTAATGTGTTAGAAGTTATATGCACAAAAACTAATGTTAGGACTTCAATGATCAAGATTGTCAGTTTACAGCTTTCTGAGTCCAGTAATGCTGAAATAGTGTTTCTGTTGAAATGAAGTGAAATCAAGCCCAAATCTGCTCAAAAGCTTTTCTCTCTATTATATAAAGCTGTTTCATTCAGTATTCAGTGCAAATCTTGCCAAAACTGAAACAAGCTTATGTCTTATGAAGTACAATGTTTTCTGCAATGCTGTAAGACAGTTTTTAATGTGTTAGAAGTTATATGCACAAAAACTAATGTTAGGACTTCAATGATCAAGGTTGTCAGTTTACAGCTTTCTAAGTCCAGTAATGCTGAAATACTGTTTCTGTTGAAATGAAGTGAAATCAAGCCCAAATCTGCTCAAAAGCTTTTCTCTCTATTAGATAAAGCTGTTTCATTCAGTATTCAGTGCAAATCTTGCCAAACTGAAACAAGCTTATGTCTTATGAAGTACAATGTTTTCTGCAATGCTGTAAGACAGTTTTTAATGTGTTAGAAGTAATATGCACAAAAACTTATGTTAGGACTTCAATGATCAAGATTGTCAGTTTACAGCTTTCTGAGTCCAGTAATGCTGAAATAGTGTTTCTGTTGAAATGAAGTGAAATCAAGCCCAAATCTGCTCAAAAGCTTTTCTCTCTATTAGATAAAGCTGTTTCATTCAGTATTCAGTGCAAATCTTGCCAAACTGAAACAAGCTTATGCCTTATGAAGTACAATGTTTTCTGCAATGCTGTAAGACAGTTTTTAATGTGTTAGAAGTTATATGCACAAAAACTAATGTTAGGACTTCAATGATCAAGATTGTCAGTTTACAGCTTTCTGAGTCCAGTAATGCTGAAATAGTGTTCCTGTTCAAATGAAGTGAAATCAAGCCCAAATCTGCTCAAAAGCTTTTCTCTCTATTAGAGAAAGCTGTTTCATTCAGTATTCAGTGCAAATCTTGCCAAACTGAAACATGCTTATGTCTTATGAAATAAAATGTTTTCTGCAATGCTGTAAGACAGTTTTTAATGTGTTAGAAGTTATATGCACAAAAACTAATGTTAGGACTTCAATGATCAAGATTGTCAGTTTACAGCTTTCTGAGTCCAGTAATGCTGAAATACTGTTTCTGTTGAAATGAAGTGAAATCAAGCCCAAATCTGCTCAAAAGCTTTTCTCTCTATTAGATAAAGCTGTTTCATTCAGTATTCAGTGCAAATCTTGCCAAACTGAAACAAGCTTATGTCTTATGAAGTACAATGTTTTCTGCAATGCTGTAAGACAGTTTTTAATGTGTTAGAAGTAATATGCACAAAAACTTATGTTAGGACTTCAATGATCAAGATTGTCAGTTTACAGCTTTCTGAGTCCAGTAATGCTGAAATAGTGTTTCTGTTGAAATGAAGTGAAATCAAGCCCTAATCTTCTCAAAAGCTTTTCTCTCTATTAGATAAAGCTGTTTCATTCAGTATTCAGTGCAAATCTTGCCAAACTGAAACAAGCTTATGTCTTATGAAGTACAATGTTTTCTGCAATGCTGTAAGACAGCTTTTAATGTGTTAGAAGTTATATGCACAAAAACTTTTGTTAGGACTTCAATGATCAAGATTGTCAGTTTACAGCTTTCTGAGTCCAGTAATGCTGAAATAGTGTTTCTGTTGAAATGAAGTGAAATCAAGCCCAAATCTGCTCAAAAGCTTTTCTCTCTATTAGATAAAGCTGTTTCATTCAGTATTCAGTGCAAATCTTGCCAAACTGAAACAAGCTTATGCCTTATGAAGTACAATGTTTTCTGCAATGCTGTAAGACAGTTTTTAATGTGTTAGAAGTTATATGCACAAAAACTAATGTTAGGACTTCAATGATCAAGATTGTCAGTTTACAGCTTTCTGAGTCCAGTAATGCTGAAATAGTGTTTCTGTTGAAATGAAGTGAAATCAAGCCCAAATCTGCTCAAAAGCTTTTCTCTCTATTAGATAAAGCTGTTTCATTCAGTATTCAGTGCAAATCTTGCCAAACTGAAACAAGCTTATGTCTTATGAAGTACAATGTTTTCTGCAATGCTGTAAGACAGTTTTTAATGTGTTAGAAGTTATATGCACAAAAACTAATGTTAGGACTTCAATGATCAAGATTGTCAGTTTACAGCTTTCTGAGTCCAGTAATGCTGAAATAGTGTTTCTGTTGAAATGAAGTGAAATCAAGCCCAAATCTGCTCAAAAGCTTTTCTCTCTATTAGATAAAGCTGTTTCATTCAGTATTCAGTGCAAATCTTGCCAAACTGAAACAAGCTTATGTCTTATGAAGTACAATGTTTTCTGCAATGCTGTAAGACAGTTTTTAATGTGTTAGAAGTTATATGCACAAAAACTAATGTTAGGACTTCAATGATCAAGATTGTCAGTTTACAGCTTTCTGAGTCCAGTAATGCTGAAATAGTGTTTCTGTTGAAATGAAGTGAAATCAAGCCCAAATCTGCTCAAAAGCTTTTCTCTCTATTAGATAAAGCTGTTTCATTCAGTATTCAGTGCAAATCTTGCTAAACTGAAACAAGCATATGTCTTATGAAGTACAATGTTTTCTGCAATGCTGTAAGACAGTTTTTAATGTGTTAGAAGTAATATGCACAAAAACTTATGTTAGGACTTCAATGATCAAGATTGTCAGTTTACAGCTTTCTGAGTCCAGTAATGCTGAAATAGTGTTTCTGTTGAAATGAAGTGAAATCAAGCCCTAATCTTCTCAAAAGCTTTTCTCTCTATTAGATAAAGCTGTTTCATTCAGTATTCAGTGCAAATCTTGCCAAACTGAAACAAGCTTATGTCTTATGAAGTACAATGTTTTCTGCAATGCTGTAAGACAGCTTTTAATGTGTTAGAAGTTATATGCACAAAAACTTTTGTTAGGACTTCAATGATCAAGATTGTCAGTTTACAGCTTTCTGAGTCCAGTAATGCTGAAATAGTGTTTCTGTTGAAATGAAGTGAAATCAAGCCCAAATCTGCTCAAAAGCTTTTCTCTCTATTAGATAAAGCTGTTTCATTCAGTATTCAGTGCAAATCTTGCCAAACTGAAACAAGCTTATGCCTTATGAAGTACAATGTTTTCTGCAATGCTGTAAGACAGTTTTTAATGTGTTAGAAGTTATATGCACAAAAACTAATGTTAGGACTTCAATGATCAAGATTGTCAGTTTACAGCTTTCTGAGTCCAGTAATGCTGAAATAGTGTTTCTGTTGAAATGAAGTGAAATCAAGCCCAAATCTGCTCAAAAGCTTTTCTCTCTATTAGATAAAGCTGTTTCATTCAGTATTCAGTGCAAATCTTGCCAAACTGAAACAAGCTTATGTCTTATGAAGTACAATGTTTTCTGCAATGCTGTAAGACAGTTTTTAATGTGTTAGAAGTTATATGCACAAAAACTAATGTTAGGACTTCAATGATCAAGATTGTCAGTTTACAGCTTTCTGAGTCCAGTAATGCTGAAATAGTGTTTCTGTTGAAATGAAGTGAAATCAAGCCCAAATCTGCTCAAAAGCTTTTCTCTCTATTAGATAAAGCTGTTTCATTCAGTATTCAGTGCAAATCTTGCCAAACTGAAACAAGCTTATGTCTTATGAAGTACAATGTTTTCTGCAATGCTGTAAGACAGTTTTTAATGTGTTAGAAGTAATATGCACAAAAACTTATGTTAGGACTTCAATGATCAAGATTGTCAGTTTACAGCTTTCTGAGTCCAGTAATGCTGAAATAGTGTTTCTGTTGAAATGAAGTGAAATCAAGCCCAAATCTGCTCAAAAGCTTTTCTCTCTATTAGATAAAGCTGTTTCATTCAGTATTCAGTGCAAATCTTGCCAAACTGAAACAAGCTTATGTCTTATGAAGTACAATGTTTTCTGCAATGCTGTAAGACAGTTTTTAATGTGTTAGAAGTTATATGCACAAAAACTTATGTTAGGACTTCAATGATCAAGATTGTCAGTTTACAGCTTTCTGAGTCCAGTAATGCTGAAATAGTGTTTCTGTTGAAATGAAGTGAAATCAAGCCCAAATCTGCTCAAAAGCTTTTCTCTCTATTAGATAAAGCTGTTTCATTCAGTATTCAGTGCAAATCTTGCCAAACTGAAACAAGCTTATGTCTTATGAAGTACAATGTTTTCTGCAATGCTGTAAGACAGTTTTTAATGTGTTAGAAGTTATATGCACAAAAACTAATGTTAGGACTTCAATGATCAAGATTGTCAGTTTACAGCTTTCTGAGTCCAGTAATGCTGAAATAGTGTTTCTGTTGAAATGAAGTGAAATCAAGCCCAAATCTGCTCAAAAGCTTTTCTCTCTATTAGATAAAGCTGTTTCATTCAGTATTCAGTGCAAATCTTGCCAAACTGAAACAAGCTTATGTCTTATGAAGTACAATGTTTTCTGCAATGCTGTAAGACAGTTTTTAATGTGTTAGAAGTTATATGCACAAAAACTAATGTTAGGACTTCAATGATCAAGGTTGTCAGTTTACAGCTTTCTGAGTCCAGTAATGCTGAAATACTGTTTCTGTTGAAATGAAGTGAAATCAAGCCCAAATCTGCTCAAAAGCTTTTCTCTCTATTAGATAAAGCTGTTTCATTCAGTATTCAGTGCAAATCTTGCCAAACTGAAACAAGCTTATGTCTTATGAAGTACAATGTTTTCTGCAATGCTGTAAGACAGTTTTTAATGTGTTAGAAGTTATATGCACAAAAACTAATGTTAGGACTTCAATGATCAAGGTTGTCAGTTTACAGCTTTCTGAGTCCAGTAATGCTGAAATACTGTTTCTGTTCAAATGAAGTGAAATCAAGCCCAAATCTGCTCAAAAGCTTTTCTCTCTATTAGAGAAAGCTGTTTCATTCAATATTCAGTGCAAATCTTGCCAAACTGAAACAAGCTTATGTCTTATGAAGAACAATGTTTTCTGCAATGCTGTAAGACAGCTTTTAATGTGTTAGAAGTTATATGCACAAAAACTAATGTTAGGACTTCAATGATCAAGATTGTCAGTTTACAGCTTTCTGAGTCCAGTAATGCTGAAATAGTGTTTCTGTTGAAATGAAGTGAAATCAAGCCCAAATCTGCTCAAAAGCTTTTCTCTCTATTAGATAAAGCTGTTTCATTCAGTATTCAGTGCAAATCTTGCCAAACTGAAACAAGCTTATGTCTTATGAAGTACAATGTTTTCTGCAATGCTGTAAGACAGTTTTTAATGTGTTAGAAGTTATATGCACAAAAACTTATGTTAGGACTTCAATGATCAAGATTGTCAGTTTACAGCTTTCTGAGTCCAGTAATGCTGAAATAGTGTTTCTGTTGAAATGAAGTGAAATCAAGCCCAAATCTGCTCAAAAGCTTTTCTCTCTATTAGATAAAGCTGTTTCATTCAGTATTCAGTGCAAATCTTGCCAAACTGAAACTGTCACGGTTTTACGCTGCCTGAAGGAATACGGAGTCGAGGATAAACAGAATAAGGCTTTTAATATATCCAACACAGGGGATATCCAACATGGAGCACAGAGGTAGACACACGTAAGTAGCAAGTGATGAATGAAGACCCGACAAAACAGAACTGAAAGGACAAGGCTTAAGTACAAAGGATAATTGGGGAAACACAGGTGGATGGAATCATTAAATTAACAGGGACATGGAACACATGAGGAAGATAATAGACACACCTGGGAACTAATCACGGAAGACAGAAACTGGGTCACTGGGGCAAAAACATTAAATGAGTCCAGGTGTGTGACAGTACTCCCCCCTCCCGGTAGGTGCGTCCTCGCACCGTAGAAACAACAGAGGGAGGCGTGGGTGGGAACTTGGGAGGAGGTTCCGGTGGAGGACGGACTCCCAGGAGGGGGCCAGCAGACAGGGACCACAGAAGGAGGAGCCAGGGAGGAGACGACGGAGGGAGGAGCCAGGGAGGAGACAGGAGCAGGAGGAGCCAGATGGTCCACCAGAGACCAGCCAGGACGGAGATCCAAGGTGGAGTCGACGGCGGGAGGAGCCATGGTGAAGGAAGGGTCGACGACACCAGGGGGCCGACAGGCGGAGACTGCACCGGTGGGTGAGGAGCCCAAGATGGAGCAGCACAGCCGCAGAGCCAGGGGGACGTCGAGGTTCCGGAGGGCCTAGGTGGAGCAGAAGGCTCAGGCGACCAAGGCGGAGGAAGGGTCCTGGCAGACCGATGTGGAGCCGGAGCGACCGAGGATGGAGGTGGAACCGGAGGGAAGGAGGAGCCTGACAGAGCCGGAGGGATGGAGTGACGAGGTGGAACCAGAGGAGTGGAGTCCCGAGGCGGCGGATGGTCGACGACTGACCAAGGTGGAGCCGGAGGGACGAGGGAGCCCGGTGGAGCAGGTGGGATGACAGGCCACGGTGGAGACGAGGGAGCTAAGAGCCAAGGCGGAGCCGCTGGGTCGAAGGACCGAGGAGGAGTCCAGGGCTCGGAGGCTGGAGGCGGAGACAGGGCCTTAACACGCCAAGGCGGAGCTGGAGACTGGCAGTCCAGCGGCGAACCACCGCGCCCCGATGGCGCGGACTGAGGGTGAGCTGCGGGACTGACTGGCACCAGCAGGGATGGCGAGGAACTGGCTGGTCTAGGAGGAGGAGAGAGGAGAAGGATGGGAGGAAGGACAGGAGGATCAGGACTGGACGGAACCAGCGAAAGAGGAGTAGAGGGACCAGCAGGTTTGAGAGGAGGCGGGAGAGGGAGGCTGGGAGGGAATACAGGAGACACAGAAGATTCAGAGCTGGGCGGAACCAGCGGAGACACAGAAGATTCAGAGCTGGGCGGAACCAGCGGAGACACAGAAGATTCAGAGCTGGGTGGAACCAGCGGAGACACAGAAGATTCAGAGCTGGGCGGAACCAGCGGAGACACAGAAGATTCAGAGCTGGGCGGAACCAGCGGAGACACAGAAGATTCAGAGCTGGGCGGAACCAGCGGAGACACAGAAGATTCAGAGCTGGGCGGAACCAGCGGAGACACAGAAGATTCAGAGCTGGGCGGAGCCAGCGGAGATACAGGAAACTCAGGGCTGGGCGTAACCAGCGGAGAAACAGAAAACTCAGGGCTGGGCGGAACCAGCGGAAATGGAGCAGAGGAAATGACTGGAGGAGGTAGGAGTGGGAGACTGAGAGGGTATACAGGGGAATCAGGGCTGGACGGAACCAGCGGGGAAACAGGAATATTAGGGATTACCTCCGTAGACCAGTCCATCAGATCCAGAACTTGCTCCATATGACTTTCAGAGACTGTATACAGCTCACCCTCAGTCGCAGGAGTGTGGGCAGGGCTTTCCTCCACGCCCTCGATCTCCACGAGGACTCCCACGATGCACGGTGTTGCCGGCTCACACACCTGGTCAGTCGTGCTCTCGAGATCCTGTTCCCTGACAGTGGATGGCTCGGGCTCTGCGGCTGCGGTGGGCTCTGGCTCCGTGCGGCGTGATGGTGGCTGGCTGGTCTCTGGGTCGGGAGTGGGGCTGGCGAGGTCCTCTATGGGGCAGACGGTGAGAGGTGACCCATTTCTCGCCAGAGTCCACTCCACGTATGCGGCGAAATCCTCTCGAGGACCATCTTCGGACGACAACGCTCTGCATTTGGAGTTCAGGCTGGTGTTGTAGAAGGTGCAGAGCGCGCCGTCCGGGTAGCTGGTGGCATTAGCTAATAAGGAAAACTGTCTGGTATGGTCCTCGAGAGAACGTCCTTCCTGCTTCAGCAGGAGGATGAGGAATTCGGGACGATAGAGGGGATCCATAGACACTAAGAAACGAAAAGACTGTGAAAAAACAAAAGCAAAACGGAGGGAAGAACACGCAGTTTTCTATTTTCTCCTTTAGGTCGGGTCTTCTGTCACGGTTTTACGCTGCCTGAAGGAATACGGAGTCGAGGATAAACAGAATAAGGCTTTTAATATATCCAACACAGGGGATATCCAACATGGAGCACAGAGGTAGACACACGTAAGTAGCAAGTGATGAATGAAGACCCGACAAAACAGAACTGAAAGGACAAGGCTTAAGTACAAAGGATAATTGGGGAAACACAGGTGGATGGAATCATTAAATTAACAGGGACATGGAACACATGAGGAAGATAATAGACACACCTGGGAACTAATCACGGAAGACAGAAACTGGGTCACTGGGGCAAAAACATTAAATGAGTCCAGGTGTGTGACAGAAACAAGCTTATGCCTTATGAAGTACAATGTTTTCTGCAATGCTGTAAGACAGTTTTTAATGTGTTAGAAGTTATATGCACAAAAACTAATGTTAGGACTTCAATGATCAAGATTGTCAGTTTACAGCTTTCTGAGTCCAGTAATGCTGAAATAGTGTTTCTGTTGAAATGAAGTGAAATCAAGCCCAAATCTGCTCAAAAGCTTTTCTCTCTATTAGATAAAGCTGTTTCATTCAGTATTCAGTGCAAATCTTGCCAAACTGAAACAAGCTTATGTCTTATGAAGTACAATGTTTTCTGCAATGCTGTAAGACAGTTTTTAATGTGTTAGAAGTTATATGCACAAAAACTAATGTTAGGACTTCAATGATCAAGATTGTCAGTTTACAGCTTTCTGAGTCCAGTAATGCTGAAATAGTGTTTCTGTTCAAATGAAGTGAAATCAAGCCCAAATCTGCTCAAAAGCTTTTCTCTCTATTAGATAAAGCTGTTTCATTCAGTATTCAGTGCAAATCTTGCCAAACTGAAACAAGCTTATGTCTTATGAAGTACAATGTTTTCTGCAATGCTGTAAGACAGTTTTTAATGTGTTAGAAGTAATATGCACAAAAACTTATGTTAGGACTTCAATGATCAAGATTGTCAGTTTACAGCTTTCTGAGTCCAGTAATGCTGAAATAGTGTTTCTGTTGAAATGAAGTGAAATCAAGCCCAAATCTGCTCAAAAGCTTTTCTCTCTATTAGATAAAGCTGTTTCATTCAGTATTCAGTGCAAATCTTGCCAAACTGAAACAAGCTTATGTCTTATGAAGTACAATGTTTTGTGCAATGCTGTAAGACAGTTTTTAATGTGTTAGAAGTTATATGCACAAAAACTAATGTTAGGACTTCAATGATCAAGATTGTCAGTTTACAGCTTTCTGAGTCCAGTAATGCTGAAATAGTGTTTCTGTTGAAATGAAGTGAAATCAAGCCCAAATCTGCTCAAAAGCTTTTCTCTCTATTAGATAAAGCTGTTTCATTCAGTATTCAGTGCAAATCTTGCCAAACTGAAACAAGCTTATGTCTTATGAAGTACAATGTTTTCTGCAATGCTGTAAGACAGTTTTTAATGTGTTAGAAGTTATATGCACAAAAACTAATGTTAGGACTTCAATGATCAAGATTGTCAGTTTACAGCTTTCTGAGTCCAGTAATGCTGAAATACTGTTTCTGTTCAAATGAAGTGAAATCAAGCCCAAATCTGCTCAAAAGCTTTTCTCTCTATTAGATAAAGCTGTTTCATTCAGTATTCAGTGCAAATCTTGCCAAACTGAAACAAGCTTATGTCTTATGAAGTACAATGTTTTCTGCAATGCTGTAAGACAGTTTTTAATGTGTTAGAAGTAATATGCACAAAAACTTATGTTAGGACTTCATTGATCAAGATTGTCAGTTTACAGCTTTCTGAGTCCAGTAATGCTGAAATAGTGTTTCTGTTGAAATGAAGTGAAATCAAGCCCAAATCTGCTCAAAAGCTTTTCTCTCTATTAGATAAAGCTGTTTCATTCAGTATTCAGTGCAAATCTTGCCAAACTGAAACAAGCTTATGTCTTATGAAGTACAATGTTTTCTGCAATGCTGTAAGACAGTTTTTAATGTGTTAGAAGTTATATGCACAAAAACTAATGTTAGGACTTCAATGATCAAGATTGTCAGTTTACAGCTTTCTGAGTCCAGTAATGCTGAAATAGTGTTTCTGTTGAAATGAAGTGAAATCAAGCCCAAATCTGCTCAAAAGCTTTTCTCTCTATTAGATAAAGCTGTTTCATTCAGTATTCAGTGCAAATCTTGCCAAACTGAAACAAGCTTATGTCTTATGAAGTACAATGTTTTCTGCAATGCTGTAAGACAGTTTTTAATGTGTTAGAAGTTATATGCACAAAAACTAATGTTAGGACTTCAATGATCAAGGTTGTCAGTTTACAGCTTTCTGAGTCCAGTAATGCTGAAATACTGTTTCTGTTGAAATGAAGTGAAATCAAGCCCAAATCTGCTCAAAAGCTTTTCTCTCTATTAGATAAAGCTGTTTCATTCAGTATTCAGTGCAAATCTTGCCAAACTGAAACAAGCTTATGTCTTATGAAGTACAATGTTTTCTGCAATGCTGTAAGACAGTTTTTAATGTGTTAGAAGTTATATGCACAAAAACTAATGTTAGGACTTCAATGATCAAGGTTGTCAGTTTACAGCTTTCTGAGTCCAGTAATGCTGAAATACTGTTTCTGTTGAAATGAAGTGAAATCAAGCCCAAATCTGCTCAAAAGCTTTTCTCTCTATTAGATAAAGCTGTTTCATTCAGTATTCAGTGCAAATCTTGCCAAACTGAAACAAGCTTATGTCTTATGAAGTACAATGTTTTCTGCAATGCTGTAAGACAGTTTTTAATGTGTTAGAAGTAATATGCACAAAAACTTATGTTAGGACTTCAATGATCAAGATTGTCAGTTTACAGCTTTCTGAGTCCAGTAATGCTGAAATAGTGTTTCTGTTGAAATGAAGTGAAATCAAGCCCAAATCTGCTCAAAAGCTTTTCTCTCTATTAGATAAAGCTGTTTCATTCAGTATTCAGTGCAAATCTTGCCAAACTGAAACAAGCTTATGTCTTATGAAGTACAATGTTTTCTGCAATGCTGTAAGACAGCTTTTAATGTGTTAGAAGTTATATGCACAAAAACTTATGTTAGGACTTCAATGATCAAGATTGTCAGTTTACAGCTTTCTGAGTCCAGTAATGCTGAAATAGTGTTTCTGTTGAAATGAAGTGAAATCAAGCCCAAATCTGCTCAAAAGCTTTTCTCTCTATTAGATAAAGCTGTTTCATTCAGTATTCAGTGCAAATCTTGCCAAACTGAAACAAGCTTATGCCTTATGAAGTACAATGTTTTCTGCAATGCTGTAAGACAGTTTTTAATGTGTTAGAAGTTATATGCACAAAAACTAATGTTAGGACTTCAATGATCAAGATTGTCAGTTTACAGCTTTCTGAGTCCAGTAATGCTGAAATAGTGTTTCTGTTGAAATGAAGTGAAATCAAGCCCAAATCTGCTCAAAAGCTTTTCTCTCTATTAGATAAAGCTGTTTCATTCAGTATTCAGTGCAAATCTTGCCAAACTGAAACAAGCTTATGTCTTATGAAGTACAATGTTTTCTGCAATGCTGTAAGACAGTTTTTAATGTGTTAGAAGTTATATGCACAAAAACTAATGTTAGGACTTCAATGATCAAGATTGTCAGTTTACAGCTTTCTGAGTCCAGTAATGCTGAAATAGTGTTTCTGTTGAAATGAAGTGAAATCAAGCCCAAATCTGCTCAAAAGCTTTTCTCTCTATTAGATAAAGCTGTTTCATTCAGTATTCAGTGCAAATCTTGCTAAACTGAAACAAGCATATGTCTTATGAAGTACAATGTTTTCTGCAATGCTGTAAGACAGTTTTTAATGTGTTAGAAGTAATATGCACAAAAACTTATGTTAGGACTTCAATGATCAAGATTGTCAGTTTACAGCTTTCTGAGTCCAGTAATGCTGAAATAGTGTTTCTGTTGAAATGAAGTGAAATCAAGCCCAAATCTGCTCAAAAGCTTTCCTCTCTATTAGATAAAGCTGTTTCATTCAGTATTCAGTGCAAATCTTGCCAAACTGAAACAAGCTTATGTCTTATGAAGTACAATGTTTTCTGCAATGCTGTAAGACAGTTTTTAATGTGTTAGAAGTAATATGCACAAAAACTTATGTTAGGACTTCAATGATCAAGATTGTCAGTTTACAGCTTTCTGAGTCCAGTAATGCTGAAATAGTGTTTCTGTTGAAATGAAGTGAAATCAAGCCCAAATCTGCTCAAAAGCTTTTCTCTCTATTAGATAAAGCTGTTTCATTCAGTATTCAGTGCAAATCTTGCCAAACTGAAACAAGCTTATGTCTTATGAAGTACAATGTTTTCTGCAATGCTGTAAGACAGTTTTTAATGTGTTAGAAGTTATATGCACAAAAACTAATGTTAGGACTTCAATGATCAAGATTGTCAGTTTACAGCTTTCTGAGTCCAGTAATGCTGAAATAGTGTTTCTGTTGAAATGAAGTGAAATCAAGCCCAAATCTGCTCAAAAGCTTTTCTCTCTATTAGATAAAGCTGTTTCATTCAGTATTCAGTGCAAATCTTGCCAAACTGAAACAAGCTTATGTCTTATGAAGTACAATGTTTTCTGCAATGCTGTAAGACAGTTTTTAATGTGTTAGAAGTAATATGCACAAAAACTTATGTTAGGACTTCAATGATCAAGATTGTCAGTTTACAGCTTTCTGAGTCCAGTAATGCTGAAATAGTGTTTCTGTTGAAATGAAGTGAAATCAAGCCCAAATCTGCTCAAAAGCTTTTCTCTCTATTAGATAAAGCTGTTTCATTCAGTATTCAGTGCAAATCTTGCCAAACTGAAACAAGCTTATGTCTTATGAAGTATAATGTTTTCTGCAATGCTGTAAGACAGTTTTTAATGTGTTAGAAGTTATATGCACAAAAACTAATGTTAGGACTTCAATGATCAAGATTGTCAGTTTACAGCTTTCTGAGTCCAGTAATGCTGAAATAGTGTTTCTGTTGAAATGAAGTGAAATCAAGCCCAAATCTGCTCAAAAGCTTTTCTCTCTATTAGATAAAGCTGTTTCATTCAGTATTCAGTGCAAATCTTGCCAAACTGAAACAAGCTTATGCCTTATGAAGTACAATGTTTTCTGCAATGCTGTAAGACAGTTTTTAATGTGTTAGAAGTTATATGCACAAAAACTAATGTTAGGACTTCAATGATCAAGATTGTCAGTTTACAGCTTTCTGAGTCCAGTAATGCAGAAATAGTGTTTCTGTTGAAATGAAGTGAAATCAAGCCCAAATCTGCTCAAAAGCTTTTCTCTCTATTAGATAAAGCTGTTTCATTCAGTATTCAGTGCAAATCTTGCCAAACTGAAACAAGCTTATGCCTTATGAAGTACAATGTTTTCTGCAATGCTGTAAGACAGTTTTTAATGTGTTAGAAGTTATATGCACAAAAACTAATGTTAGGACTTCAATGATCAAGATTGTCAGTTTACAGCTTTCTGAGTCCAGTAATGCTGAAATAGTGTTTCTGTTGAAATGAAGTGAAATCAAGCCCAAATCTGCTCAAAAGCTTTTCTCTCTATTAGATAAAGCTGTTTCATTCAGTATTCAGTGCAAATCTTGCCAAACTGAAACAAGCTTATGTCTTATGAAGTACAATGTTTTCTGCAATGCTGTAAGACAGTTTTTAATGTGTTAGAAGTAATATGCACAAAAACTTATGTTAGGACTTCAATGATCAAGATTGTCAGTTTACAGCTTTCTGAGTCCAGTAATGCTGAAATAGTGTTTCTGTTGAAATGAAGTGAAATCAAGCCCAAATCTGCTCAAAAGCTTTTCTCTCTATTAGATAAAGCTGTTTCATTCAGTATTCAGTGCAAATCTTGCCAAACTGAAACAAGCTTATGTCTTATGAAGTATAATGTTTTCTGCAATGCTGTAAGACAGTTTTTAATGTGTTAGAAGTTATATGCACAAAAACTAATGTTAGGACTTAAATGATCAAGATTGTCAGTTTACAGCTTTCTGAGTCCAGTAATGCTGAAATAGTGTTTCTGTTCAAATGAAGTGAAATCAAGCCCAAATCTGCTCAAAAGCTTTTCTCTCTATTAGATAAAGCTGTTTCATTCAGTATTCAGTGCAAATCTTGCCAAACTGAAACAAGCTTATGCCTTATGAAGTACAATGTTTTCTGCAATGCTGTAAGACAGTTTTTAATGTGTTAGAAGTTATATGCACAAAAACTAATGTTAGGACTTCAATGATCAAGATTGTCAGTTTACAGCTTTCTGAGTCCAGTAATGCAGAAATAGTGTTTCTGTTGAAATGAAGTGAAATCAAGCCCAAATCTGCTCAAAAGCTTTTCTCTCTATTAGATAAAGCTGTTTCATTCAGTATTCAGTGCAAATCTTGCCAAACTGAAACAAGCTTATGCCTTATGAAGTACAATGTTTTCTGCAATGCTGTAAGACAGTTTTTAATGTGTAAGAAGTTATATGCACAAAAACTAATGTTAGGACTGCAATGATCAAGATTGTCAGTTTACAGCTTTCTGAGTCCAGTAATGTTGAAATAGTGTTTCTGTTCAAATGAAGTGAAATCAAGCCCAAATCTGCTCAAAAGCTTTTCTCTCTATTAGAGAAAGCTGTTTCATTCAATATTCAGTGCAAATCTTGCCAAACTGAAACAAGCTTATGCCTTATGAAGTACAATGTTTTCTGCAATGCTGTAAGACAGTTTTTAATGTGTTAGAAGTTATATGCACAAAAACTTATGTTAGGACTTCAATGATCAAGATTGTCAGTTTACAGCTTTCTGAGTCCAGTAATGCTGAAATAGTGTTTCTGTTGAAATGAAGTGAAATCAAGCCCAAATCTGCTCAAAAGCTTTTCTCTCTATTAGAGAAAGCTGTTTCATTCAATATTCAGTGCAAATCTTGCCAAACTGAAACAAGCTTATGCCTTATGAAGTACAATGTTTTCTGCAATGCTGTAAGACAGTTTTTAATGTGTAAGAAGTTATATGCACAAAAACTAATGTTAGGACTGCAATGATCAAGATTGTCAGTTTACAGCTTTCTGAGTCCAGTAATGTTGAAATAGTGTTTCTGTTCAAATGAAGTGAAATCAAGCCCAAATCTGCTCAAAAGCTTTTCTCTCTATTAGAGAAAGCTGTTTCATTCAATATTCAGTGCAAATCTTGCCAAACTGAAACAAGCTTATGCCTTATGAAGTACAATGTTTTCTGCAATGCTGTAAGACAGCTTTTAATGTGTTAGAAGTTATATGCACAAAAACTTATGTTAGGACTTCAATGATCAAGATTCTCAGTTTACAGCTTTCTGAGTCCAGTAATGCTGAAATAGTGTTTCTGTTGAAATGAAGTGAAATCAAGCCCAAATCTGCTCAAAAGCTTTTCTCTCTATTAGATAAAGCTGTTTCATTCAGTATTCAGTGCAAATCTTGCCAAACTGAAACAAGCTTATGCCTTATGAAGTACAATGTTTTCTGCAATGCTGTAAGACAGTTTTTAATGTGTTAGAAGTTATATGCACAAAAACTAATGTTAGGACTTCAATGATCAAGATTGTCAGTTTACAGCTTTCTGAGTCCAGTAATGCTGAAATAGTGTTTCTGTTGAAATGAAGTGAAATCAAACCCAAATCTGCTCAAAAGCTTTTCTCTCTATTAGATAAAGCTGTTTCATTCAGTATTCAGTGCAAATCTTGCCAAACTGAAACAAGCTTATGTCTTATGAAGTACAATGTTTTCTGCAATGCTGTAAGACAGTTTTTAATGTGTTAGAAGTTATATGCACAAAAACTAATGTTAGGACTTCAATGATCAAGATTGTCAGTTTACAGCTTTCTGAGTCCAGTAATGCTGAAATAGTGTTTCTGTTGAAATGAAGTGAAATCAAGCCCAAATCTGCTCAAAAGCTTTTCTCTCTATTAGATAAAGCTGTTTCATTCAGTATTCAGTGCAAATCTTGCCAAACTGAAACAAGCTTATGCCTTATGAAGTACAATGTTTTCTGCAATGCTGTAAGACAGTTTTTAATGTGTTAGAAGTTATATGCACAAAAACTAATGTTAGGACTTCAATGATCAAGATTGTCAGTTTACAGCTTTCTGAGTCCAGTAATGCTGAAATAGTGTTCCTGTTCAAATGAAGTGAAATCAAGCCCAAATCTGCTCAAAAGCTTTTCTCTCTATTAGAGAAAGCTGTTTCATTCAGTATTCAGTGCAAATCTTGCCAAACTGAAACATGCTTATGTCTTATGAAATAAAATGTTTTCTGCAATGCTGTAAGACAGTTTTTAATGTGTTAGAAGTTATATGCACAAAAACTAATGTTAGGACTTCAATGATCAAGATTGTCAGTTTACAGCTTTCTGAGTCCAGTAATGCTGAAATACTGTTTCTGTTGAAATGAAGTGAAATCAAGCCCAAATCTGCTCAAAAGCTTTTCTCTCTATTAGATAAAGCTGTTTCATTCAGTATTCAGTGCAAATCTTGCCAAACTGAAACAAGCTTATGTCTTATGAAGTACAATGTTTTCTGCAATGCTGTAAGACAGTTTTTAATGTGTTAGAAGTAATATGCACAAAAACTTATGTTAGGACTTCAATGATCAAGATTGTCAGTTTACAGCTTTCTGAGTCCAGTAATGCTGAAATAGTGTTTCTGTTGAAATGAAGTGAAATCAAGCCCAAATCTTCTCAAAAGCTTTTCTCTCTATTAGATAAAGCTGTTTCATTCAGTATTCAGTGCAAATCTTGCCAAACTGAAACAAGCTTATGTCTTATGAAGTACAATGTTTTCTGCAATGCTGTAAGACAGCTTTTAATGTGTTAGAAGTTATATGCACAAAAACTTATGTTAGGACTTCAATGATCAAGATTGTCAGTTTACAGCTTTCTGAGTCCAGTAATGCTGAAATAGTGTTTCTGTTGAAATGAAGTGAAATCAAGCCCAAATCTGCTCAAAAGCTTTTCTCTCTATTAGATAAAGCTGTTTCATTCAGTATTCAGTGCAAATCTTGCCAAACTGAAACAAGCTTATGCCTTATGAAGTACAATGTTTTCTGCAATGCTGTAAGACAGTTTTTAATGTGTTAGAAGTTATATGCACAAAAACTAATGTTAGGACTTCAATGATCAAGATTGTCAGTTTACAGCTTTCTGAGTCCAGTAATGCTGAAATAGTGTTTCTGTTGAAATGAAGTGAAATCAAGCCCAAATCTGCTCAAAAGCTTTTCTCTCTATTAGATAAAGCTGTTTCATTCAGTATTCAGTGCAAATCTTGCCAAACTGAAACAAGCTTATGTCTTATGAAGTACAATGTTTTCTGCAATGCTGTAAGACAGTTTTTAATGTGTTAGAAGTTATATGCACAAAAACTAATGTTAGGACTTCAATGATCAAGATTGTCAGTTTACAGCTTTCTGAGTCCAGTAATGCTGAAATAGTGTTTCTGTTGAAATGAAGTGAAATCAAGCCCAAATCTGCTCAAAAGCTTTTCTCTCTATTAGATAAAGCTGTTTCATTCAGTATTCAGTGCAAATCTTGCCAAACTGAAACAAGCTTATGTCTTATGAAGTACAATGTTTTCTGCAATGCTGTAAGACAGTTTTTAATGTGTTAGAAGTAATATGCACAAAAACTTATGTTAGGACTTCAATGATCAAGATTGTCAGTTTACAGCTTTCTGAGTCCAGTAATGCTGAAATAGTGTTTCTGTTGAAATGAAGTGAAATCAAGCCCAAATCTGCTCAAAAGCTTTTCTCTCTATTAGATAAAGCTGTTTCATTCAGTATTCAGTGCAAATCTTGCCAAACTGAAACAAGCTTATGTCTTATGAAGTACAATGTTTTCTGCAATGCTGTAAGACAGTTTTTAATGTGTTAGAAGTAATATGCACAAAAACTTATGTTAGGACTTCAATGATCAAGATTGTCAGTTTACAGCTTTCTGAGTCCAGTAATGCTGAAATAGTGTTTCTGTTGAAATGAAGTGAAATCAAGCCCAAATCTGCTCAAAAGCTTTTCTCTCTATTAGATAAAGCTGTTTCATTCAGTATTCAGTGCAAATCTTGCCAAACTGAAACAAGCTTATGTCTTATGAAGTATAATGTTTTCTGCAATGCTGTAAGACAGTTTTTAATGTGTTAGAAGTTATATGCACAAAAACTAATGTTAGGACTTCAATGATCAAGATTGTCAGTTTACAGCTTTCTGAGTCCAGTAATGCTGAAATAGTGTTTCTGTTCAAATGAAGTGAAATCAAGCCCAAATCTGCTCAAAAGCTTTTCTCTCTATTAGATAAAGCTGTTTCATTCAGTATTCAGTGCAAATCTTGCCAAACTGAAACAAGCTTATGCCTTATGAAGTACAATGTTTTCTGCAATGCTGTAAGACAGTTTTTAATGTGTTAGAAGTTATATGCACAAAAACTAATGTTAGGACTTCAATGATCAAGATTGTCAGTTTACAGCTTTCTGAGTCCAGTAATGCAGAAATAGTGTTTCTGTTGAAATGAAGTGAAATCAAGCCCAAATCTGCTCAAAAGCTTTTCTCTCTATTAGATAAAGCTGTTTCATTCAGTATTCAGTGCAAATCTTGCCAAACTGAAACAAGCTTATGCCTTATGAAGTACAATGTTTTCTGCAATGCTGTAAGACAGTTTTTAATGTGTAAGAAGTTATATGCACAAAAACTAATGTTAGGACTGCAATGATCAAGATTGTCAGTTTACAGCTTTCTGAGTCCAGTAATGTTGAAATAGTGTTTCTGTTCAAATGAAGTGAAATCAAGCCCAAATCTGCTCAAAAGCTTTTCTCTCTATTAGAGAAAGCTGTTTCATTCAATATTCAGTGCAAATCTTGCCAAACTGAAACAAGCTTATGCCTTATGAAGTACAATGTTTTCTGCAATGCTGTAAGACAGTTTTTAATGTGTTAGAAGTTATATGCACAAAAACTTATGTTAGGACTTCAATGATCAAGATTGTCAGTTTACAGCTTTCTGAGTCCAGTAATGCTGAAATAGTGTTTCTGTTGAAATGAAGTGAAATCAAGCCCAAATCTGCTCAAAAGCTTTTCTCTCTATTAGAGAAAGCTGTTTCATTCAATATTCAGTGCAAATCTTGCCAAACTGAAACAAGCTTATGCCTTATGAAGTACAATGTTTTCTGCAATGCTGTAAGACAGTTTTTAATGTGTTAGAAGTTATATGCACAAAAACTTATGTTAGGACTTCAATGATCAAGATTGTCAGTTTACAGCTTTCTGAGTCCAGTAATGCTGAAATAGTGTTTCTGTTGAAATGAAGTGAAATCAAGCCCAAATCTGCTCAAAAGCTTTTCTCTCTATTAGAGAAAGCTGTTTCATTCAATATTCAGTGCAAATCTTGCCAAACTGAAACAAGCTTATGCCTTATGAAGTACAATGTTTTCTGCAATGCTGTAAGACAGTTTTTAATGTGTAAGAAGTTATATGCACAAAAACTAATGTTAGGACTGCAATGATCAAGATTGTCAGTTTACAGCTTTCTGAGTCCAGTAATGTTGAAATAGTGTTTCTGTTCAAATGAAGTGAAATCAAGCCCAAATCTGCTCAAAAGCTTTTCTCTCTATTAGAGAAAGCTGTTTCATTCAATATTCAGTGCAAATCTTGCCAAACTGAAACAAGCTTATGCCTTATGAAGTACAATGTTTTCTGCAATGCTGTAAGACAGCTTTTAATGTGTTAGAAGTTATATGCACAAAAACGTCCCAAGGTTACGCATGTAACCCTAGTTCCTTGAGGGAACGAGACGCTGCGTCGATATCGCTTTGGGTAACGTCCCTGACGAGACCGGCTCTGAACATCGTGTGCAAACTGTCCAATGGACGGGCGTGACGTCACGGAGCGGGGTGACGTAGCGACCAGGAAGCTATATAAGCACGTGCCGTGCAGCTGGCTTCAGCTTCGAGTAGGGAAGCAAGCGCCGGCAGGGGTGCCGGGAGTATGGCTCTGCGACGCAGCGTCTCGTTCCCTCAAGGAACTAGGGTTACATGCGTAACCTTGGGACGTTCCTTTTCGGGAACTCGAGCTGCGTCGATATCGCTTTGGGGAACGAGGTGCCCACGCTGCCAGACTACCAAATCCCTGCCTAGTGTGTATCCGAAGAGCACAGCTTAGGACGAGAGAACAGAAGAGCCCGGAGTGGCTCGCATATCAAGATCGTAGAATCTGACAAATGTAGAGGGCGTGGACCACCCCGCAGCGTTGCAGATGTCCAAGAGGGACACACCTGCTGAGAAGGCCTTGGAGGCCGCCATACCCCGAGTAGAGTGAGCCTTGGCCCCCAAAGGAGGGGGAAGACCAGAGGACTCATAGGACTCGTTGATAGCCTCGACTATCCAACGACTAAGGGTCTGCTTGGTGGCAGGAGAACCCTTGTTAGTAGGACCGTAGCATACAAGCAATTGGTCGGACTTTCTCTTGGTCTGGCTCCCGAAAGGGAGGAGGACAGAAGGCCTGCAGTACGATAGGCTGTGGTGTAACAGAGGGAATCTTTGGAACATAACCCGCTCGAGGGTATAAAAATGCTTTGGCCATACCAGGGGCAAAGTCTAAATAAGTAGGGGCCACCGAAAGGGCCTGGAGATCTCCAACTCGTTTCAGCGAGGTGATTGCCAGTAACAGGGCAGTTTTAAGTGTCAGATGTCTATCTGAGATATCTTGTATCGGCTCGAATGGAGCTTTACAAAGAGCCTCTAGAACCACAACCAAATCCCATGGGGGAATACGGGACCGTACTGGAGGTCTCAGCCTCAATGCACCTCGGAGGAAACGTGTAACTAGGGGGTGTCTACCCACTGACTGATCATTGAAAGGGACATGGAAAGCAGCTATGGCCGCCACGTACACCTTTAAGGTGGAGTGGGATAACCCCGCAGAGAGCCTAGCTTGTAAAAACTCCAGAACTGTACCAACTGGGCAGTTAACAGGGTCAAGATGGCGATCTCTGCACCATGAAGTAAAGAATGACCACTTCAGGGCGTACAGTTTCCTCGTAGAGGGAGCTCTGGACTGGAGGAGGGTCTCAACAACCTCGGTTGAGAGACCAGCTGCTAACAGTTGTGCCCCCTCAGGGGCCACACCCACAGCTTGAACACCTCCGGGCGAGGGTGGATTATCGTGCCCTGCGCTTGTGAGAGTAGGTCTTTCCTGATCGGTATCTCCCACGGAGAGCCGTCGAGGAGCGAGACTAGATCTGAGAACCATATTCGTCCCGGCCAGAACGGGGCTACTAACAGCAGACGGACCCCGTCCTGGCGTACTCTCGCCAGAACTCCCGGGAGCAGAGCGGTAGGGGGAAAAGCGTACAGACGAAGCCTCGGCCAGGTCTGTACCATAGCGTCCAGTCCCAGAGGAGCTGGATGAACTAGAGAGAACCAGAGGGGACATTGCGATGTCTCTTGAGTCGCAAAGAGGTCCACCTGAGCTTTGCCAAACACTCTCCATATCTGCTTCACCACCTCGGGGTGAAGCATCCATTCCCCGGGCCTCGGCCCCTGCCTCGACAGTATGTCTGCTCCCACATTCAATCTCCCAGGAATATACACTGCTCTGATCGAGAGGAGTTTGCCCTGGGACCAGAGAAGGATCTGGTATGCCAGCTTGTACAAGGGGCGTGAGCGCAGACCCCCCTGGTGATTGATATAAGAGACCACTGATGTGTTGTCGGTGCGCACCAACACATGGTGACCTCTCAGGTCTGGGAGGAAATATTTTAATGCTCGATAGACTGCTAACATCTCTAGGCAATTGATGTGCCACGCCAGGTGGCGACCACTCCACAGACCGCGGGCAGGGTGGCCACTCATGACCGCACCCCAACCGGTGAGGGACGCGTCTGTCGCTAGCGTTACACGGCGACGAAGAGCTCCCAGCACCGGGCCCTGATTCAAGAACCAAGGTTTCTTACACATGTCTAAGGCACGAAGGCATCGCCGCGTGACCTTGATAAATCGAAGTGGATTTCCCCTCGGGGAAAAGCCCTTGGACTTGAGCCACCACTGTAGGGGCCTCATGTGCAGCAGGCCAAAAGGTATCACGTTGGACGCAGCTGCCATGAGCCCTAACAATCTCTGGAATTGTTTGACAGTGAGTGACTGGCCTTCTTTGACTCTCTCGACTGAAGTGAGGATCGACTCGATCCGAGCAGGAGACATACGTGCCTGCATCGTGGTCGAATCCCACACTACGCCTAGATAGGTGGTTCTCTGAACTGGAGAAAGTACACTCTTCTTGGCATTTAGTCTCAAACCCAGCTCCCCCATGTGTGCGAGAACGACATCTCGATGTCGAATCGCCATCTGCTCTGATCGAGCTAAGATCAACCAATCGTCGATATAATTCAGAATGCGGATGCCCTGCATACGGAGGGATACCAGAGCCGCATCTACACATTTCGTGAACGTGCGGGGTGAGAGTGCAAGGCCGAAGGGAAGTACTCGATATTGATAAGCTTTGCCCCCGAAAGCGAACCTCAGATACTTCCTGTGTTGTGGAAGGATGGATATGTGGAAGTACGCGTCTTTGAGATCTATGGTGACAAACCAGTCCTCGGATCTGATTTGAGCTACAACCTGCTTGACAGTGAGCATTTTGAACTTCAGTGACATAACTGAGCGGTTCAGGAGACGTAAGTCTATGATCGGACGCAACCCCCCATCCTTCTTTGGAACTATGAAATACCGGCTGTAAAATCCGGATTCCCTGTCTAGAGGAGGGACCACCTCGATGGCCTCCTTCCTTAATAGGGTATTCACTTCTTGTTCCATAACCAGAGCCTGCTGGGGGCCGACCACAGTCGGTATAACCCCGTTGAACTTCGGTGGTGGACGACCGAACTGAATGCAATAGCCTTTTTCTATTGTACGCAGGACCCAACGAGATACATTTGGCAGTAGCTTCCACGCTGCTAAATAATCTACTAAGGGAATCAGTCTCTCGAGACTGACCTCTGGTGTAAGAGGCCCCCGAAGGGGCGGCGAGCCTCCTAGCTCCGCTGCGCTCACGGGCGGAAATAACTGGGAGTAGTGCTCGCGGGAGGCCGCTGCGCCCTGAAGCTCTGGCAGGGTTAGCAGACCGACCTCCTGAGGGCACTGAGGTGAGGCGGGCACCGTATACTGAGGTGGACCGCGCTCTACCCCAGTAGGGGCTACCCTCTGGACCCTGATGTCAGGATCGTTTCGTCGAGGACTTCCGGGCCTCGATAACTGTTCTTAAATCGGGCTTTTTAGCTCTGGAAGTCCCCGACTCAGGGCGTCGCTGAGGCCCTCGGTCCCGACGTGGGGGAACACGAGCGGCGACACTCTGCTTCTGCGCTTCCCGGTATGAGGAGCCGGTATGTGGCGTGGTGATCTCCCGCCCAGATGCACCACGAGAGCGACGAGGGAGGAAACTCTGGAACGCCGCCGCCTGTTTGCGTGCCTCCTGGAACCTGTCGACGACAGTGTTGACTGTGTCGCCAAACAGGCCCGAGGCTTGAAGCGGGGCGTCCAGGAGGCAGACCCTGTCTCTTTCTTTTATCTCTGACAGGGTCAGCCACAAATGCCTCTCCGCGGCCACTAAGGCTGCCATAGACCGCCCAATCGCGCGAGCGGTCTCTTTAGTGGCGCGGAGGGAGAGATCAGCGGTCTTTCTAAGCTCTTCAATATCATCAGACTTAATCCCCTCTCCCTCATCGATATCTCCCAGCAGGTCGGCTTGATAAGCTTGAAGGACTGCCATGGTGTGAAGGCAAGCCCCAGCCTGACCTGCTGCCACATAACCTTTGCCCACAAGCGATGATGTAACTCGCAGCGGCTTAGTGGGCAATGCCGGAGCCTTTAGGGACGATGCCGAGCCGGGTGACAGATAGCCCGCGAGCGTCTGTTCAACCCGTGGCAACGTCCTATAACCCCGCTCTCCCAGCCCCATCACGTTGCCATAATATAGTGAATCGGGGCCAAAGAGGCGGGTCGAATATGGGTGTTTCCACGATCTCGATAACTCATCATGGAGATCGGGAAAAAACGGTAGACTCCGGCGTGGAGGTGGTTGCCTCGGCCGCAGAAAGCGTTCATCTAGCTTGCTTTTCTGCGGCTCAGTGTGTTTTTCTGCAGGCCATTCGATTTTTAATCTATCAACTGCGCGTGTAACCACCTCCAAAAGCTCCTCATACTGGGGCGATAGGGGTGGCGAATCCCCAGCAACAGTCTCCACGTCAACCTCCTCGGAGGAAGAGAGGCGGAGAGCTGATCCCTCACCCTGGGGGGAAGAAACCGACGAGCGTGCTTCCGAACCCAGGGTTTGGGCGCCTGATCTGGCAGATGAGGAAGGAGATAAGGACTGGCCCGTCTCCATTCCCTCTGACAGATCCACCTGCGAACCCCACGAGTGCAGCAGCCGCTCTGCCTCGGCAGAAGCGGGGCCAGCACCGCGAGGAACGCTGGTGAAGGCTCCCTCCTCGAAGAGAGCCCTCCGGGATCGAAGCGCCCGCATTGGCAATCGCTCGCAATGCGGACAGTCGGCCCCCTCGAGAGCCGACTCAGCGTGCTTCGATCCCAGGCAAGCCACGCACAGATTGTGTGCATCCCCGCTCGTGATGTAGCGAGGGCAGGGAGGAACACACAATCTGTAACGCGGCTTGGAATCGCCCTTTAAATACTTGGTCTTTTGCTTTGCTTTTGGCATTATTGAGCTGTATTAGCGATCTTTTAATGGCTAAGGAGACAGACAACAATAAATAGGACCAACGGGACAGACTTTTTAACATGCACACACAGAGCGCTTGCTGACAGAGCGAAGCTGAAGCCAGCTGCACGGCACGTGCTTATATAGCTTCCTGGTCGCTACGTCACCCCGCTCCGTGACGTCACGCCCGTCCATTGGACAGTTTGCACACGATGTTCAGAGCCGGTCTCGTCAGGGACGTTCCCCAAAGCGATATCGACGCAGCTCGAGTTCCCGAAAAGGAACTTATGTTAGGACTTCAATGATCAAGATTCTCAGTTTACAGCTTTCTGAGTCCAGTAATGCTGAAATAGTGTTTCTGTTGAAATGAAGTGAAATCAAGCCCAAATCTGCTCAAAAGCTTTTCTCTCTATTAGATAAAGCTGTTTCATTCAGTATTCAGTGCAAATCTTGCCAAACTGAAACAAGCTTATGCCTTATGAAGTACAATGTTTTCTGCAATGCTGTAAGACAGTTTTTAATGTGTTAGAAGTTATATGCACAAAAACTAATGTTAGGACTTCAATGATCAAGATTGTCAGTTTACAGCTTTCTGAGTCCAGTAATGCTGAAATAGTGTTTCTGTTGAAATGAAGTGAAATCAAGCCCAAATCTGCTCAAAAGCTTTTCTCTCTATTAGATAAAGCTGTTTCATTCAGTATTCAGTGCAAATCTTGCCAAACTGAAACAAGCTTATGTCTTATGAAGTACAATGTTTTCTGCAATGCTGTAAGACAGTTTTTAATGTGTTAGAAGTTATATGCACAAAAACTAATGTTAGGACTTCAATGATCAAGATTGTCAGTTTACAGCTTTCTGAGTCCAGTAATGCTGAAATAGTGTTTCTGTTGAAATGAAGTGAAATCAAGCCCAAATCTGCTCAAAAGCTTTTCTCTCTATTAGATAAAGCTGTTTCATTCAGTATTCAGTGCAAATCTTGCCAATCTGAAACAAGCTTATGTCTTATGAAGTACAATGTTTTCTGCAATGCTGTAAGACAGTTTTTAATGTGTTAGAAGTAATATGCACAAAAACTAATGTTAGGACTTCAATGATCAAGATTGTCAGTTTACAGCTTTCTGAGTCCAGTAATGCTGAAATAGTGTTTCTGTTGAAATGAAGTGAAATCAAGCCCAAATCTGCTCAAAAGCTTTTCTCTCTATTAGATAAAGCTGTTTCATTCAGTATTCAGTGCAAATCTTGCCAAACTGAAACAAGCTTATGCCTTATGAAGTACAATGTTTTCTGCAATGCTGTAAGACAGTTTTTAATGTGTTAGAAGTTATATGCACAAAAACTAATGTTAGGACTTCAATGATCAAGATTGTCAGTTTACAGCTTTCTGAGTCCAGTAATGCTGAAATAGTGTTCCTGTTCAAATGAAGTGAAATCAAGCCCAAATCTGCTCAAAAGCTTTTCTCTCTATTAGAGAAAGCTGTTTCATTCAGTATTCAGTGCAAATCTTGCCAAACTGAAACATGCTTATGTCTTATGAAATAAAATGTTTTCTGCAATGCTGTAAGACAGTTTTTAATGTGTTAGAAGTTATATGCACAAAAACTAATGTTAGGACTTCAATGATCAAGATTGTCAGTTTACAGCTTTCTGAGTCCAGTAATGCTGAAATACTGTTTCTGTTGAAATGAAGTGAAATCAAGCCCAAATCTGCTCAAAAGCTTTTCTCTCTATTAGATAAAGCTGTTTCATTCAGTATTCAGTGCAAATCTTGCCAAACTGAAACAAGCTTATGTCTTATGAAGTACAATGTTTTCTGCAATGCTGTAAGACAGTTTTTAATGTGTTAGAAGTAATATGCACAAAAACTTATGTTAGGACTTCAATGATCAAGATTGTCAGTTTACAGCTTTCTGAGTCCAGTAATGCTGAAATAGTGTTTCTGTTGAAATGAAGTGAAATCAAGCCCAAATCTTCTCAAAAGCTTTTCTCTCTATTAGATAAAGCTGTTTCATTCAGTATTCAGTGCAAATCTTGCCAAACTGAAACAAGCTTATGTCTTATGAAGTACAATGTTTTCTGCAATGCTGTAAGACAGCTTTTAATGTGTTAGAAGTTATATGCACAAAAACTTATGTTAGGACTTCAATGATCAAGATTGTCAGTTTACAGCTTTCTGAGTCCAGTAATGCTGAAATAGTGTTTCTGTTGAAATGAAGTGAAATCAAGCCCAAATCTGCTCAAAAGCTTTTCTCTCTATTAGATAAAGCTGTTTCATTCAGTATTCAGTGCAAATCTTGCCAAACTGAAACAAGCTTATGCCTTATGAAGTACAATGTTTTCTGCAATGCTGTAAGACAGTTTTTAATGTGTTAGAAGTTATATGCACAAAAACTAATGTTAGGACTTCAATGATCAAGATTGTCAGTTTACAGCTTTCTGAGTCCAGTAATGCTGAAATAGTGTTTCTGTTGAAATGAAGTGAAATCAAGCCCAAATCTGCTCAAAAGCTTTTCTCTCTATTAGATAAAGCTGTTTCATTCAGTATTCAGTGCAAATCTTGCCAAACTGAAACAAGCTTATGTCTTATGAAGTACAATGTTTTCTGCAATGCTGTAAGACAGTTTTTAATGTGTTAGAAGTTATATGCACAAAAACTAATGTTAGGACTTCAATGATCAAGATTGTCAGTTTACAGCTTTCTGAGTCCAGTAATGCTGAAATAGTGTTTCTGTTGAAATGAAGTGAAATCAAGCCCAAATCTGCTCAAAAGCTTTTCTCTCTATTAGATAAAGCTGTTTCATTCAGTATTCAGTGCAAATCTTGCCAAACTGAAACAAGCTTATGTCTTATGAAGTACAATGTTTTCTGCAATGCTGTAAGACAGTTTTTAATGTGTTAGAAGTAATATGCACAAAAACTTATGTTAGGACTTCAATGATCAAGATTGTCAGTTTACAGCTTTCTGAGTCCAGTAATGCTGAAATAGTGTTTCTGTTGAAATGAAGTGAAATCAAGCCCAAATCTGCTCAAAAGCTTTTCTCTCTATTAGATAAAGCTGTTTCATTCAGTATTCAGTGCAAATCTTGCCAAACTGAAACAAGCTTATGTCTTATGAAGTACAATGTTTTCTGCAATGCTGTAAGACAGTTTTTAATGTGTTAGAAGTTATATGCACAAAAACTTATGTTAGGACTTCAATGATCAAGATTGTCAGTTTACAGCTTTCTGAGTCCAGTAATGCTGAAATAGTGTTTCTGTTGAAATGAAGTGAAATCAAGCCCAAATCTGCTCAAAAGCTTTTCTCTCTATTAGATAAAGCTGTTTCATTCAGTATTCAGTGCAAATCTTGCCAAACTGAAACAAGCTTATGTATTATGAAGTACAATGTTTTCTGCAATGCTGTAAGACAGTTTTTAATGTGTTAGAAGTTATATGCACAAAAACTAATGTTAGGACTTCAATGATCAAGATTGTCAGTTTACAGCTTTCTGAGTCCAGTAATGCTGAAATAGTGTTTCTGTTGAAATGAAGTGAAATCAAGCCCAAATCTGCTCAAAAGCTTTTCTCTCTATTAGATAAAGCTGTTTCATTCAGTATTCAGTGCAAATCTTGCCAAACTGAAACAAGCTTATGTCTTATGAAGTACAATGTTTTCTGCAATGCTGTAAGACAGTTTTTAATGTGTTAGAAGTTATATGCACAAAAACTAATGTTAGGACTTCAATGATCAAGGTTGTCAGTTTACAGCTTTCTGAGTCCAGTAATGCTGAAATACTGTTTCTGTTGAAATGAAGTGAAATCAAGCCCAAATCTGCTCAAAAGCTTTTCTCTCTATTAGATAAAGCTGTTTCATTCAGTATTCAGTGCAAATCTTGCCAAACTGAAACAAGCTTATGTCTTATGAAGTACAATGTTTTCTGCAATGCTGTAAGACAGTTTTTAATGTGTTAGAAGTTATATGCACAAAAACTAATGTTAGGACTTCAATGATCAAGGTTGTCAGTTTACAGCTTTCTGAGTCCAGTAATGCTGAAATACTGTTTCTGTTCAAATGAAGTGAAATCAAGCCCAAATCTGCTCAAAAGCTTTTCTCTCTATTAGAGAAAGCTGTTTCATTCAATATTCAGTGCAAATCTTGCCAAACTGAAACAAGCTTATGTCTTATGAAGTACAATGTTTTCTGCAATGCTGTAAGACAGCTTTTAATGTGTTAGAAGTTATATGCACAAAAACTAATGTTAGGACTTCAATGATCAAGATTGTCAGTTTACAGCTTTCTGAGTCCAGTAATGCTGAAATAGTGTTTCTGTTGAAATGAAGTGAAATCAAGCCCAAATCTGCTCAAAAGCTTTTCTCTCTATTAGATAAAGCTGTTTCATTCAGTATTCAGTGCAAATCTTGCCAAACTGAAACAAGCTTATGTCTTATGAAGTACAATGTTTTCTGCAATGCTGTAAGACAGTTTTTAATGTGTTAGAAGTTATATGCACAAAAACTTATGTTAGGACTTCAATGATCAAGATTGTCAGTTTACAGCTTTCTGAGTCCAGTAATGCTGAAATAGTGTTTCTGTTGAAATGAAGTGAAATCAAGCCCAAATCTGCTCAAAAGCTTTTCTCTCTATTAGATAAAGCTGTTTCATTCAGTATTCAGTGCAAATCTTGCCAAACTGAAACAAGCTTATGCCTTATGAAGTACAATGTTTTCTGCAATGCTGTAAGACAGTTTTTAATGTGTTAGAAGTTATATGCACAAAAACTAATGTTAGGACTTCAATGATCAAGATTGTCAGTTTACAGCTTTCTGAGTCCAGTAATGCTGAAATAGTGTTTCTGTTGAAATGAAGTGAAATCAAGCCCAAATCTGCTCAAAAGCTTTTCTCTCTATTAGATAAAGCTGTTTCATTCAGTATTCAGTGCAAATCTTGCCAAACTGAAACAAGCTTATGTCTTATGAAGTACAATGTTTTCTGCAATGCTGTAAGACAGTTTTTAATGTGTTAGAAGTTATATGCACAAAAACTAATGTTAGGACTTCAATGATCAAGATTGTCAGTTTACAGCTTTCTGAGTCCAGTAATGCTGAAATAGTGTTTCTGTTGAAATGAAGTGAAATCAAGCCCAAATCTGCTCAAAAGCTTTTCTCTCTATTAGATAAAGCTGTTTCATTCAGTATTCAGTGCAAATCTTGCCAAACTGAAACAAGCTTATGTCTTATGAAGTACAATGTTTTCTGCAATGCTGTAAGACAGTTTTTAATGTGTTAGAAGTAATATGCACAAAAACTTATGTTAGGACTTCAATGATCAAGATTGTCAGTTTACAGCTTTCTGAGTCCAGTAATGCTGAAATAGTGTTTCTGTTGAAATGAAGTGAAATCAAGCCCAAATCTGCTCAAAAGCTTTTCTCTCTATTAGATAAAGCTGTTTCATTCAGTATTCAGTGCAAATCTTGCCAAACTGAAACAAGCTTATGCCTTATGAAGTACAATGTTTTCTGCAATGCTGTAAGACAGTTTTTAATGTGTTAGAAGTTATATGCACAAAAACTAATGTTAGGACTTCAATGATCAAGATTGTCAGTTTACAGCTTTCTGAGTCCAGTAATGCTGAAATAGTGTTCCTGTTCAAATGAAGTGAAATCAAGCCCAAATCTGCTCAAAAGCTTTTCTCTCTATTAGAGAAAGCTGTTTCATTCAGTATTCAGTGCAAATCTTGCCAAACTGAAACATGCTTATGTCTTATGAAATAAAATGTTTTCTGCAATGCTGTAAGACAGTTTTTAATGTGTTAGAAGTTATATACACAAAAACTAATGTTAGGACTGCAATGATCAAGATTGTCAGTTTACAGCTTTCTGTGTCCAGTAATGTTGAAATAGTGTTTCTGTTCAAATGAAGTGAAATCAAGCCCAAATCTGCTCAAAAGCTTTTCTCTCTATTAGAGAAAGCTGTTTCATTCAATATTCAGTGCAAATCTTGCCAAACTGAAACTTGCTTATGCCTTATGAAGTACAATGTTTTCTGCAATGCTGTAAGACAGTTTTTAATGTGTTAGAAGTTATATACACAAAAACTAATGTTAGGACTGCAATGATCAAGATTGTCAGTTTACAGCTTTCTGAGTCCAGTAATGTTGAAATAGTGTTTCTGTTCAAATGAAGTGAAATCAAGCCCAAATCTGCTCAAAAGCTTTTCTCACTATTAGAGAAAGCTGTTTCATTCAATATTCAGTGCAAATCTTGCCAAACTGAAACAAGCTTATGCCTTATGAAGTACAATGTTTTCTGCAATGCTGTAAGACAGTTTTTAATGTGTAAGAAGTTATATGCACAAAAACTAATGTTAGGACTGCAATGATCAAGATTGTCAGTTTACAGCTTTCTGAGTCCAGTAATGTTGAAATAGTGTTTCTGTTCAAATGAAGTGAAATCAAGCCCAAATCTGCTCAAAAGCTTTTCTCTCTATTAGAGAAAGCTGTTTCATTCAATATTCAGTGCAAGTCTTGCCAAACTGAAACAAGCTTATGCCTTATGAAGTACAATGTTTTCTGCAATGCTGTAAGACAGTTTTTAATGTGTTAGAAGTTATATGCACAAAAACTTATGTTAGGACTTCAATGATCAAGATTGTCAGTTTACAGCTTTCTGAGTCCAGTAATGCTGAAATACTGTTTCTGTTGAAATGAAGTGAAATCAAGCCCAAATCTGCTCAAAAGCTTTTCTCTCTATTAGATAAAGCTGTTTCATTCAGTATTCAGTGCAAATCTTGCCAAACTGAAACAAGCTTATGTCTTATGAAGTACAATGTTTTCTGCAATGCTGTAAGACAGTTTTTAATGTGTTAGAAGTAATATGCACAAAAACTTATGTTAGGACTTCAATGATCAAGATTGTCAGTTTACAGCTTTCTGAGTCCAGTAATGCTGAAATAGTGTTTCTGTTGAAATGAAGTGAAATCAAGCCCAAATCTTCTCAAAAGCTTTTCTCTCTATTAGATAAAGCTGTTTCATTCAGTATTCAGTGCAAATCTTGCCAAACTGAAACAAGCTTATGTCTTATGAAGTACAATGTTTTCTGCAATGCTGTAAGACAGCTTTTAATGTGTTAGAAGTTATATGCACAAAAACTTATGTTAGGACTTCAATGATCAAGATTGTCAGTTTACAGCTTTCTGAGTCCAGTAATGCTGAAATAGTGTTTCTGTTGAAATGAAGTGAAATCAAGCCCAAATCTGCTCAAAAGCTTTTCTCTCTATTAGATAAAGCTGTTTCATTCAGTATTCAGTGCAAATCTTGCCAAACTGAAACAAGCTTATGCCTTATGAAGTACAATGTTTTCTGCAATGCTGTAAGACAGTTTTTAATGTGTTAGAAGTTATATGCACAAAAACTAATGTTAGGACTTCAATGATCAAGATTATCAGTTTACAGCTGAGTCCAGTAATGCTGAAATAGTGTTTCTGTTGAAATGAAGTGAAATCAAGCCCAAATCTGCTCAAAAGCTTTTCTCTCTATTAGATAAAGCTGTTTCATTCAGTATTCAGTGCAAATCTTGCCAAACTGAAACAAGCTTATGTCTTATGAAGTACAATGTTTTCTGCAATGCTGTAAGACAGTTTTTAATGTGTTAGAAGTTATATGCACAAAAACTAATGTTAGGACTTCAATGATCAAGATTGTCAGTTTACAGCTTTCTGAGTCCAGTAATGCTGAAATAGTGTTTCTGTTGAAATGAAGTGAAATCAAGCCCAAATCTGCTCAAAAGCTTTTCTCTCTATTAGATAAAGCTGTTTCATTCAGTATTCAGTGCAAATCTTGCCAAACTGAAACAAGCTTATGTCTTATGAAGTACAATGTTTTCTGCAATGCTGTAAGACAGTTTTTAATGTGTTAGAAGTAATATGCACAAAAACTTATGTTAGGACTTCAATGATCAAGATTGTCAGTTTACAGCTTTCTGAGTCCAGTAATGCTGAAATAGTGTTTCTGTTGAAATGAAGTGAAATCAAGCCCAAATCTGCTCAAAAGCTTTTCTCTCTATTAGATAAAGCTGTTTCATTCAGTATTCAGTGCAAATCTTGCCAAACTGAAACAAGCTTATGTCTTATGAAGTACAATGTTTTCTGCAATGCTGTAAGACAGTTTTTAATGTGTTAGAAGTTATATGCACAAAAACGTATGTTAGGACTTCAATGATCAAGATTGTCAGTTTACAGCTTTCTGAGTCCAGTAATGCTGAAATAGTGTTTCTGTTGAAATGAAGTGAAATCAAGCCCAAATCTGCTCAAAAGCTTTTCTCTCTATTAGATAAAGCTGTTTCATTCAGTATTCAGTGCAAATCTTGCCAAACTGAAACAAGCTTATGTCTTATGAAGTACAATGTTTTCTGCAATGCTGTAAGACAGTTTTTAATGTGTTAGAAGTTATATGCACAAAAACTAATGTTAGGACTTCAATGATCAAGGTTGTCAGTTTACAGCTTTCTGAGTCCAGTAATGCTGAAATACTGTTTCTGTTGAAATGAAGTGAAATCAAGCCCAAATCTGCTCAAAAGCTTTTCTCTCTATTAGATAAAGCTGTTTCATTCAGTATTCAGTGCAAATCTTGCCAAACTGAAACAAGCTTATGTCTTATGAAGTACAATGTTTTCTGCAATGCTGTAAGACAGTTTTTAATGTGTTAGAAGTTATATGCACAAAAACTAATGTTAGGACTTCAATGATCAAGGTTGTCAGTTTACAGCTTTCTGAGTCCAGTAATGCTGAAATACTGTTTCTGTTGAAATGAAGTGAAATCAAGCCCAAATCTGCTCAAAAGCTTTTCTCTCTATTAGATAAAGCTGTTTCATTCAGTATTCAGTGCAAATCTTGCCAAACTGAAACAAGCTTATGCCTTATGAAGTACAATGTTTTCTGCAATGCTGTAAGACAGTTTTTAATGTGTTAGAAGTTATATGCACAAAAACTAATGTTAGGACTTCAATGATCAAGATTGTCAGTTTACAGCTTTCTGAGTCCAGTAATGCTGAAATAGTGTTTCTGTTGAAATGAAGTGAAATCAAGCCCAAATCTGCTCAAAAGCTTTTCTCTCTATTAGATAAAGCTGTTTCATTCAGTATTCAGTGCAAATCTTGCCAAACTGAAACAAGCTTATGTCTTATGAAGTACAATGTTTTCTGCAATGCTGTAAGACAGTTTTTAATGTGTTAGAAGTTATATGCACAAAAACTAATGTTAGGACTTCAATGATCAAGATTGTCAGTTTACAGCTTTCTGAGTCCAGTAATGCTGAAATAGTGTTTCTGTTGAAATGAAGTGAAATCAAGCCCAAATCTGCTCAAAAGCTTTTCTCTCTATTAGATAAAGCTGTTTCATTCAGTATTCAGTGCAAATCTTGCCAAACTGAAACAAGCTTATGTCTTATGAAGTACAATGTTTTCTGCAATGCTGTAAGACAGTTTTTAATGTGTTAGAAGTAATATGCACAAAAACTTATGTTAGGACTTCAATGATCAAGATTGTCAGTTTACAGCTTTCTGAGTCCAGTAATGCTGAAATAGTGTTTCTGTTGAAATGAAGTGAAATCAAGCCCAAATCTGCTCAAAAGCTTTTCTCTCTATTAGATAAAGCTGTTTCATTCAGTATTCAGTGCAAATCTTGCCAAACTGAAACAAGCTTATGTCTTATGAAGTATAATGTTTTCTGCAATGCTGTAAGACAGTTTTTAATGTGTTAGAAGTTATATGCACAAAAACTAATGTTAGGACTTCAATGATCAAGATTGTCAGTTTACAGCTTTCTGAGTCCAGTAATGCTGAAATAGTGTTTCTGTTCAAATGAAGTGAAATCAAGCCCAAATCTGCTCAAAAGCTTTTCTCTCTATTAGATAAAGCTGTTTCATTCAGTATTCAGTGCAAATCTTGCCAAACTGAAACAAGCTTATGCCTTATGAAGTACAATGTTTTCTGCAATGCTGTAAGACAGTTTTTAATGTGTTAGAAGTTATATGCACAAAAACTAATGTTAGGAACTTCAATGATCAAGATTTTCAGTTTACAGCTTTCTGAGTCCAGTAATGCTGAAATAGTGTTTCTGTTGAAATGAAGTGAAATCAAGCCCAAATCTGCTCAAAAGCTTTTCTCTCTATTAGATAAAGCTGTTTCATTCAGTATTCAGTGCAAATCTTGCCAAACTGAAAAAAGCTTATGCCTTATGAAGTACAATGTTTTCTGCAATGCTGTAAGACAGTTTTTAATGTGTTAGAAGTTATATGCACAAAAACTAATGTTAGGACTTCAATGATCAAGATTGTCAGTTTACAGCTTTCTGAGTCCAGTAATGCTGAAATAGTGTTTCTGTTCAAATGAAGTGAAATCAAGCCCAAATCTGCTCAAAAGCTTTTCTCTCTATTAGATAAATCTGTTTCATTCAGTATTCAGTTCAAATCTTGCCAAACTGAAACAAGCTTATGTCTTATGAAGTACAATGTTTTCTGCAATGCTGTAAGACAGTTTTTAATGTGTTAGAAGTTATATGCACAAAAACTAATGTTAGGACTTCAATGATCAAGATTGTCAGTTTACAGCTTTCTGAGTCCAGTAATGCTGAAATAGTGTTTCTGTTGAAATGAAGTGAAATCAAGCCCAAATCTGCTCAAAAGCTTTTCTCTCTATTAGATAAAGCTGTTTCATTCAGTATTCAGTGCAAATCTTGCCAAACTGAAACAAGCTTATGTCTTATGAAGTACAATGTTTTCTGCAATGCTGTAAGACAGTTTTTAATGTGTTAGAAGTTATATGCACAAAAACTTATGTTAGGACTTCAATGATCAAGATTGTCAGTTTACAGCTTTCTGAGTCCAGTAATGTTGAAATAGTGTTTCTGTTCAAATGAAGTGAAATCAAGCCCAAATCTGCTCAAAAGCTTTTCTCTCTATTAGATAAAGCTGTTTCATTCAGTATTCAGTGCAAATCTTGCCAAACTGAAACAAGCTTATGCCTTATGAAGTACAATGTTTTCTGCAATGCTGTAAGACAGTTTTTAATGTGTTAGAAGTTATATGCACAAAAACTAATGTTAGGACTTCAATGATCAAGATTGTCAGTTTACAGCTTTCTGAGTCCAGTAATGCTGAAATAGTGTTTCTGTTGAAATGAAGTGAAATCAAGCCCAAATCTGCTCAAAAGCTTTTCTCTCTATTAGATAAAGCTGTTTCATTCAGTATTCAGTGCAAATCTTGCCAAACTGAAACAAGCTTATGCCTTATGAAGTACAATGTTTTCTGCAATGCTGTAAGACAGTTTTTAATGTGTTAGAAGTTATATGCACAAAAACTAATGTTAGGACTTCAATGATCAAGATTGTCAGTTTACAGCTTTCTGAGTCCAGTAATGCTGAAATAGTGTTTCTGTTCAAATGAAGTGAAATCAAGCCCAAATCTGCTCAAAAGCTTTTCTCTCTATTAGAGAAAGCTGTTTCATTCAGTATTCAGTGCAAATCTTGCCAAACTGAAACATGCTTATGTCTTATGAAATAAAATGTTTTCTGCAATGCTGTAAGACAGTTTTTAATGTGTTAGAAGTTATATAAACAAAAACTAATGTTAGGACTGCAATGATCAAGATTGTCAGTTTACAGCTTTCTGAGTCCAGTAATGTTGAAATAGTGTTTCTGTTCAAATGAAGTGAAATCAAGCCCAAATCTGCTCAAAAGCTTTTCTCATTATTAGAGAAAGCTGTTTCATTCAATATTCAGTGCAAATCTTGCCAAACTGAAACAAGCTTATGCCTTATGAAGTACAATGTTTTCTGCAATGCTGTAAGACAGTTTTTAATATGTAAGAAGTTATATGCACAAAAACTAATGTTAGGACTGCAATGATCAAGATTGTCAGTTTACAGCTTTCTGAGTCCAGTAATGTTGAAATAGTGTTTCTGTTCAAATGAAGTGAAATCAAGCCCAAATCTGCTCAAAAGCTTTTCTCTCTATTAGAGAAAGCTGTTTCATTCAATATTCAGTGCAAATCTTGCCAAACTGAAACAAGCTTATGCCTTATGAAGTACAATGTTTTCTGCAATGCTGTAAGACAGTTTTTAATGTGTTAGAAGTTATATGCACAAAAACTTATGTTAGGACTTCAATGATCAAGATTGTCAGTTTACAGCTTTCTGAGTCCAGTAATGCTGAAATAGTGTTTCTGTTGAAATGAAGTGAAATCAAGCCCAAATCTGCTCAAAAGCTTTTCTCTCTATTAGATAAAGCGGTTTCATTCAGTATTCAGTGCAAATCTTGCCAAACTGAAACAAGCTTATGTCTTATGAAGTACAATGTTTTCTGCAATGCTGTAAGACAGTTTTTAATGTGTTAGAAGTTATATGCACAAAAACTAATGTTAAGACTTCAATGATCAAGATTGTCAGTTTACAGCTTTCTGAGTCCAGTAATGCTGAAATAGTGTTTCTGTTGAAATGAAGTGAAATCAAGCCCAAATCTGCTCAAAAGCTTTTCTCTCTATTAGATAAAGCTGTTTCATTCAGTATTCAGTGCAAATCTTGCCAAACTGAAACAAGCTTATGTCTTATGAAGTACAATGTTTTCTGCAATGCTGTAAGACAGCTTTTAATGTGTTAGAAGTTATATGCACAAAAACTTATGTTAGGACTTCAATGATCAAGATTGTCAGTTTACAGCTTTCTGAGTCCAGTAATGCTGAAATAGTGTTTCTGTTGAAATGAAGTGAAATCAAGCCCAAATCTGCTCAAAAGCTTTTCTCTCTGTTAGATAAAGCTGTTTCATTCAGAATTCAGTGCAAATCTTGCCAAACTGAAACAAGCTTATGCCTTATGAAGTACAATGTTTTCTGCAATGCTGTAAGACAGTTTTTAATGTGTTAGAAGTTATATACACAAAAACTAATGTTAGGACTGCAATGATCAAGATTGTCAGTTTACAGCTTTCTGAGTCCAGTAATGTTGAAATAGTGTTTCTGTTCAAATGAAGTGAAATCAAGCCCAAATCTGCTCAAAAGCTTTTCTCTCTATTAGAGAAAGCTGTTTCATTCAATATTCAGTGCAAATCTTGCCAAACTGAAACAAGCTTATGCCTTATGAAGTACAATGTTTTCTGCAATGCTGTAAGACAGTTTTTAATGTGTTAGAAGTTATATGCACAAAAACTAATGTTAGGACTGCAATGATCAAGATTGTCAGTTTACAGCTTTCTGAGTCCAGTAATGTTGAAATAGTGTTTCTGTTCAAATGAAGTGAAATCAAGCCCAAATCTGCTCAAAAGCTTTTCTCTCTATTAGAGAAAGCTGTTTCATTCAATATTCAGTGCAAATCTTGCCAAACTGAAACAAGCTTATGCCTTATGAAGTACAATGTTTTCTGCAATGCTGTAAGACAGTTTTTAATGTGTTAGAAGTTATATGCACAAAAACTTATGTTAGGACTTCAATGATCAAGATTGTCAGTTTACAGCTTTCTGAGTCCAGTAATGCTGAAATAGTGTTTCTGTTGAAATGAAGTGAAATCAAGCCCAAATCTGCTCAAAAGCTTTTCTCTCTATTAGATAAAGCTGTTTCATTCAGTATTCAGTTCAAATCTTGCCAAACTGAAACAAGCTTATGCCTTATGAAGTACAATGTTTTCTGCAATGCTGTAAGACAGTTTTTAATGTGTTAGAAGTTATATGCACAAAAACTAATGTTAGGACTTCAATGATCAAGATTGTCAGTTTACAGCTTTCTGAGTCCAGTAATGCTGAAATAGTGTTTCTGTTCAAATGAAGTGAAATCAAGCCCAAATCTGCTCAAAAGCTTTTCTCTCTATTAGAGAAAGCTGTTTCATTCAGTATTCAGTGCAAATCTTGCCAAACTGAAACATGCTTATGTCTTATGAAATAAAATGTTTTCTGCAATGCTGTAAGACAGTTTTTAATGTGTTAGAAGTTATATACACAAAAACTAATGTTAGGACTGCAATGATCAAGATTGTCAGTTTACAGCTTTCTGAGTCCAGTAATGTTGAAATAGTGTTTCTGTTCAAATGAAGTGAAATCAAGCCCAAATCTGCTCAAAAGCTTTTCTCTCTATTAGAGAAAGCTGTTTCATTCAATATTCAGTGCAAATCTTGCCAAACTGAAACAAGCTTATGCCTTATGAAGTACAATGTTTTCTGCAATGCTGTAAGACAGTTTTTAATGTGTTAGAAGTTATATGCACAAAAACTAATGTTAGGACTGCAATGATCAAGATTGTCAGTTTACAGCTTTCTGAGTCCAGTAATGTTGAAATAGTGTTTCTGTTCAAATGAAGTGAAATCAAGCCCAAATCTGCTCAAAAGCTTTTCTCTCTATTAGAGAAAGCTGTTTCATTCAATATTCAGTGCAAATCTTGCCAAACTGAAACAAGCTTATGCCTTATGAAGTACAATGTTTTCTGCAATGCTGTAAGACAGTTTTTAATGTGTTAGAAGTTATATGCACAAAAACTTATGTTAGGACTTCAATGATCAAGATTGTCAGTTTACAGCTTTCTGAGTCCAGTAATGCTGAAATAGTGTTTCTGTTGAAATGAAGTGAAATCAAGCCCAAATCTGCTCAAAAGCTTTTCTCTCTATTAGATAAAGCTGTTTCATTCAGGATTCAGTTCAAATCTTGCCAAACTGAAACAAGCTTATGTCTTATGAAGTACAATGTTTTCTGCAATGCTGTAAGACAGTTTTTAATGTGTTAGAAGTTATATGCACAAAAACTAATGTTAGGACTTCAATGATCAAGATTGTCAGTTTACAGCTTTCTGAGTCCAGTAATGCTGAAATAGTGTTTCTGTTGAAATGAAGTGAAATCAAGCCCAAATCTGCTCAAAAGCTTTTCTCTCTATTAGATAAAGCTGTTTCATTCAGTATTCAGTGCAAATCTTGCCAAACTGAAACAAGCTTATGTCTTATGAAGTACAATGTTTTCTGCAATGCTGTAAGACAGTTTTTAATGTGTTAGAAGTTATATGCACAAAAACTTATGTTAGGACTTCAATGATCAAGATTGTCAGTTTACAGCTTTCTGAGTCCAGTAATGCTGAAATAGTGTTTCTGTTGAAATGAAGTGAAATCAAGCCCAAATCTGCTCAAAAGCTTTTCTCTCTATTAGATAAAGCTGTTTCATTCAGAATTCAGTGCAAATCTTGCCAAACTGAAACAAGCTTATGCCTTATGAAGTACAATGTTTTCTGCAATACTGTAAGACAGTTTTTAATGTGTTAGAAGTTATATGCACAAAAACTTATGTTAGGACTTCAATGATCAAGATTGTCAGTTTACAGCTTTCTGAGTCCAGTAATGCTGAAATAGTGTTTCTGTTCAAATGAAGTGAAATCAAGCCCAAATCTGCTCAAAAGCTTTTCTCTCTATTAGAGAAAGCTGTTTCATTCAGTATTCAGTGCAAATCTTGCCAAACTGAAACTTGCTTATGTCTTATGAAATAAAATGTTTTCTGCAATGCTGTAAGACAGTTTTTAATGTGTTAGAAGTTATATGCACAAAAACTAATGTTAGGACTGCAATGATCAAGATTGTCAGTTTACAGCTTTCTGAGTCCAGTAATGTTGAAATAGTGTTTCTGTTCAAATGAAGTGAAATCAAGCCCAAATCTGCTCAAAAGCTTTTCTCTCTATTAGAGAAAGCTGTTTCATTCAGTATTCAGTGCAAATCTTGCCAAACTGAAACTTGCTTATGTCTTGTGAAATAAAATGTTTTCTGCAATGCTGTAAGACAGTTTTTAATGTGTTAGAAGTTATATCCACAAAAACTAATGTTAGGACTGCAATGATCAAGATTGTCAGTTTACAGCTTTCTGAGTCCAGTAATGTTGAAATAGTGTTTCTGTTCAAATGAAGTGAAATCAAGCCCAAATCTGCTCAAAAGCTTTTGTCTCTATTAGAGAAAGCTGTTTCATTCAATATTCAGTGCAAATCTTGCCAAACTGAAACAAGCTTATGCCTTATGAAGTACAATGTTTTCTGCAATGCTGTAAGACAGTTTTTAATGTGTTAGAAGTTATATGCACAAAAACTTATGTTAGGACTTCAATGATCAAGATTGTCAGTTTACAGCTTTCTGAGTCCAGTAATGCTGAAATAGTGTTTCTGTTGAAATGAAGTGAAATCAAGCCCAAATCTGCTCAAAAGCTTTTCTCTCTATTAGATAAAGCTTTTCATTCAGTATTCAGTGCAAATCTTGCCAAACTGAAACAAGCTTATGTCTTATGAAGTACAATGTTTTCTGCAATGCTGTAAGACAGTTTTTAATGTGTTAGAAGTTATATGCACAAAAACTAATGTTAGGACTTCAATGATCAAGATTGTCAGTTTACAGCTTTCTGAGTCCAGTAATGCTGAAATAGTGTTTCTGTTGAAATGAAGTGAAATCAAGCCCAAATCTGCTCAAAAGCTTTTCTCTCTATTAGATAAAGCTGTTTCATTCAGTATTCAGTGCAAATCTTGCCAAACTGAAACAAGCTTATGTCTTATGAAGTACAATGTTTTCTGCAATGCTGTAAGACAGTTTTTAATGTGTTAGAAGTTATATGCACAAAAACTAATGTTAGGACTGCAATGATCAAGATTGTCAGTTTACAGCTTTCTGAGTCCAGTAATGTTGAAATAGTGTTTCTGTTCAAATGAAGTGAAATCAAGCCCAAATCTGCTCAAAAGCTTTTCTCTCTATTAGAGAAAGCTGTTTCATTCAATATTCAGTGCAAATCTTGCCAAACTGAAACAAGCTTATGCCTTATGAAGTACAATGTTTTCTGCAATGCTGTAAGACAGTTTTTAATGTGTTAGAAGTTATATGCACAAAAACTAATGTTAGGACTGCAATGATCAAGATTGTCAGTTTACAGCTTTCTGAGTCCAGTAATGTTGAAATAGTGTTTCTGTTCAAATGAAGTGAAATCAAGCCCAAATCTGCTCAAAAGCTTTTCTCTCTATTAGAGAAAGCTGTTTCATTCAATATTCAGTGCAAATCTTGCCAAACTGAAACAAGCTTATGCCTTATGAAGTACAATGTTTTCTGCAATGCTGTAAGACAGTTTTTAATGTGTTAGAAGTTATATGCACAAAAACTTATGTTAGGACTTCAATGATCAAGATTGTCAGTTTACAGCTTTCTGAGTCCAGTAATGCTGAAATAGTGTTTCTGTTGAAATGAAGTGAAATCAAGCCCAAATCTGCTCAAAAGCTTTTCTCTCTATTAGATAAAGCTGTTTCATTCAGTATTCAGTTCAAATCTTGCCAAACTGAAACAAGCTTATGTCTTATGAAGTACAATGTTTTCTGCAATGCTGTAAGACAGTTTTTAATGTGTTAGAAGTTATATGCACAAAAACTAATGTTAGGACTTCAATGATCAAGATTGTCAGTTTACAGCTTTCTGAGTCCAGTAATGCTGAAATAGTGTTTCTGTTGAAATGAAGTGAAATCAAGCCCAAATCTGCTCAAAAGCTTTTCTCTCTATTAGATAAAGCTGTTTCATTCAGTATTCAGTGCAAATCTTGCCAAACTGAAACAAGCTTATGTCTTATGAAGTACAATGTTTTCTGCAATGCTGTAAGACAGTTTTTAATGTGTTAGAAGTTATATGCACAAAAACTTATGTTAGGACTTCAATGATCAAGATTGTCAGTTTACAGCTTTCTGAGTCCAGTAATGCTGAAATAGTGTTTCTGTTGAAATGAAGTGAAATCAAGCCCAAATCTGCTCAAAAGCTTTTCTCTCTATTAGATAAAGCTGTTTCATTCAGTATTCAGTGCAAATCTTGCCAAACTGAAACAAGCTTATGCCTTATGAAGTACAATGTTTTCTGCAATGCTGTAAGACAGTTTTTAATGTGTTAGAAGTTATATGCACAAAAACTTATGTTAGGACTTCAATGATCAAGATTGTCAGTTTACAGCTTTCTGAGTCCAGTAATGCTGAAATAGTGTTTCTGTTCAAATGAAGTGAAATCAAGCCCAAATCTGCTCAAAAGCTTTTCTCTCTATTAGAGAAAGCTGTTTCATTCAGTATTCAGTGCAAATCTTGCCAAACTGAAACTTGCTTATGTCTTATGAAATAAAATGTTTTCTGCAATGCTGTAAGACAGTTTTTAATGTGTTAGAAGTTATATACACAAAAACTAATGTTAGGACTGCAATGATCAAGATTGTCAGTTTACAGCTTTCTGAGTCCAGTAATGTTGAAATAGTGTTTCTGTTCAAATGAAGTGAAATCAAGCCCAAATCTGCTCAAAAGCTTTTCTCACTATTAGAGAAAGCTGTTTCATTCAATATTCAGTGCAAATCTTGCCAAACTGAAACAAGCTTATGCCTTATGAAGTACAATGTTTTCTGCAATGCTGTAAGACAGTTTTTAATGTGTAAGAAGTTATATGCACAAAAACTAATGTTAGGACTGCAATGATCAAGATTGTCAGTTTACAGCTTTCTGAGTCCAGTAATGTTGAAATAGTGTTTCTGTTCAAATGAAGTGAAATCAAGCCCAAATCTGCTCAAAAGCTTTTGTCTCTATTAGAGAAAGCTGTTTCATTCAATATTCAGTGCAAATCTTGCCAAACTGAAACAAGCTTATGCCTTATGAAGTACAATGTTTTCTGCAATGCTGTAAGACAGTTTTTAATGTGTTAGAAGTTATATGCACAAAAACTTATGTTAGGACTTCAATGATCAAGATTGTCAGTTTACAGCTTTCTGAGTCCAGTAATGCTGAAATAGTGTTTCTGTTGAAATGAAGTGAAATCAAGCCCAAATCTGCTCAAAAGCTTTTCTCTCTATTAGATAAAGCTGTTTCATTCAGTATTCAGTGCAAATCTTGCCAAACTGAAACAAGCTTATGTCTTATGAAGTACAATGTTTTCTGCAATGCTGTAAGACAGTTTTTAATGTGTTAGAAGTTATATGCACAAAAACTAATGTTAGGACTTCAATGATCAAGATTGTCAGTTTACAGCTTTCTGAGTCCAGTAATGCTGAAATAGTGTTTCTGTTGAAATGAAGTGAAATCAAGCCCAAATCTGCTCAAAAGCTTTTCTCTCTATTAGATAAAGCTGTTTCATTCAGTATTCAGTGCAAATCTTGCCAAACTGAAACAAGCTTATGTCTTATGAAGTACAATGTTTTCTGCAATGCTGTAAGACAGTTTTTAATGTGTTAGAAGTTATATGCACAAAAACTAATGTTAGGACTGCAATGATCAAGATTGTCAGTTTACAGCTTTCTGAGTCCAGTAATGTTGAAATAGTGTTTCTGTTCAAATGAAGTGAAATCAAGCCCAAATCTGCTCAAAAGCTTTTCTCTCTATTAGAGAAAGCTGTTTCATTCAATATTCAGTGCAAATCTTGCCAAACTGAAACAAGCTTATGCCTTATGAAGTACAATGTTTTCTGCAATGCTGTAAGACAGTTTTTAATGTGTTAGAAGTTATATGCACAAAAACTAATGTTAGGACTGCAATGATCAAGATTGTCAGTTTACAGCTTTCTGAGTCCAGTAATGTTGAAATAGTGTTTCTGTTCAAATGAAGTGAAATCAAGCCCAAATCTGCTCAAAAGCTTTTCTCTCTATTAGAGAAAGCTGTTTCATTCAATATTCAGTGCAAATCTTGCCAAACTGAAACAAGCTTATGCCTTATGAAGTACAATGTTTTCTGCAATGCTGTAAGACAGTTTTTAATGTGTTAGAAGTTATATGCACAAAAACTTATGTTAGGACTTCAATGATCAAGATTGTCAGTTTACAGCTTTCTGAGTCCAGTAATGCTGAAATAGTGTTTCTGTTGAAATGAAGTGAAATCAAGCCCAAATCTGCTCAAAAGCTTTTCTCTCTATTAGATAAAGCTGTTTCATTCAGGATTCAGTTCAAATCTTGCCAAACTGAAACAAGCTTATGTCTTATGAAGTACAATGTTTTCTGCAATGCTGTAAGACAGTTTTTAATGTGTTAGAAGTTATATGCACAAAAACTAATGTTAGGACTTCAATGATCAAGATTGTCAGTTTACAGCTTTCTGAGTCCAGTAATGCTGAAATAGTGTTTCTGTTGAAATGAAGTGAAATCAAGCCCAAATCTGCTCAAAAGCTTTTCTCTCTATTAGATAAAGCTGTTTCATTCAGTATTCAGTGCAAATCTTGCCAAACTGAAACAAGCTTATGTCTTATGAAGTACAATGTTTTCTGCAATGCTGTAAGACAGTTTTTAATGTGTTAGAAGTTATATGCACAAAAACTTATGTTAGGACTTCAATGATCAAGATTGTCAGTTTACAGCTTTCTGAGTCCAGTAATGCTGAAATAGTGTTTCTGTTGAAATGAAGTGAAATCAAGCCCAAATCTGCTCAAAAGCTTTTCTCTCTATTAGATAAAGCTGTTTCATTCAGAATTCAGTGCAAATCTTGCCAAACTGAAACAAGCTTATGCCTTATGAAGTACAATGTTTTCTGCAATACTGTAAGACAGTTTTTAATGTGTTAGAAGTTATATGCACAAAAACTTATGTTAGGACTTCAATGATCAAGATTGTCAGTTTACAGCTTTCTGAGTCCAGTAATGCTGAAATAGTGTTTCTGTTGAAATGAAGTGAAATCAAGCCCAAATCTGCTCAAAAGCTTTTCTCTCTATTAGATAAAGCTGTTTCATTCAGAATTCAGTGCAAATCTTGCCAAACTGAAACAAGCTTATGCCTTATGAAGTACAATGTTTTCTGCAATACTGTAAGACAGTTTTTAATGTGTTAGAAGTTATATGCACAAAAACTTATGTTAGGACTTCAATGATCAAGATTGTCAGTTTACAGCTTTCTGAGTCCAGTAATGCTGAAATAGTGTTTCTGTTCAAATGAAGTGAAATCAAGCCCAAATCTGCTCAAAAGCTTTTCTCTCTATTAGAGAAAGCTGTTTCATTCAGTATTCAGTGCAAATCTTGCCAAACTGAAACTTGCTTATGTCTTATGAAATAAAATGTTTTCTGCAATGCTGTAAGACAGTTTTTAATGTGTTAGAAGTTATATGCACAAAAACTAATGTTAGGACTGCAATGATCAAGATTGTCAGTTTACAGCTTTCTGAGTCCAGTAATGTTGAAATAGTGTTTCTGTTCAAATGAAGTGAAATCAAGCCCAAATCTGCTCAAAAGCTTTTCTCTCTATTAGAGAAAGCTGTTTCATTCAGTATTCAGTGCAAATCTTGCCAAACTGAAACTTGCTTATGTCTTGTGAAATAAAATGTTTTCTGCAATGCTGTAAGACAGTTTTTAATGTGTTAGAAGTTATATCCACAAAAACTAATGTTAGGACTGCAATGATCAAGATTGTCAGTTTACAGCTTTCTGAGTCCAGTAATGTTGAAATAGTGTTTCTGTTCAAATGAAGTGAAATCAAGCCCAAATCTGCTCAAAAGCTTTTGTCTCTATTAGAGAAAGCTGTTTCATTCAATATTCAGTGCAAATCTTGCCAAACTGAAACAAGCTTATGCCTTATGAAGTACAATGTTTTCTGCAATGCTGTAAGACAGTTTTTAATGTGTTAGAAGTTATATGCACAAAAACTTATGTTAGGACTTCAATGATCAAGATTGTCAGTTTACAGCTTTCTGAGTCCAGTAATGCTGAAATAGTGTTTCTGTTGAAATGAAGTGAAATCAAGCCCAAATCTGCTCAAAAGCTTTTCTCTCTATTAGATAAAGCTGTTTCATTCAGTATTCAGTGCAAATCTTGCCAAACTGAAACAAGCTTATGTCTTATGAAGTACAATGTTTTCTGCAATGCTGTAAGACAGTTTTTAATGTGTTAGAAGTTATATGCACAAAAACTAATGTTAGGACTTCAATGATCAAGATTGTCAGTTTACAGCTTTCTGAGTCCAGTAATGCTGAAATAGTGTTTCTGTTGAAATGAAGTGAAATCAAGCCCAAATCTGCTCAAAAGCTTTTCTCTCTATTAGATAAAGCTGTTTCATTCAGTATTCAGTGCAAATCTAGCCAAACTGAAACAAGCTTATGTCTTATGAAGTACAATGTTTTCTGCAATGCTGTAAGACAGTTTTTAATGTGTTAGAAGTTATATGCACAAAAACTAATGTTAGGACTGCAATGATCAAGATTGTCAGTTTACAGCTTTCTGAGTCCAGTAATGTTGAAATAGTGTTTCTGTTCAAATGAAGTGAAATCAAGCCCAAATCTGCTCAAAAGCTTTTCTCTCTATTAGAGAAAGCTGTTTCATTCAATATTCAGTGCAAATCTTGCCAAACTGAAACAAGCTTATGCCTTATGAAGTACAATGTTTTCTGCAATGCTGTAAGACAGTTTTTAATGTGTTAGAAGTTATATGCACAAAAACTAATGTTAGGACTGCAATGATCAAGATTGTCAGTTTACAGCTTTCTGAGTCCAGTAATGTTGAAATAGTGTTTCTGTTCAAATGAAGTGAAATCAAGCCCAAATCTGCTCAAAAGCTTTTCTCTCTATTAGAGAAAGCTGTTTCATTCAATATTCAGTGCAAATCTTGCCAAACTGAAACAAGCTTATGCCTTATGAAGTACAATGTTTTCTGCAATGCTGTAAGACAGTTTTTAATGTGTTAGAAGTTATATGCACAAAAACTTATGTTAGGACTTCAATGATCAAGATTGTCAGTTTACAGCTTTCTGAGTCCAGTAATGCTGAAATAGTGTTTCTGTTCAAATGAAGTGAAATCAAGCCCAAATCTGCTCAAAAGCTTTTCTCTCTATTAGAGAAAGCTGTTTCATTCAGTATTCAGTGCAAATCTTGCCAAACTGAAACTTGCTTATGTCTTATGAAATAAAATGTTTTCTGCAATGCTGTAAGACAGTTTTTAATGTGTTAGAAGTTATATGCACAAAAACTAATGTTAGGACTGCAATGATCAAGATTGTCAGTTTACAGCTTTCTGAGTCCAGTAATGTTGAAATAGTGTTTCTGTTCAAATGAAGTGAAATCAAGCCCAAATCTGCTCAAAAGCTTTTCTCTCTATTAGAGAAAGCTGTTTCATTCAGTATTCAGTGCAAATCTTGCCAAACTGAAACTTGCTTATGTCTTGTGAAATAAAATGTTTTCTGCAATGCTGTAAGACAGTTTTTAATGTGTTAGAAGTTATATCCACAAAAACTAATGTTAGGACTGCAATGATCAAGATTGTCAGTTTACAGCTTTCTGAGTCCAGTAATGTTGAAATAGTGTTTCTGTTCAAATGAAGTGAAATCAAGCCCAAATCTGCTCAAAAGCTTTTGTCTCTATTAGAGAAAGCTGTTTCATTCAATATTCAGTGCAAATCTTGCCAAACTGAAACAAGCTTATGCCTTATGAAGTACAATGTTTTCTGCAATGCTGTAAGACAGTTTTTAATGTGTTAGAAGTTATATGCACAAAAACTTATGTTAGGACTTCAATGATCAAGATTGTCAGTTTACAGCTTTCTGAGTCCAGTAATGCTGAAATAGTGTTTCTGTTGAAATGAAGTGAAATCAAGCCCAAATCTGCTCAAAAGCTTTTCTCTCTATTAGATAAAGCTGTTTCATTCAGTATTCAGTGCAAATCTTGCCAAACTGAAACAAGCTTATGTCTTATGAAGTACAATGTTTTCTGCAATGCTGTAAGACAGTTTTTAATGTGTTAGAAGTTATATGCACAAAAACTAATGTTAGGACTTCAATGATCAAGATTGTCAGTTTACAGCTTTCTGAGTCCAGTAATGCTGAAATAGTGTTTCTGTTGAAATGAAGTGAAATCAAGCCCAAATCTGCTCAAAAGCTTTTCTCTCTATTAGATAAAGCTGTTTCATTCAGTATTCAGTGCAAATCTTGCCAAACTGAAACAAGCTTATGTCTTATGAAGTACAATGTTTTCTGCAATGCTGTAAGACAGTTTTTAATGTGTTAGAAGTTATATGCACAAAAACTAATGTTAGGACTGCAATGATCAAGATTGTCAGTTTACAGCTTTCTGAGTCCAGTAATGTTGAAATAGTGTTTCTGTTCAAATGAAGTGAAATCAAGCCCAAATCTGCTCAAAAGCTTTTCTCTCTATTAGAGAAAGCTGTTTCATTCAATATTCAGTGCAAATCTTGCCAAACTGAAACAAGCTTATGCCTTATGAAGTACAATGTTTTCTGCAATGCTGTAAGACAGTTTTTAATGTGTTAGAAGTTATATGCACAAAAACTAATGTTAGGACTGCAATGATCAAGATTGTCAGTTTACAGCTTTCTGAGTCCAGTAATGTTGAAATAGTGTTTCTGTTCAAATGAAGTGAAATCAAGCCCAAATCTGCTCAAAAGCTTTTCTCTCTATTAGAGAAAGCTGTTTCATTCAATATTCAGTGCAAATCTTGCCAAACTGAAACAAGCTTATGCCTTATGAAGTACAATGTTTTCTGCAATGCTGTAAGACAGTTTTTAATGTGTTAGAAGTTATATGCACAAAAACTTATGTTAGGACTTCAATGATCAAGATTGTCAGTTTACAGCTTTCTGAGTCCAGTAATGCTGAAATAGTGTTTCTGTTGAAATGAAGTGAAATCAAGCCCAAATCTGCTCAAAAGCTTTTCTCTCTATTAGATAAAGCTGTTTCATTCAGTATTCAGTGCAAATCTTGCCAAACTGAAACAAGCTTATGTCTTATGAAGTACAATGTTTTCTGCAATGCTGTAAGACAGTTTTTAATGTGTTAGAAGTTATATGCACAAAAACTAATGTTAGGACTTCAATGATCAAGATAGTCAGTTTACAGCTTTCTGAGTCCAGTAATGCTGAAATAGTGTTTCTGTTGAAATGAAGTGAAATCAAGCCCAAATCTGCTCAAAAGCTTTTCTCTCTATTAGATAAAGCTGTTTCATTCAGTATTCAGTGCAAATCTTGCCAAACTGAAACAAGCTTATGTCTTATGAAGTACAATGTTTTCTGCAATGCTGTAAGACAGTTTTTAATGTGTTAGAAGTTATATGCACAAAAACTAATGTTAGGACTGCAATGATCAAGATTGTCAGTTTACAGCTTTCTGAGTCCAGTAATGTTGAAATAGTGTTTCTGTTCAAATGAAGTGAAATCAAGCCCAAATCTGCTCAAAAGCTTTTCTCTCTATTAGAGAAAGCTGTTTCATTCAATATTCAGTGCAAATCTTGCCAAACTGAAACAAGCTTATGCCTTATGAAGTACAATGTTTTCTGCAATGCTGTAAGACAGTTTTTAATGTGTTAGAAGTTATATGCACAAAAACTAATGTTAGGACTGCAATGATCAAGATTGTCAGTTTACAGCTTTCTGAGTCCAGTAATGTTGAAATAGTGTTTCTGTTCAAATGAAGTGAAATCAAGCCCAAATCTGCTCAAAAGCTTTTCTCTCTATTAGAGAAAGCTGTTTCATTCAATATTCAGTGCAAATCTTGCCAAACTGAAACAAGCTTATGCCTTATGAAGTACAATGTTTTCTGCAATGCTGTAAGACAGTTTTTAATGTGTTAGAAGTTATATGCACAAAAACTTATGTTAGGACTTCAATGATCAAGATTGTCAGTTTACAGCTTTCTGAGTCCAGTAATGCTGAAATAGTGTTTCTGTTGAAATGAAGTGAAATCAAGCCCAAATCTGCTCAAAAGCTTTTCTCTCTATTAGATAAAGCTGTTTCATTCAGTATTCAGTTCAAATCTTGCCAAACTGAAACAAGCTTATGTCTTATGAAGTACAATGTTTTCTGCAATGCTGTAAGACAGTTTTTAATGTGTTAGAAGTTATATGCACAAAAACTAATGTTAGGACTTCAATGATCAAGATTGTCAGTTTACAGCTTTCTGAGTCCAGTAATGCTGAAATAGTGTTTCTGTTGAAATGAAGTGAAATCAAGCCCAAATCTGCTCAAAAGCTTTTCTCTCTATTAGATAAAGCTGTTTCATTCAGTATTCAGTGCAAATCTTGCCAAACTGAAACAAGCTTATGTCTTATGAAGTACAATGTTTTCTGCAATGCTGTAAGACAGTTTTTAATGTGTTAGAAGTTATATGCACAAAAACTTATGTTAGGACTTCAATGATCAAGATTGTCAGTTTACAGCTTTCTGAGTCCAGTAATGCTGAAATAGTGTTTCTGTTGAAATGAAGTGAAATCAAGCCCAAATCTGCTCAAAAGCTTTTCTCTCTATTAGATAAAGCTGTTTCATTCAGAATTCAGTGCAAATCTTGCCAAACTGAAACAAGCTTATGCCTTATGAAGTACAATGTTTTCTGCAATGCTGTAAGACAGTTTTTAATGTGTTAGAAGTTATATGCACAAAAACTTATGTTAGGACTTCAATGATCAAGATTGTCAGTTTACAGCTTTCTGAGTCCAGTAATGCTGAAATAGTGTTTCTGTTCAAATGAAGTGAAATCAAGCCCAAATCTGCTCAAAAGCTTTTCTCTCTATTAGAGAAAGCTGTTTCATTCAGTATTCAGTGCAAATCTTGCCAAACTGAAACTTGCTTATGTCTTATGAAATAAAATGTTTTCTGCAATGCTGTAAGACAGTTTTTAATGTGTTAGAAGTTATATGCACAAAAACTAATGTTAGGACTGCAATGATCAAGATTGTCAGTTTACAGCTTTCTGAGTCCAGTAATGTTGAAATAGTGTTTCTGTTCAAATGAAGTGAAATCAAGCCCAAATCTGCTCAAAAGCTTTTCTCTCTATTAGAGAAAGCTGTTTCATTCAGTATTCAGTGCAAATCTTGCCAAACTGAAACTTGCTTATGTCTTGTGAAATAAAATGTTTTCTGCAATGCTGTAAGACAGTTTTTAATGTGTTAGAAGTTATATCCACAAAAACTAATGTTAGGACTGCAATGATCAAGATTGTCAGTTTACAGCTTTCTGAGTCCAGTAATGTTGAAATAGTGTTTCTGTTCAAATGAAGTGAAATCAAGCCCAAATCTGCTCAAAAGCTTTTGTCTCTATTAGAGAAAGCTGTTTCATTCAATATTCAGTGCAAATCTTGCCAAACTGAAACAAGCTTATGCCTTATGAAGTACAATGTTTTCTGCAATGCTGTAAGACAGTTTTTAATGTGTTAGAAGTTATATGCACAAAAACTTAAGTTAGGACTTCAATGATCAAGATTGTCAGTTTACAGCTTTCTGAGTCCAGTAATGCTGAAATAGTGTTTCTGTTGAAATGAAGTGAAATCAAGCCCAAATCTGCTCAAAAGCTTTTCTCTCTATTAGATAAAGCTGTTTCATTCAGTATTCAGTGCAAATCTTGCCAAACTGAAACAAGCTTATGTCTTATGAAGTACAATGTTTTCTGCAATGCTGTAAGACAGTTTTTAATGTGTTAGAAGTTATATGCACAAAAACTAATGTTAGGACTTCAATGATCAAGATTGTCAGTTTACAGCTTTCTGAGTCCAGTAATGCTGAAATAGTGTTTCTGTTGAAATGAAGTGAAATCAAGCCCAAATCTGCTCAAAAGCTTTTCTCTCTATTAGATAAAGCTGTTTCATTCAGTATTCAGTGCAAATCTTGCCAAACTGAAACAAGCTTATGTCTTATGAAGTACAAAGTTTTCTGCAATGCTGTAAGACAGTTTTTAATGTGTTAGAAGTTATATGCACAAAAACTAATGTTAGGACTTCAATGATCAAGATTGTCAGTTTACAGCTTTCTGAGTCCAGTAATGCTGAAATACTGTTTCTGTTGAAATGAAGTGAAATCAAGCCCAAATCTGCTCAAAAGCTTTTCTCTCTATTAGATAAAGCTGTTTCATTCAGTATTCAGTTCAAATCTTGCCAAACTGAAACAAGCTTATGTCTTATGAAGTACAATGTTTTCTGCAATGCTGTAAGACAGTTTTTAATGTGTTAGAAGTTATATGCACAAAAACTAATGTTAGGACTTCAATGATCAAGATTGTCAGTTTACAGCTTTCTGAGTCCAGTAATGCTGAAATAGTGTTTCTGTTGAAATGAAGTGAAATCAAGCCCAAATCTGCTCAAAAGCTTTTCTCTCTATTAGATAAAGCTGTTTCATTCAGTATTCAGTGCAAATCTTGCCAAACTGAAACAAGCTTATGTCTTATGAAGTACAATGTTTTCTGCAATGCTGTAAGACAGTTTTTAATGTGTTAGAAGTTATATGCACAAAAACTTATGTTAGGACTTCAATGATCAAGATTGTCAGTTTACAGCTTTCTGAGTCCAGTAATGCTGAAATAGTGTTTCTGTTGAAATGAAGTGAAATCAAGCCCAAATCTGCTCAAAAGCTTTTCTCTCTATTAGATAAAGCTGTTTCATTCAGAATTCAGTGCAAATCTTGCCAAACTGAAACAAGCTTATGCCTTATGAAGTACAATGTTTTCTGCAATGCTGTAAGACAGTTTTTAATGTGTTAGAAGTTATATGCACAAAAACTTATGTTAGGACTTCAATGATCAAGATTGTCAGTTTACAGCTTTCTGAGTCCAGTAATGCTGAAATAGTGTTTCTGTTCAAATGAAGTGAAATCAAGCCCAAATCTGCTCAAAAGCTTTTCTCTCTATTAGAGAAAGCTGTTTCATTCAGTATTCAGTGCAAATCTTGCCAAACTGAAACTTGCTTATGTCTTATGAAATAAAATGTTTTCTGCAATGCTGTAAGACAGTTTTTAATGTGTTAGAAGTTATATGCACAAAAACTAATGTTAGGACTGCAATGATCAAGATTGTCAGTTTACAGCTTTCTGAGTCCAGTAATGTTGAAATAGTGTTTCTGTTCAAATGAAGTGAAATCAAGCCCAAATCTGCTCAAAAGCTTTTCTCTCTATTAGAGAAAGCTGTTTCATTCAGTATTCAGTGCAAATCTTGCCAAACTGAAACTTGCTTATGTCTTGTGAAATAAAATGTTTTCTGCAATGCTGTAAGACAGTTTTTAATGTGTTAGAAGTTATATCCACAAAAACTAATGTTAGGACTGCAATGATCAAGATTGTCAGTTTACAGCTTTCTGAGTCCAGTAATGTTGAAATAGTGTTTCTGTTCAAATGAAGTGAAATCAAGCCCAAATCTGCTCAAAAGCTTTTGTCTCTATTAGAGAAAGCTGTTTCATTCAATATTCAGTGCAAATCTTGCCAAACTGAAACAAGCTTATGCCTTATGAAGTACAATGTTTTCTGCAATGCTGTAAGACAGTTTTTAATGTGTTAGAAGTTATATGCACAAAAACTTAAGTTAGGACTTCAATGATCAAGATTGTCAGTTTACAGCTTTCTGAGTCCAGTAATGCTGAAATAGTGTTTCTGTTGAAATGAAGTGAAATCAAGCCCAAATCTGCTCAAAAGCTTTTCTCTCTATTAGATAAAGCTGTTTCATTCAGTATTCAGTGCAAATCTTGCCAAACTGAAACAAGCTTATGTCTTATGAAGTACAATGTTTTCTGCAATGCTGTAAGACAGTTTTTAATGTGTTAGAAGTTATATGCACAAAAACTAATGTTAGGACTTCAATGATCAAGATTGTCAGTTTACAGCTTTCTGAGTCCAGTAATGCTGAAATAGTGTTTCTGTTGAAATGAAGTGAAATCAAGCCCAAATCTGCTCAAAAGCTTTTCTCTCTATTAGATAAAGCTGTTTCATTCAGTATTCAGTGCAAATCTTGCCAAACTGAAACAAGCTTATGTCTTATGAAGTACAAAGTTTTCTGCAATGCTGTAAGACAGTTTTTAATGTGTTAGAAGTTATATGCACAAAAACTAATGTTAGGACTTCAATGATCAAGATTGTCAGTTTACAGCTTTCTGAGTCCAGTAATGCTGAAATACTGTTTCTGTTGAAATGAAGTGAAATCAAGCCCAAATCTGCTCAAAAGCTTTTCTCTCTATTAGATAAAGCTGTTTCATTCAGTATTCAGTGCAAATCTTGTCAAACTGAAACAAGCTTATGTCTTATGAAGTACAATGTTTTCTGCAATGCTGTAAGACAGTTTTTAATGTGTTAGAAGTAATATGCACAAAAACTTATGTTAGGACTTCAATGATCAAGATTGTCAGTTTACAGCTTTCTGAGTCCAGTAATGCTGAAATAGTGTTTCTGTTGAAATGAAGTGAAATCAAGCCCAAATCTGCTCAAAAGCTTTTCTCTCTATTAGATAAAGCTGTTTCATTCAGTATTCAGTGCAAATCTTGCCAAACTGAAACAAGCTTATGTCTTATGAAGTACAATGTTTTCTGCAATGCTGTAAGACAGCTTTTAATGTGTTAGAAGTTATATGCACAAAAACTTATGTTAGGACTTCAATGATCAAGATTGTCAGTTTACAGCTTTCTGAGTCCAGTAATGCTGAAATAGTGTTTCTGATGAAATGAAGTGAAATCAAGCTCAAATCTGCTCAAAAGCTTTTCTCTCTATTAGATAAAGCTGTTTCATTCAGTATTCAGTGCAAATCTTGCCAAACTGAAACAAGCTTATGCCTTATGAAGTACAATGTTTTCTGCAATGCTGTAAGACAGTTTTTAATGTGTTAGAAGTTATATGCACAAAAACTAATGTTAGGACTTCAATGATCAAGATTGTCAGTTTACAGCTTTCTGAGTCCAGTAATGCTGAAATAGTGTTTCTGTTGAAATGAAGTGAAATCAAGCCCAAATCTGCTCAAAAGCTTTTCTCTCTATTAGATAAAGCTGTTTCATTCAGTATTCAGTGCAAATCTTGCCAAACTGAAACAAGCTTATGCCTTATGAAGTACAATGTTTTCTGCAATGCTGTAAGACAGTTTTTAATGTGTTAGAAGTTATATGCACAAAAACTTATGTTAGGACTTCAATGATCAAGATTGTCAGTTTACAGCTTTCTGAGTCCAGTAATGCTGAAATAGTGTTTCTGTTGAAATGAAGTGAAATCAAGCCCAAATCTGCTCAAAAGCTTTTCTCTCTATTAGATAAAGCTGTTTCATTCAGTATTCAGTGCAAATCTTGCCAAACTGAAACAAGCTTATGTCTTATGAAGTACAATGTTTTCTGCAATGCTGTAAGACAGTTTTTAATGTGTAAGAAGTTATATGCACAAAAACTAATGTTAGGACTTCAATGATCAAGATTGTCAGTTTACAGCTTTCTGAGTCCAGTAATGCTGAAATAGTGTTTCTGTTGAAATGAAGTGAAATCAAGCCCAAATCTGCTCAAAAGCTTTTCTCTCTATTAGATAAAGCTGTTTCATTCAGTATTCAGTGCAAATCTTGCCAAACTGAAACAAGCTTATGTCTTATGAAGTACAATGTTTTCTGCAATGCTGTAAGACAGTTTTTAATGTGTTAGAAGTTATATGCACAAAAACTAATGTTAGGACTTCAATGATCAAGATTGTCAGTTTACAGCTTTCTGAGTCCAGTAATGCTGAAATAGTGTTTCAGTTCAAATGAAGTGAAATCAAGCCCAAATCTGCTCAAAAGCTTTTCTCTCTATTAGATAAAGCTGTTTCATTCAGTATTCAGTGCAAATCTTGCCAAACTGAAACAAGCTTATGTCTTATGAAGTACAATGTTTTCTGCAATGCTGTAAGACAGTTTTCAATGTGTTAGAAGTTATATGCACAAAAACTAATGTTAGGACTTCAATGATCAAGATTGTCAGTTTACAGCTTTCTGAGTCCAGTAATGCTGAAATACTGTTTCTGTTGAAATGAAGTGAAATCAAGCCCAAATCTGCTCAAAAGCTTTTCTCTCTATTAGATAAAGCTGTTTCATTCAGTATTCAGTGCAAATCTTGCCAAACTGAAACAAGCTTATGTCTTATGAAGTACAATGTTTTCTGCAATGCTGTAAGACAGTTTTTAATGTGTTAGAAGTTATATGCACAAAAACTAATGTTAGGACTTCTATGATCAAGATTGTCAGTTTACAGCTTTCTGAGTCCAGTAATGCTGAAATAGTGTTTCTGTTGAAATGAAGTGAAATCAAGCCCAAATCTGCTCAAAAGCTTTTCTCTCTATTAGATAAAGCTGTTTCATTCAGTATTCAGTGCAAATCTTGCCAAACTGAAACAAGCTTATGTCTTATGAAGTACAATGTTTTCTGCAATGCTGTAAGACAGTTTTTAATGTGTTAGAAGTTATATGCACAAAACCTAATGTTAGGACTTCAATGATCAAGATTGTCAGTTTACAGCTTTCTGAGTCCAGTAATGCTGAAATAGTGTTTCTGTTGAAATGAAGTGAAATCAAGCCCAAATCTGCTCAAAAGCTTTTCTCTCTATTAGATAAAGCTGTTTCATTCAGTATTCAGTGCAAATCTTGCCAAACTGAAACAAGCTTATGTCTTATGAAGTACAATGTTTTCTGCAATGCTGTAAGACAGTTTTTAATGTGTTAGAAGTTATATGCACAAAAACTAATGTTAGGACTTCAATGATCAAGATTGTCAGTTTACAGCTTTCTGAGTCCAGTAATGCTGAAATAGTGTTTCTGTTCAAATGAAGTGAAATCAAGCCCAAATCTGCTCAAAAGCTTTTCTCTCTATTAGATAAAGCTGTTTCATTCAGTATTCAGTGCAAATCTTGCCAAACTGAAACAAGCTTATGTCTTATGAAGTACAATGTTTTCTGCAATGCTGTAAGACAGCTTTTAATGTGTTAGAAGTTATATGCACAAAAACTTATGTTAGGACTTCAATGATCAAGATTGTCAGTTTACAGCTTTCTGAGTCCAGTAATGCTGAAATAGTGTTTCTGTTGAAATGAAGTGAAATCAAGCCCAAATCTGCTCAAAAGCTTTTCTCTCTATTAGATAAAGCTGTTTCATTCAGTATTCAGTGCAAATCTTGCCAAACTGAAACAAGCTTATGCCTTATGAAGTACAATGTTTTCTGCAATGCTGTAAGACAGTTTTTAATGTGTTAGAAGTTATATGCACAAAAACTAATGTTAGGACTTCAATGATCAAGATTGTCAGTTTACAGCTTTCTGAGTCCAGTAATGCTGAAATAGTGTTTCTGTTCAAATGAAGTGAAATCAAGCCCAAATCTGCTCAAAAGCTTTTCTCTCTATTAGAGAAAGCTGTTTCATTCAGTATTCAGTGCAAATCTTGCCAAACTGAAACATGCTTATGTCTTATGAAATAAAATGTTTTCTGCAATGCTGTAAGACAGTTTTTAATGTGTTAGAAGTTATATACACAAAAACTAATGTTAGGACTGCAATGATCAAGATTGTCAGTTTACAGCTTTCTGAGTCCAGTAATGTTGAAATAGTGTTTCTGTTCAAATGAAGTGAAATCAAGCCCAAATCTGCTCAAAAGCTTTTCTCTCTATTAGAGAAAGCTGTTTCATTCAATATTCAGTTCAAATCTTGCCAAACTGAAACAAGCTTATGCCTTATGAAGTACAATGTTTTCTGCAATGCTGTAAGACAGTTTTTAATGTGTTAGAAGTTATATGCACAAAAACTAATGTTAGGACTTCAATGATCAAGATTGTCAGTTTACAGCTTTCTGAGTCCAGTAATGTTGAAATAGTGTTTCTGTTCAAATGAAGTGAAATCAAGCCCAAATCTGCTCAAAAGGTTTTCTCTCTATTAGAGAAAGCTGTTTCATTCAATATTCAGTGCAAATCTTGCCAAACTGAAACAAGCTTATGCCTTATGAAGTACAATGTTTTCTGCAATGCTGTAAGACAGTTTTTAATGTGTTAGAAGTTATATGCTCAAAAACTTATGTTAGGACTTCAATGATCAAGATTGTCAGTTTACAGCTTTCTGAGTCCAGTAATGCTGAAATAGTGTTTCTGTTGAAATGAAGTGAAATCAAGCCCAAATCTGCTCAAAAGCTTTTCTCTCTATTAGATAAAGCTGTTTCATTCAGTATTCAGTGCAAATCTTGCCAAACTGAAACAAGCTTATGTCTTATGAAGTACAATGTTTTCTGCAATGCTGTAAGACAGTTTTTAATGTGTTAGAAGTTATATGCACAAAAACTAATGTTAGGACTTCAATGATCAAGATTGTCAGTTTACAGCTTTCTGAGTCCAGTAATGCTGAAATAGTGTTTCTGTTGAAATGAAGTGAAATCAAGCCCAAATCTGCTCAAAAGCTTTTCTCTCTATTAGATAAAGCTGTTTCATTCAGTATTCAGTGCAAATCTTGCCAAACTGAAACAAGCTTATGTCTTATGAAGTACAATGTTTTCTGCAATGCTGTAAGACAGTTTTTAATGTGTTAGAAGTTATATGCACAAAAACTTATGTTAGGACTTCAATGATCAAGATTGTCAGTTTACAGCTTTCTGAGTCCAGTAATGCTGAAATAGTGTTTCTGTTGAAATGAAGTGAAATCAAGCCCAAATCTGCTCAAAAGCTTTTCTCTCTATTAGATAAAGCTGTTTCATTCAGTATTCAGTGCAAATCTTGCCAAACTGAAACAAGCTTATGCCTTATGAAGTACAATGTTTTCTGCAATGCTGTAAGACAGTTTTTAATGTGTTAGAAGTTATATGCACAAAAACTTATGTTAGGACTTCAATGATCAAGATTGTCAGTTTACAGCTTTCTGAGTCCAGTAATGTTGAAATAGTGTTTCTGTTCAAATGAAGTGAAATCAAGCCCAAATCTGCTCAAAAGCTTTTCTCACTATTAGAGAAAGCTGTTTCATTCAATATTCAGTGCAAATCTTGCCAAACTGAAACAAGCTTATGCCTTATGAAGTACAATGTTTTCTGCAATGCTGTAAGACAGTTTTTAATGTGTAAGAAGTTATATGCACAAAAACTAATGTTAGGACTGCAATGATCAAGATTGTCAGTTTACAGCTTTCTGAGTCCAGTAATGTTGAAATAGTGTTTCTGTTCAAATGAAGTGAAATCAAGCCCAAATCTGCTCAAAAGCTTTTCTCTCTATTAGAGAAAGCTGTTTCATTCAATATTCAGTGCAAATCTTGCCAAACTGAAACAAGCTTATGCCTTATGAAATACAATGTTTTCTGCAATGCTGTAAGACAGTTTTTAATGTGTTAGAAATTATATGCACAAAAACTAATGTTAGGACTTCAATGATCAAGATTGTCAGTTTACAGCTTTCTGAGTCCAGTAATGCTGAAATAGTGTTTCTGTTGAAATGAAGTGAAATCAAGCCCAAATCTGCTCAAAAGCTTTTCTCTCTATTAGATAAAGCTGTTTCATTCAGTATTCAGTGCAAATCTTGCCAAACTGAAACAAGCTTATGTCTTATGAAGTACAATGTTTTCTGCAATGCTGTAAGACAGTTTTTAATGTGTTAGAAGTTATATGCACAAAAACTAATGTTAGGACTTCAATGATCAAGATTGTCAGTTTACAGCTTTCTGAGTCCAGTAATGTTGAAATAGTGCTTCTGTTCAAATGAAGTGAAATCTAGCCCAAATCTGCTCAAAAGCTTGTCTCTCTATTAGAGAAAGCTGTTTCATTCAATATTCAGTGCAAATCTTGCCAAACTGAAACATGCTTATGTCTTATGAAATACAATGTTTTCTGCAATGCTGTAAGACAGTTTTTAATGTGTTAGAAGTTATATGCACAAAAACTTATGTTAGGACTTCAATGATCAAGATTGTCAGTTTACAGCTTTCTGAGTCCAGTAATGTTGAAATAGTGCTTCTGTTCAAATGAAGTGAAATCAAGCCCGAATCTGCTCAAAAGCTTGTCTCTCTATTAGAGAAAGCTGTTTCATTCAATATTCAGTGCAAATCTTGCCAATCTGAAACATGCTTATGTCTTATGAAATACAATGTTTTCTGCAATGCTGTAAGACAGTTATTAATGTGTTAGAAGTTATATGCACAAAAACTTATGTTAGGACTTCAATGATCAAGATTGTCAGTTTACAGCTTTCTGAGTCCAGTAATGTTGAAATAGTGCCTCTGTTCAAATGAAGTGAAATCAAGCCCAAATCTGCTCAAAAGCTTTTCTCTCTATTAGAGAAAGCTGTTTCATTCAGTATTCAGTGCAAATCTTGCCAAACTGAAAGATGTTTATGCCTTATGAAATACAATGTTTTCTGCAATGCTGTAAGACAGTTTTTAATGTGTTAGAAGTTAAATGCACAAAAACTTATGTTAGGACTTCAATGATCAAGATTGTCAGTTTACAGCTTTCTGAGTCCAGTAATGTTGAAATAGTGCCTCTGTTCAAATGAAGTGAAATCAAGCCCAAATCTGCTCAAAAGCTTTTCTCTCTATTAGAGAAAGCTGTTTCATTCAGTATTCAGTGCAAATCTTGCCAAACTGAAACATGCTTATGTCTTATGAAATAAAATGTTTTCTGCAATGCTGTAAGACTGTTTTTAATGTGTTTGAAGTTATATGATCAAAAACTAATGTTAGGACTTCAATGATCAAGATTGTCAGTTTACAGCTTTCTGAGTCCAGTAATGTTGAAATAGTGCTTCTGTTCAAATGAAGTGAAATCAAGCCCAAATCTGCTCAAAAGCTTTTCTCTCTATTAGAGAAAGCTGTTTCATTCAGTATTCAGTGCAAATCTTGCCAAACTGAAAGATGTTTATGCCTTATGAAATACAATGTTTTCTGCAATGCTGTAAGACAGTTTTTAATGTGTTAGAAGTTATATGCACAAAAACTTATGTTAGGACTTCAATGATCAAGATTGTCAGTTTACAGCTTTCTGAGTCCAGTAATGTTGAAATAGTGCCTCTGTTCAAATGAAGTGAAATCAAGCCCAAATCTGCTCAAAAGCTTTTCTCTCTATTAGAGAAAGCTGTTTCGTTCAGTATTCAGTGCAAATCTTGCCAAACTGAAACATGCTTATGTCTTATGAAATAAAAAGTTTTCGGCAATGCTGTAAGACAGTTTTTAATGTGTTAGAAGTTATATACACAAAAACTTATGTTAGGACTTCAATGATCAAGATTGTCAGTTTACAGCTTTCTGAGTCCAGTAATGTTGAAATAGTGCCTCTGTTCAAATGAAGTGAAATCTAGCCCAAATCTGCTCAAAAGCTTGTCTCTCTATTAGAGAAAGCTGTTTCATTCAATATTCAGTGCAAATCTTGCCAAACTGAAACATGCTTATGTCTTATGAAATACAATGTTTTCTGCAATGCTGTAAGACAGTTTTTAATGTGTTAGAAGTTATATGCACAAAAACTTATGTTAGGACTTCAATGATCAAGATTGTCAGTTTACAGCTTTCTGAGTCCAGTAATGTAGAAATAGTGCTTCTGTTCAAATGAAGTGAAATCAAGCCCAAATCTGCTCAAAAGCTTGTCTCTCTATTAGAGAAAGCTGTTTCATTCAATATTCAGTGCAAATCTTGCCAAACTGAAACATGCTTATGTCTTATGAAATACAATGTTTTCTGCAATGCTGTAAGACAGTTTTTAATGTGTTAGAAGTTATATGCACAAAAACTTATGTTAGGACTTCAATGATCAAGATTGTCAGTTTACAGCTTTCTGAGTCCAGTAATGTTGAAATAGTGCTTCTGTTCAAAAGAAGTGAAATCAAGCCCAAATCTGCTCAAAAGCTTGTCTCTCTATTAGAGAAAGCTGTTTCATTCAATATTCAGTGCAAATCTTGCCAAACTGAAACATGCTTATGTCTTATGAAATAAAATGTTTTCTGCAATGCTGTAAGACAGTTTTAATGTGTTAGAAGTTATATGCTCAAAAACTAATGTTAGGACTTCAATGATCAAGATTGTCAGTTTACAGCTTTCTGAGTCCAGTAATGTTGAAATAGTGCCTCTGTTCAAATGAAGTGAAATCAAGCCCAAATCTGCTCAAGAGCTTGTCTCTCTATTAGAGAAAGCTGTTTCATTCAATATTCAGTGCAAATCTTGCCAAACTGAAACATGCTTATGTCTTATGAAATAAAATGTTTTCTGCAATGCTGTAAGACAGTTTTTAATGTGTTAGAAGTTATATGCTCAAAAACTAATGTTAGGACTTCAATGATCAAGATTGTCAGTTTACAGCTTTCTGAGTCCAGTAATGTTGAAATAGTGCTTCTGTTCAAATGAAGTGAAATCAAGCCCAAATCTGCTCAAAAGCTTTTCTCTCTATTAGAGAAAGCTGTTTCATTCAGTATTCAGTGCAAATCTTGCCAAACTGAAAGATGTTTATGCCTTATGAAATACAATGCTTTCTGCAATGCTGTAAGAAAGTTTTTAATGTGTTAGAAGTTATATGCACAAAAACTAATGTTAGGACTTCAATGATCAAGATTGTCAGTTTACAGCTTTCTGAGTCCAGTAATGTTGAAATAGTGCTTCTGTTCAAATGAAGTGAAATCTAGCCCAAATCTGCTCAAAAGCTTGTCTCTCTATTAGAGAAAGCTGTTTCATTCAATATTCAGTGCAAATCTTGCCAAACTGAAACATGCTTATGTCTTATGAAATACAATGTTTTCTGCAATGCTGTAAGACAGTTTTTAATGTGTTAGAAGTTATATGCACAAAAACTTATGTTAGGACTTCAATGATCAAGATTGTCAGTTTACAGCTTTCTGAGTCCAGTAATGTTGAAATAGTGCTTCTGTTCAAATGAAGTGAAATCAAGCCCAAATCTGCTCAAAAGCTTGTCTCTCTATTAGAGAAAGCTGTTTCATTCAATATTCAGTGCAAATCTTGCCAAACTGAAACATGCTTATGTCTTATGAAATAAAATGTTTTCTGCAATGCTGTAAGACAGTTTTAATGTGTTAGAAGTTATATGCTCAAAAACTAATGTTAGGACTTCAATGATCAAGATTGTCAGTTTACAGCTTTCCAACCCATTCTCACTCCAAAGGCGTCAAAAACCGAAGCATGGTCAAGCGCCCCTAGCGTCACTTTTATGACGCCAAATGTGCCTCTCGGCGTCGAATATCGAAGCACTACGACCTTCATTGCTTTCAGTGGGAAACTTTTGGCGTCAGAATTCGACACGAGGACATGAGATGTTTATCGCTATGAAATCACGTTCAGGAAGTCTCATTCAGCACACATCGCGATACTTGCTATCAGTTCCACAGTTTGGGTGAGTAGTCGTATATACGCTCTTTTAATGCCTTTTATAAAATGTATTCTGTCTTCTTTATTAATCAGATTAGTGCCATATGTTTAATCGCTGTATTATATCGGTCATCCGCGGCTGTCTTTGAGTTTCATTGCGTTTAAATAAATGAACACAGCTGCTAATTAGTCTGATTAAACTCTATCTGTCACGTGACGTGCCATAGACCTTCGATCCGTTTTATATTATTATTAATTTCAGGATCAATGATGTAAGTTGTATTTGTAGTAAAATCATGGTAATCACGACACTTACAATAGTAATAAATGAAATGTGAAGTTAAAACACAGTAAACGGGACATTAGTAACTGTAACTGTAGTTTTACTATGGTATATTAATAATCAATACAACAATACAATAATCACCAAACCAGCTATGTTTGTATGACTGTAATGTTAGTGTTTTTATGTGCTTTTATGTGACAGATATGACAGTAATCATATGTTCTGTACCATGCTTTTAATACCTTTTAATGTAAATCCAAAATAAAAAAATCTAATTAAAAATAAATAATAAAACATGTATTTTTCCATCTTGCAGTTCATTCATATCAGTTTATATTTATATATATATTTATATATATTTATTATATCTAAATATTTTGCTCACAGATCATTATTAACATTCTGTATATAATTCAATTTTATTTTCTCTCCCCTTTTTTACTATTTTTATTTTTATTTTTAGCTGAAAAGACGTAAAGGAAGCCCAGTGGTGTTTCTGGAGAGGGATTCCTTCAGAAATGGAGAAGACAGAAAGCTGCGGAGGCAGATATTTGCAGCAGTAAGTCTGTGATAGTTTGTCCCTTTTATCAAACATTCCCGCTGTTATAATTTGTACAGCATTTGTACAGCAACTGTTGCACTGTCCAAATACCCACACTTGCCATCTTTGCACTTGACCACTTGATTACTTATTTGACGTCTTTCCTGTATTTGGCCTAGTGTTCAAGTGAGCATGATGACCACAAGTGTGTGTCGAACTTTTCATGACCTGATGACTGTGTTTCCCAATCCTGATCCTGGAGAACCCCAGCACTGCATGGTTTTGGCGTCTCTCTTATCTGCCTTGGAGTCTTCACTGATGAGCTGATGAGTTGAATCAGGTGTGTTTGATCAGGGAGACATCTCAAATGTGCAGTGTTGGGCTTCTCCAGGACCAGGATTGGGAGCCACTGCCTTATGGGACACTTATGTGTTTATAGAGATTTTTAATATCTAATTATCAATATTTCACATACTGTACATTGGACAGCTTTCCATGACCTCTTGTGAGATCTCGGCAAAAAGTCTGACGATTTATTCCAAAACATGATGCATGATGGGATACACTAAGCTTTGTATAGCGCTCCGGAGCAGTATTGGAGAGGTTTAGTGTGTGTTAAGGACGCTGTGCTTTGGCATTATTAAGACCGGGGACAGTCTCGTTCACACACTGTCACGTACACACACTCTCAAGTGGCCAAGAATGCAAGTGTGGGTATCTGGACAGGGTCAAAGTCTTAAAAATGATCCCTAAACACATCACAGTCTTAATAATCCATTTTAACACTTTTATGATATTGTACAAGCCCCAGGACTGTCTCATCTGACACTATCAAAAGAATTCATATGACTATAGCTTGCTATTAATTACTTGCTTTCAATAATGGATGCATTTAACATTTAATTATACAGCATCTTTACAGAGGCTGCTTTTATGGTCTAAACAAAACACAGTGTAATTTAATATTTCCTTCCTTTCTGTCTTACAGGATTGTTTGAGGATAACGCTGTAGTTCTCCATCCTTCACAAGGACTCACCTCGTTAACTCTTTATCACCCACACATACAGATATGGTCCCTGGATCAGTGATTAGACTTTGCAGTGGTTTGATTTTTGCAGAAGATGTAACTTTGTTTTAATTATAAGCTCATAATGAAAACATTACAGAACCAGTGATGAAAACAATAGTTAAAAATAGCGCTCCATATTAAAAATATATTGCACACTTGACATGCATGTCTTCATGGTGTTTTTTTGTGAGTTTGAAACATTTACATTGTGTTGTATAACATTTTGGTCAATTTAATTTTTAAGAAAATTGATCTTTTTCCAGTGTTCTCTGAAAGACATACTGTATTTACTGTTTTGTTTTTTAATAAAAGCATTTTCATTTGCATACTGAAAATAGTTTAAAACATAACTGCCTTTTTATTGGTGGCAAAAACGAGCTTGGTGACAGAGGATGCAGTGTAGTAATTTGGGCATGTTGTCTTTAAATGAGTTTGACATATCAATAAATAATGGAAGATCCTTACAAAAATATGCATGTTTATTATGCTTTATGTATTTATTTGTTCATTCATTCATTTATAATTTCTGTTTTTATTCCTAGAGTTCAAATGGTAGAGAGTGGTAAATCACAGAAACACAAATGTGAACAATTTTAACTTTAAAACACAATGTAATATACAATGTAAATTTTAGAAGCACATCATTTGATTAGTAAATATATTTGTCTTTGGTCAAAAAAAAAATACAAATCTTGAAAATGTGTCTTACATAATTAATGAGAGGAATCTATCTGTTGGATACAACTGCGACTGCTGGGCATGTGCACATCAATATTGCCCAATTTTTGTCAAGCTGAACAACGGAGGAAGGTGAAGACGTTAATAAAACAGAACCTAATAAGTAGCAAGCTTAATCTATTGTTAACCGAATCTATCCCTTCAGCCGAAAAACGAAAGACATCGGTCATAAATGGATAAGGAAGTGTGACGCTGCTGCTCAGCTTTGATGTCATTGGCTATGAATTTTCAGGACAGTCTGTGGTTGGACTATATTTTAACCCATATTAAACAGCGCATCATGTTAAAAAGTATGTTTTGCTGCTATCATCACATTAGTAATATATTAAGTCAACAATGAAGTGCTGCTATCTTGAGAAAAATGACATCTTTAGCGAGATCCTAATCCTAACCCTAAGCATAACTTCAATGAACTACAAAAAACAGCCCCCTAGTGTTGCCTTTCCATAGATAGAACGACGGAGGCTTGTGTGTAATGTAGTTTAAAACTTTTTATTAACTAAACGAAATAAATTATTTATTTTAAGGAAAACTGGATATCTAAATATGTTCATTGTGCAAACCTCTATGATATATTTGAGAGGCAGTCTAAAATGTGGTATTTTACAGTGAGCAATATTTAAAATGCCTTTATGCCAGCTTTCCATTTATTTCTGAAAACTGAGCTCAACATTATTTTATCAGCATAGCATAAGTAATAATCCTGCCCATTTTCTCTTTGATTCGTTAATTGGACTCTGATTTACAGCCATTTGAAATATACCATTTTGGGCTCTTCCGGGGGGTGCTACTGGGCCCCTGGGGGTAGAAGGGCAGTAAAACCTACATATATGTATTCTCCTCATCATGGACAACAAACTGAGCTGAGTCACATTTATATCTGACAGTTTTCACAGTCCTCTGTTTTCTAATTCTTACATCATTGCTATTATACCTTTTGACAGGACATTGTGAGGCCATCTGATGAAACATGGACAAATTAGAAAGAAATTATTTAATAATGAAAACAATAGATTATTTCTTTGATTTTTGAAGTAAATGGCAAGAAATATAATGGATGAACCTGCAACAACTTGCCTTTATCTATTCCCCACTGTTAAGCAGTAATCAAGGACAATGTATACACATTGTGATACTTCACGATTACACAAGGACAAATTCATGCAGTGCTAAGAATATTAATTTATATATATATATAACTAATTAGCAAAAATCAGTGTAAAAATGTCCTCCTCACCCTCACCTTATCTTGCTCCTCAGGTGCTGGACATCAGTAATGTGCATGCTCTTGGTTTTAATGCAGTACAAGATCCACATTGATCATTCCTGCTACATTCTCAGTCATCCCTCAAGCCCATGGCACCATCTTGTAATGCAAAATAATTAATCTTGTAACTCCCTTTATTTCACAAAAAATGTGCATATTTGCTACTAATATATAAAAAAATTACTTTCTGGTGTACTGATGTCCCAGATGTTATTAATCCGATCAAAAATGTTTATGTCTTAAAAAAAAATAATCCCAATAATTAATATGTAGTTTTTCCAAGTCTAAAATGAACACATATCAGCCTACCCAGTAAAATGATGTATTTACCAAGAATCTTCAGAACACAATATTCACCATTTTCATTTTATTGAAGCATAGACTATAAAGTTGATAAAGTAGCATCAAGACAAATAAGATTCAATGAAAATAATTATCATCAAAACCTCTTAACCTCATATATAAATCAGTTCAGACAGATGAGTGATGAAATGTCTTTAAAAGTCACACAGTCCCATTCAGTCAACTGTGATACAGATCATGTGATACATATAAGACATTTGATACTATTCCAGAAAAGAATGATTCCCATCATCACATCTAAACTGGTTTCATCTGCCCATTATGATCTTCTTCTCTCGTGTCTGGAAAGCAGTTTTGTTTCTCAGCCAGAGGATCTCTCAGTCCTAAGATGCCAGACCTGGTCAAAGTGAAACAAACAATCCAGATGAAGTTGTTTAATGGACAGAGAGCTCAGCTTATGTTCTGTGTAATTTTAGCAGGGTGAGCAACTATGACCCTTGTAGTACTGGACACTTACCATTCTTCAAGCTGTTTTGAGACCTTTTGAGAAGCTTTTTCTCTGAAGACAATTTACCACATCCTTTCACTCCTTTCAAGAGCATCACTTGGTCAAAACCCCTCATTTGGCTGATGAGATCATCTGGACAAATTAAAATACTGCAATAAACAATTTCATTCTGCAAGAATTAAGGCAAAGGACTTGCTCATGAGACTGCATTAGCATGTGTAGTTCTCAGAGACTCTAGAATTCATCTATTGTTGCAGTAAATGTGTCTTCTTCCTCTAGAATCTTTCTCCAAAGTTCCTGACTTCTCTCACAAATGTGTTTTAGTCTGTGCAGTGTAAGGCCTGGCTTCAAACCAATCAACTATCAATTCACAATTTATAACATAACATTTACTAAACAATGAAATAATGTCAATTGGTGTTTATATCAACTAAACCAATTTCATGATACTTGTTTACTTTTAAAACAGGTGGTATGTTTTTAAAAACATAATACTAAAAATGTCCAGTCACACTTTGCTAACATGCTGTAATTGTAATAGTATAAAAAGAAATCAAGGCTGACATGACCAGTTCTGTGAGAGATCATCATAAAATGTTGTATAACACAGCATTGCTTCAACACACACATACCAGAGGACTTCTGTTTGTTTGGGCTCAAGATGGCCGTCTTCATTTCTCATCCTGAGCAAATCATTTCCTTGGTTTTTCTTCTCTTCTGTGAAACAAGATAATCTCTACTTACTCTGTGTGCAATTAACATTGCTCATTAAACATAATTAAGTTAATTTAAAGTAAGATTCAGACCAGAGCATTTGATGAGTAAATGTTGATTAAAAAATATTCTAAACAAATGTACCTGGGAAGAGGTGATCATGGCAAGATTCGCTGAGACTCAGTAATAGCTCTTAGTTTTTAGGAAGGTTTGTGAGGGTTGGCTCTTAAAATAGCTGTTGAGCTCGATATTTTAGACCTGAAAAATAAGAACAGCATTATCTGCAAAAAGTCCTGTAAGACAGAAAGAAGGAAATATTATTAATTACGTGCAACTTGTACATTACACCTCTGTAAAAATGCTGTATAATTAAATGTTAAATGCATCCATTATTGAAAGCAAGTAATTAATAGCAAGCTATAGTCATATGAATTCTTTTGATAGTGTCAGATGAGACAGGGGCTTGTACAATATCATAAAAGTGTTAAACTGGATTATTAAGACTGTGATGTGTTTAGGGATCATTTTTAAGACTTTGACCCTGTCCAGATACCCACACTTGCATTCTTGGCCACTTGAGAGTGTGTGTACGTGACAGTGTGTGAACGAGACTGTCCCCGGTCTTAATAATGCCAAAGCACAGCGTCCTTAACACACACTAAACCTCTCCAATACTGCTCCGGAGCGCTATACAAAGCTTAGTGTATCCCATCATGCATCATGTTTTGGAATAAATCGTCAGACTTTTTGCCGAGATCTCACAAGAGGTCATGGAAAGCTGTCCAATGTACAGTATGTGAAATATTGATAATTAGATATTAAAAATCTCTATAAACACATAAGTGTCCCATAAGGCAGTGGCTCCCAATCCTGGTCCTGGAGAAGCCCAACACTGCACATTTGAGATGTCTCCCTGATCAAACACACCTGATTCAACTCATCAGCTCATCAGTGAAGACTCCAAGGCAGATAAGAGAGACGCCAAAACCGTGCAGTGCTGGGGTTCTCCAGGATCAGGATTGGGAAACACAGTCATCAGGTCATGAAAAGTTCGACACACACTTGTGGTCATCATGCTCACTTGAACACTAGGCCAAATACAGGAAAGACGTCAAATAAGTAATCAAGTGGTCAAGTGCAAAGATGGCAAGTGTGGGTATTTGGACAGTGCAACAGTTGCTGTACAAATGCTGTACAAATTATAACAGCGGGAATGTTTGATAAAAGGGACAAACTATCACAGACTTACTGCTGCAAATATCTGCCTCCGCAGCTTTCTGTCTTCTCCATTTCTGAAGGAATCCCTCTCCAGAAACACCACTGGGCTTCCTTTACGTCTTTTCAGCTAAAAATAAAAATAAAAATAGTAAAAAAGGGGAGAGAAAATAAAATTGAATTATATACAGAATGTTAATAATGATCTGTGAGCAAAATATTTAGATATAATAAATATATATAAATATATATATAAATATAAACTGATATGAATGAACTGCAAGATGGAAAAATACATGTTTTATTATTTATTTTTAATTTGATTTTTTTATTTTGGATTTACATTAAAAGGTATTAAAAGCATGGTACAGAACATATGATTACTGTCATATCTGTCACATAAAAGCACATAAAAACACTAACATTACAGTCATACAAACATAGCTGGTTTGGTGATTATTGTATTGTTGTATTGATTATTAATATACCATAGTAAAACTACAGTTACAGTTACTAATGTCCCGTTTACTGTGTTTTAACTTCACATTTCATTTATTACTATTGTAAGTGTCGTGATTACCATGATTTTACTACAAATACAACTTACATCATTGATCCTGAAATTAATAATAATATAAAACGGATCGAAGGTCTATGGCACGTCACGTGACAGATAGAGTTTAATCAGACTAATTAGCAGTTGTGTTCATTTATTTAAACGCAATGAAACTCAAAGACAGCCGCGGATGACCGATATAATACAGCGATTAAACATATGGCACTAATCTGATTAATAAAGAAGACAGAATGCATTTTATAAAAGGCATTAAAAGAGCGTATTTAGGACTACTCACCCAAACTGTGGAACTGTCACTGATAGCAAGTATCGCGATGTGTGCTGAATGAGACTTCTTGAACGTGATTTCATAGCGATAAACATCTCATGTCCTCGTGTCGAATTCTGACGCCAAAGGTTTCCCACTGAAAGCAATGAAGGTCGTAGTGCTTCGATATTCGACGCCGAGAGGCATATTTGGCGTCATAAAAGTGACGCTAGGGGCGCTTGACCATGCTTCGGTTTTTGACGCCTTTGGAGTGAGAATGGGTTGAGCTTTCTGAGTCCAGTAATGTTGAAATAGTGCTTCTGTTCAAATGAAGTGAAATCAAGCCCAAATCTGCTCAAAAGCTTTTCTCTCTATTAGAGAAAGCTGTTTCATTCAGTATTCAGTGAAAATCTTACCAAACTGAAAGATGTTTATGCCTTATGAAATACAATGTTTTCTGCAATGCTGTAAGACAGTTTTTAATGTGTTAGAAGTTATATGCACAAAAACTTATGTTAGGACTTCAATGATCAAGATTGTCAGTTTACAGCTTTCTGAGTCCAGTAATGTTGAAATAGTGCCTCTGTTCAAATGAAGTGAAATCTAGCCCAAATCTGCTCAAAAGCTTGTCTCTCTATTAGAGAAAGCTGTTTCATTCAATATTCAGTGCAAATCTTGCCAAACTGAAACATGCTTATGTCTTATGAAATACAATGTTTTCTGCAATGCTGTAAGACAGTTATTAATGTGTTAGAAGTTATATGCACAAAAACTTATGTTAGGACTTCAATGATCAAGATTGTCAGTTTACAGCTTTCTGAGTCCAGTAATGTTGAAATAGTGCCTCTGTTCAAATGAAGTGAAATCAAGCCCAAATCTGCTCAAAAGCTTTTCTCTCTATTAGAGAAAGCTGTTTCATTCAGTATTCAGTGCAAATCTTGCCAAACTGAAAGATGTTTATGCCTTATGAAATACAATGTTTTCTGCAATGCTGTAAGACAGTTTTTAATGTTTTAGAAGTTAAATGCACAAAAACTTATGTTAGGACTTCAATGATCAAGATTGTCAGTTTACAGCTTTCTGAGTCCAGTAATGTTGAAATAGTGCTTCTGTTCAAATGAAGTGAAATCTAGCCCAAATCTGCTCAAAAGCTTGTCTCTCTATTAGAGAAAGCTGTTTCATTCAATATTCAGTGCAAATCTTGCCAAACTGAAACATGCTTATGTCTTATGAAATAAAATGTTTTCTGCAATGCTGTAAGACAGTTTTTTAATGTGTTAGAACTTATATGCTCAAAAACTAATGTTAGGACTTCAATGATCAAGATTGTCAGTTTACAGCTTTCTGAGTCCAGTAATGTTGAAATAGTGCTTCTGTTCAAATGAAGTGAAATCAAGCCCAAATCTGCTCAAAAGCTTGTCTCTCTATTAGAGAAAGCTGTTTCATTCAATATTCAGTGCAAATCTTGCCAAACTGAAACATGCTTATGTCTTATGAAATAAAATGTTTTCTGCAATGCTGTAAGACAGTTTTTAATGTGTTAGAACTTATATGCTCAAAAACTAATGTTAGGACTTCAATGATCAAGATTGTCAGTTTACAGCTTTCTGAGTCCAGTAATGTTGAAATAGTGCTTCTGTTCAAATGAAGTGAAATCAAGCCCAAATTTGCTCAAAAGCTTTTCTCTCTATTAGAGAAAGCTGTTTCATTCAGTATTCAGTGCAAATCTTGCCAAACTGAAAGATGTTTATGCCTTATGAAATACAATGTTTTCTGCAATGCTGTAAGACAGTTTTTAATGTGTTAGAAGTTATATGCACAAAAACTTATGTTAGGACTTCAATGATCAAGATTGTCAGTTTACAGCTTTCTGAGTCCAGTAATGTTGAAATAGTGCTTCTGTTCAAATGAAGTGAAATCAAGCCCAAATCTGCTCAAAAGCTTGTCTCTCTATTAAAGAAAGCTGTTTCATTCAATATTCAGTGCAAATCTTGCCAAACTGAAACATGCTTATGTCTTATGAAATAAAATGTTTTCTGCAATGCTGTAAGACAGTTTTTAATGTGTTAGAAGTTATATGCACACAAACTTATGTTAGGACTTCAATGATCAAGATTGTCAGTTTACAGCTTTCTGAGTCCAGTAATGTTGAAATAGTGCTTCTGTTCAAATGAAGTGAAATCTAGCCCAAATCTGCTCAAAAGCTTGTCTCTCTATTAGAGAAAGCTGTTTCATTCAATATTCAGTGCAAATCTTGCCAAACTGAAACATGCTTATGTCTTATGAAATACAATGTTTTCTGCAATGCTGTAAGACAGTTTTTAATGTGTTAGAAGTTATATGCACAAAAACTTATGTTAGGACTTCAATGATCAAGATTGTCAGTTTACAGCTTTCTGAGTCCAGTAATGTTGAAATAGTGCTTCTGTTCAATTGAAGTGAAATCAAGCCCAAATCTGCTCAAAAGCTTGTCTCTCTATTAGAGAAAGCTGTTTCATTCAATATTCAGTGCAAATCTTGCCAAACTGAAACATGCTTATGTCTTATGAAATAAAATGTTTTCTGCAATGCTGTAAGACAGTTTTTAATGTGTTAGAAGTTATATGCTCATAAACTAATGTTAGGACTTCAATGATCAAGATTGTCAGTTTACAGCTTTCTGAGTCCAGTAATGTTGAAATAGAGCCTCTGTTCAAATGAAGTGAAATCAAGCCCAAATCTGCTCAAAAGCTTTTCTCTCTATTAGAGAAAGCTGTTTCATTCAGTATTCAGTGCAAATCTTGCCAAACTGAAAGGTGTTTATGCCTTATGAAATACAATGTTTTCTGCAATGCTGTAAGACAGTTTTTAATGTGTTAGAAGTTATATGCACAAAAACTAATGTTAGGACTTCAATGATCAAGATTGTCAGTTTACAGCTTTCTGAGTCCAGTAATGTTGAAATAGTGCTTCTGTTCAAATGAAGTGAAATCAAGCCCAAATCTGCTCAAAAGCTTTTCTCTCTATTAGAGAAAGCTGTTTCATTCAGTATTCAGTGCAAATCTTGCCAAACTGAAAGATGTTTATGCCTTATGAAATACAATGTTTTCTCCAATGCTGTAAGAAAGTTTTTAATGTGTTAGAAGTTATATGCACAAAAACTAATGTTAGGACTTCAATGATCAAGATTGTCAGTTTACAGCTTTCTGAGTCCAGTAATGTTGAAATAGTGCTTCTGTTCAAATGAAGTGAAATCTAGCCCAAATCTGCTCAAAAGCTTGTCTCTCTATTAGAGAAAGCTGTTTCATTCAGTATTCAGTGCAAATCTTGCCAAACTGATAGATGCTTATGTCTTATGAAATAAAATGTTTTCTGCAATGCTCTAAGACAGTTTTTAATGTGTTAGAAGTTATATGCTCAAAAACTAATGTTAGGACTTCAATGATCAAGATTGTCAGTTTAAAGCTTTCTGAGTCCAGTAATGTTGAAATAGTGCTTCTGTTCAAATGAAGTGAAATCTAGCCCAAATCTGCTCAAAAGCTTGTCTCTCTATTAGAGAAAGCTGTTTCATTCAATATTCAGTGCAAATCTTGCCAAACTGAAACATGCTTATGTCTTATGAAATACAATGTTTTCTGCAATGCTGTAAGACAGTTTTTAATGTGTTAGAAGTTATATGCACAAAAACTTATGTTAGGACTTCAATGATCAAGATTGTCAGTTTACAGCTTTCTGAGTCCAGTAATGTTGAAATAGTGCTTCTGTTCAAATGAAGTGAAATCAAGCCCAAATCTGCTCAAAAGCTTGTCTCTCTATTAGAGAAAGCTGTTTCATTCAATATTCAGTGCAAATCTTGCCAAACTGAAAGATGTTTATGCCTTATGAAATACAATGTTTTCTGCAATGCTGTAAGACAGTTTTTAATGTGTTAGAAGTTAAATGCACAAAAACTTATGTTAGGACTTCAATGATCAAGATTGTCAGTTTACAGCTTTCTGAGTCCAGTAATGTTGAAATAGTGCTTCTGTTCAAATGAAGTGAAATCTAGCCCAAATCTGCTCAAAAGCTTGTCTCTCTATTAGAGAAAGCTGTTTCATTCAATATTCAGTGCAAATCTTGCCAAACTGAAACATGCTTATGTCTTATGAAATAAAATGTTTTCTGCAATGCTGTAAGACAGTTTTTTAATGTGTTAGAACTTATATGCTCAAAAACTAATGTTAGGACTTCAATGATCAAGATTGTCAGTTTACAGCTTTCTGAGTCCAGTAATGTTGAAATAGTGCTTCTGTTCAAATGAAGTGAAATCAAGCCCAAATCTGCTCAAAAGCTTGTCTCTCTATTAGAGAAAGCTGTTTCATTCAATATTCAGTGCAAATCTTGCCAAACTGAAACATGCTTATGTCTTATGAAATAAAATGTTTTCTGCAATGCTGTAAGACAGTTTTTAATGTGTTAGAACTTATATGCTCAAAAACTAATGTTAGGACTTCAATGATCAAGATTGTCAGTTTACAGCTTTCTGAGTCCTGTAATGTTGAAATAGTGCTTCTGTTCAAATGAAGTGAAATCAAGCCCAAATCTGCTCAAAAGCTTTTCTCTCTATTAGAGAAAGCTGTTTCATTCAGTATTCAGTGCAAATCTTGCCAAACTGAAAGATGTTTATGCCTTATGAAATACAATGTTTTCTGCAATGCTGTAAGACAGTTTTTAATGTGTTAGAAGTTATATGCACAAAAACTTATGTTAGGACTTCAATGATCAAGATTGTCAGTTTACAGCTTTCTGAGTCCAGTAATGTTGAAATAGAGCCTCTGTTCAAATGAAGTGAAATCAAGCCCAAATCTGCTCAAAAGCTTTTCTCTCTATTAGAGAAAGCTGTTTCATTCAGTATTCAGTGCAAATCTTGCCAAACTGAAAGGTGTTTATGCCTTATGAAATACAATGTTTTCTGCAATGCTGTAAGACAGTTTTTAATGTGTTAGAAGTTATATGCACAAAAACTAATGTTAGGACTTCAATGATCAAGATTGTCAGTTTACAGCTTTCTGAGTCCAGTAATGTTGAAATAGTGCTTCTGTTCAAATGAAGTGAAATCAAGCCCAAATCTGCTCAAAAGCTTTTCTCTCTATTAGAGAAAGCTGTTTCATTCAGTATTCAGTGCAAATCTTGCCAAACTGAAAGATGTTTATGCCTTATGAAATACAATGTTTTCTCCAATGCTGTAAGAAAGTTTTTAATGTGTTAGAAGTTATATGCACAAAAACTAATGTTAGGACTTCAATGATCAAGATTGTCAGTTTACAGCTTTCTGAGTCCAGTAATGTTGAAATAGTGCTTCTGTTCAAATGAAGTGAAATCTAGCCCAAATCTGCTCAAAAGCTTGTCTCTCTATTAGAGAAAGCTGTTTCATTCAATATTCAGTGCAAATCTTGCCGAACTGAAACATGCTTATGTCTTATGAAATACAATGTTTTCTGCAATGCTGTAAGACAGTTTTTAATGTGTTAGAAGTTATATGCTCAAAAACTAATGTTAGGACTTCAATGATCAAGATTGTCAGTTTAAAGCTTTCTGAGTCCAGTAATGTTGAAATAGTGCTTCTGTTCAAATGAAGTGAAATCTAGCCCAAAATCTGCTCAAAAGCTTGTCTCTCTATTAGAGAAAGCTGTTTCATTCAATATTCAGTGCAAATCTTGCCAAACTGAAACATGCTTATGTCTTATGAAATACAATGTTTTCTGCAATGCTGTAAGACAGTTTTTAATGTGTTAGAAGTTATATGCACAAAAACTTATGTTAGGACTTCAATGATCAAGATTGTCAGTTTACAGCTTTCTGAGTCCAGTAATGTTGAAATAGTGCTTCTGTTCAAATGAAGTGAAATCAAGCCCAAATCTGCTCAAAAGCTTTTCTCTCTATTAGAGAAAGCTGTTTCATTCAGTATTCAGTGCAAATCTTACCAAACTGAAAGATGTTTATGTCTTATGAAATAAAATGTTTTCTGCAATGCTGTAAGACAGTTTTTAATGGGTTAGAAGTTATATGCTCAAAAACTAATGTTAGGACTTCAATGATCAAGATTGTCAGTTTACAGCTTTCTGAGTCCAGTAATGTTGAAATAGTGCCTCTGTTCAAATGAAGTGAAATCAAGCCCAAATCTGCTCAAAAGCTTTTCTCTCTATTAGAGAAAGCTGTTTCATTCAGTATTCAGTGCAAATCTTGCCAAACTGAAAGATGTTTATGCCTTATGAAATACAATGTTTTCTGCAATGCTGTAAGACAGTTTTTAAAGTGTTAGAAGTTATTTGCACAAAAACTTATGTTAGGACTTCAATGATCAAGATTGTCAGTTTACAGCTTTCTGAGTCCAGTAATGTTGAAATAGTGCCTCTGTTCAAATGAAGTGAAATCAAGCCCAAATCTGCTCAAGAGCTTGTCTCTCTATTAGAGAAAGCTGTTTCATTCAATATTCAGTGCAAATCTTGCCAAACTGAAACATGCTTATGTCTTATGAAATAAAATGTTTTCTGCAATGCTGTAAGACAGTTTTTAATGTGTTAGAAGTTATATGCTCAAAAAACTAATGTTAGGACTTCAATGATCAAGATTGTCAGTTTACAACTTTCTGAGTCCAGTAATGTTGAAATAGTGCCTCTGTTCAAATGAAGTGAAATCAAGCCCAAATCTGCTCAAAAGCTTTTCTCTCTATTAGAGAAAGCTGTTTCATTCAGTATTCAGTGCAAATCTTGCCAAACTGAAAGATGTTTATGCCTTATGAAATACAATGTTTTCTGCAATGCTGTAAGACAGTTTTTAATGTGTTAGAAGTTATTTGCACAAAAATTTATGTTAGGACTTCAATGATCAAGATTGTCAGTTTACAGCTTTCTGAGTCCAGTAATGTTGAAATAGTGCCTCTGTTCAAATGAAGTGAAATCAAGCCCAAATCTGCTCAAGAGCTTGTCTCTCTATTAGAGAAAGCTGTTTCATTCAATATTCAGTGCAAATCTTGCCAAACTGAAACATGCTTATGTCTTATGAAATAAAATGTTTTCTGCAATGCTGTAAGACAGTTTTTAATGTGTTAGAAGTTATATGCTCAAAAACTAATGTTAGGACTTCAATGATCAAGATTGTCAGTTTACAGCTTTCTGAGTCCAGTAATGTTGAAATAGTGCTTCTGTTCAAATGAAGTGAAATCAAGCCAAAATCTGCTCAAAAGCTTTTCTCTCTATTAGAGAAAGCTGTTTCATTCAGTATTCAGTGCAAATCTTGCCAAACTGAAAGATGTTTATGCCTTATGAAATACAATGTTTTCTGCAATGCTGTAAGAAAGTTTTTAATGTGTTAGAAGTTATATGCTCAAAAACTAATGTTAGGACTTCAATGATCAAGATTGTCAGTTTACAGCTTTCTGAGTCCAGTAATGTTGAAATAGTGCTTCTGTTCAAATGAAGTGAAATCTAGCCCAAATCTGCTCAAAAGCTTGTCTCTCTATTAGAGAAAGCTGTTTCATTCAATATTCAGTGCAAATCTTGCCAAACTGAAACATGCTTATGTCTTATGAAATACAATGTTTTCTGCAATGCTGTAAGACAGTTTTTAATGTGTTAGAAGTTATATGCACAAAAACTTATGTTAGGACTTCAATGATCAAGATTGTCAGTTTACAGCTTTCTGAGTCCAGTAATGTTGAAATAGTGCTTCTGTTCAAATGAAGTGAAATCAAGCCCAAATCTGCTCAAAAGCTTTTCTCTCTATTAGAGAAAGCTGTTTCATTCAGTATTCAGTGCAAATCTTACCAAACTGAAAGATGTTTATGTCTTATGAAATAAAATGTTTTCTGCAATGCTGTAAGACAGTTTTTAATGGGTTAGAAGTTATATGCTCAAAAACTAATGTTAGGACTTCAATGATCAAGATTGTCAGTTTACAGCTTTCTGAGTCCAGTAATGTTGAAATAGTGCCTCTGTTCAAATGAAGTGAAATCAAGCCCAAATCTGCTCAAAAGCTTTTCTCTCTATTAGAGAAAGCTGTTTCATTCAGTATTCAGTGCAAATCTTGCCAAACTGAAAGATGTTTATGCCTTATGAAATACAATGTTTTCTGCAATGCTGTAAGACAGTTTTTAAAGTGTTAGAAGTTATTTGCACAAAAACTTATGTTAGGACTTCAATGATCAAGATTGTCAGTTTACAGCTTTCTGAGTCCAGTAATGTTGAAATAGTGCCTCTGTTCAAATGAAGTGAAATCTAGCCCAAATCTGCTCAAGAGCTTGTCTCTCTATTAGAGAAAGCTGTTTCATTCAATATTCAGTGCAAATCTTGCCAAACTGAAACATGCTTATGTCTTATGAAATAAAATGTTTTCTGCAATGCTGTAAGACAGTTTTTAATGTGTTAGAAGTTATATGCTCAAAAAACTAATGTTAGGACTTCAATGATCAAGATTGTCAGTTTACAACTTTCTGAGTCCAGTAATGTTGAAATAGTGCCTCTGTTCAAATGAAGTGAAATCAAGCCCAAATCTGCTCAAAAGCTTTTCTCTCTATTAGAGAAAGCTGTTTCATTCAGTATTCAGTGCAAATCTTGCCAAACTGAAAGATGTTTATGCCTTATGAAATACAATGTTTTCTGCAATGCTGTAAGACAGTTTTTAATGTGTTAGAAGTTATTTGCACAAAAATTTATGTTAGGACTTCAATGATCAAGATTGTCAGTTTACAGCTTTCTGAGTCCAGTAATGTTGAAATAGTGCCTCTGTTCAAATGAAGTGAAATCAAGCCCAAATCTGCTCAAGAGCTTGTCTCTCTATTAGAGAAAGCTGTTTCATTCAATATTCAGTGCAAATCTTGCCAAACTGAAACATGCTTATGTCTTATGAAATAAAATGTTTTCTGCAATGCTGTAAGACAGTTTTTAATGTGTTAGAAGTTATATGCTCAAAAACTAATGTTAGGACTTCAATGATCAAGATTGTCAGTTTACAGCTTTCTGAGTCAAGTAATGTTGAAATAGTGCTTCTGTTCAAATGAAGTGAAATCAAGCCAAAATCTGCTCAAAAGCTTTTCTCTCTATTAGAGAAAGCTGTTTCATTCAGTATTCAGTGCAAATCTTGCCAAACTGAAAGATGTTTATGCCTTATGAAATACAATGTTTTCTGCAATGCTGTAAGAAAGTTTTTAATGTGTTAGAAGTTATATGCTCAAAAACTAATGTTAGGACTTCAATGATCAAGATTGTCAGTTTACAGCTTTCTGAGTCCAGTAATGTTGAAATAGTGCTTCTGTTCAAATGAAGTGAAATCAAGCCCAAATCTGCTCAAGAGCTTGTCTCTCTATTAGAGAAAGCTGTTTCATTCAATATTCAGTGCAAATCTTGCCAAACTGAAACATGCTTATGTCTTATGAAATAAAATGTTTTCTGCAATGCTGTAAGACAGTTTTTAATGTGTTAGAAGTTATATGCTCAAAAAACTAATGTTAGGACTTCAATGATCAAGATTGTCAGTTTACAACTTTCTGAGTCCAGTAATGTTGAAATAGTGCCTCCGTTCAAATGAAGTGAAATCAAGCCCAAATCTGCTCAAAAGCTTTTCTCTCTATTAGAGAAAGCTGTTTCATTCAGTATTCAGTGCAAATCTTGCCAAACTGAAAGATGTTTATGCCTTATGAAATACAATGTTTTCTGCAATGCTGTAAGACAGTTTTTAATGTGTTAGAAGTTATTTGCACAAAAATTTATGTTAGGACTTCAATGATCAAGATTGTCAGTTTACAGCTTTCTGAGTCCAGTAATGTTGAAATAGTGCCTCTGTTCAAATGAAGTGAAATCAAGCCCAAATCTGCTCAAGAGCTTGTCTCTCTATTAGAGAAAGCTGTTTCATTCAATATTCAGTGCAAATCTTGCCAAACTGAAACATGCTTATGTCTTATGAAATAAAATGTTTTCTGCAATGCTGTAAGACAGTTTTTAATGTGTTAGAAGTTATATGCTCAAAAACTAATGTTAGGACTTCAATGATCAAGATTGTCAGTTTACAGCTTTCTGAGTCCAGTAATGTTGAAATAGTGCTTCTGTTCAAATGAAGTGAAATCAAGCCAAAATCTGCTCAAAAGCTTTTCTCTCTATTAGAGAAAGCTGTTTCATTCAGTATTCAGTGCAAATCTTGCCAAACTGAAAGATGTTTATGCCTTATGAAATACAATGTTTTCTGCAATGCTGTAAGAAAGTTTTTAATGTGTTAGAAGTTATATGCTCAAAAACTAATGTTAGGACTTCAATGATCAAGATTGTCAGTTTACAGCTTTCTGAGTCCAGTAATGTTGAAATAGTGCTTCTGTTCAAATGAAGTGAAATCTAGCCCAAATCTGCTCAAAAGCTTGTCTCTCTATTAGAGAAAGCTGTTTCATTCAATATTCAGTGCAAATCTTGCCAAACTGAAACATGCTTATGTCTTATGAAATACAATGTTTTCTGCAATGCTGTAAGACAGTTTTTAATGTGTTAGAAGTTATATGCACAAAAACTTATGTTAGGACTTCAATGATCAAGATTGTCAGTTTACAGCTTTCTGAGTCCAGTAATGTTGAAATAGTGCTTCTGTTCAAATGAAGTGAAATCAAGCCCAAATCTGCTCAAAAGCTTTTCTCTCTATTAGAGAAAGCTGTTTCATTCAGTATTCAGTGCAAATCTTACCAAACTGAAAGATGTTTATGTCTTATGAAATAAAATGTTTTCTGCAATGCTGTAAGACAGTTTTTAATGGGTTAGAAGTTATATGCTCAAAAACTAATGTTAGGACTTCAATGATCAAGATTGTCAGTTTACAGCTTTCTGAGTCCAGTAATGTTGAAATAGTGCCTCTGTTCAAATGAAGTGAAATCAAGCCCAAATCTGCTCAAAAGCTTTTCTCTCTATTAGAGAAAGCTGTTTCATTCAGTATTCAGTGCAAATCTTGCCAAACTGAAAGATGTTTATGCCTTATGAAATACAATGTTTTCTGCAATGCTGTAAGACAGTTTTTAAAGTGTTAGAAGTTATTTGCACAAAAACTTATGTTAGGACTTCAATGATCAAGATTGTCAGTTTACAGCTTTCTGAGTCCAGTAATGTTGAAATAGTGCCTCTGTTCAAATGAAGTGAAATCAAGCCCAAATCTGCTCAAGAGCTTGTCTCTCTATTAGAGAAAGCTGTTTCATTCAATATTCAGTGCAAATCTTGCCAAACTGAAACATGCTTATGTCTTATGAAATAAAATGTTTTCTGCAATGCTGTAAGACAGTTTTTAATGTGTTAGAAGTTATATGCTCAAAAAACTAATGTTAGGACTTCAATGATCAAGATTGTCAGTTTACAACTTTCTGAGTCCAGTAATGTTGAAATAGTGCCTCTGTTCAAATGAAGTGAAATCAAGCCCAAATCTGCTCAAAAGCTTTTCTCTCTATTAGAGAAAGCTGTTTCATTCAGTATTCAGTGCAAATCTTGCCAAACTGAAAGATGTTTATGCCTTATGAAATACAATGTTTTCTGCAATGCTGTAAGACAGTTTTTAATGTGTTAGAAGTTATTTGCACAAAAATTTATGTTAGGACTTCAATGATCAAGATTGTCAGTTTACAGCTTTCTGAGTCCAGTAATGTTGAAATAGTGCCTCTGTTCAAATGAAGTGAAATCAAGCCCAAATCTGCTCAAGAGCTTGTCTCTCTATTAGAGAAAGCTGTTTCATTCAATATTCAGTGCAAATCTTGCCAAACTGAAACATGCTTATGTCTTATGAAATAAAATGTTTTCTGCAATGCTGTAAGACAGTTTTTAATGTGTTAGAAGTTATATGCTCAAAAACTAATGTTAGGACTTCAATGATCAAGATTGTCAGTTTACAGCTTTCTGAGTCCAGTAATGTTGAAATAGTGCTTCTGTTCAAATGAAGTGAAATCAAGCCAAAATCTGCTCAAAAGCTTTTCTCTCTATTAGAGAAAGCTGTTTCATTCAGTATTCAGTGCAAATCTTGCCAAACTGAAAGATGTTTATGCCTTATGAAATACAATGTTTTCTGCAATGCTGTAAGAAAGTTTTTAATGTGTTAGAAGTTATATGCTCAAAAACTAATGTTAGGACTTCAATGATCAAGATTGTCAGTTTACAGCTTTCTGAGTCCAGTAATGTTGAAATAGTGCTTCTGTTCAAATGAAGTGAAATCTAGCCCAAATCTGCTCAAAAGCTTGTCTCTCTATTAGAGAAAGCTGTTTCATTCAATATTCAGTGCAAATCTTGCCAAACTGAAACATGCTTATGTCTTATGAAATACAATGTTTTCTGCAATGCTGTAAGACAGTTTTTAATGTGTTAGAAGTTATATGCACAAAAACTAATGTTAGGACTTCAATGATCAAGATTGTCAGTTTACAGCTTTCTGAGTCCAGTAATGTTGAAATAGTGCTTCTGTTCAAATGAAGTGAAATCTAGCCCAAATCTGCTCAAAAGCTTGTCTCTCTATTAGAGAAAGCTGTTTCATTCAATATTCAGTGCAAATCTTGCCAAACTGAAAGATGCTTATGCCTTATGAAATACAATGTTTTTGCAATGCTGTAAGACAGTTTTTAATGTGTTAGAAGTTATATGCACAAAAACTTATGTTAGGACGTCAATGATCAAGATTGTCAGTTTACAGCTTTCTGAGTCCATAATGTTGAAATAGTGCTTCTGTTCAAATGCAGTGAAATCTAGCCCAAATCTGCTCAAAAGCTTGTCTCTCTATTAGAGAAAGCGGTTTCATTCAATATTCAGTGCAAATCTTGCCAAACTGAAAGATGCTTATGCCTTATGAAATACAATGTTTTCTGCAATGCTGTAAGACAGTTTTAAATGTGTTAGAAGTTATATGCACAAAAACTTATGTTATGACTTCAATGATCAATATTGTCAGTTTACTGCTTTCTGAGACCAGTAATGTTGAAATAGTGCTTCTGTTCAAATGAAGTGAAATCTAGCCCAAGTCTGCTCAAAAGCTTGTCTCTCTATTAGAGAAAGCTGTTTCATTCAATATTCAGTGCAAATCTTGCCAAACTGAAAGATGCTCATGCTTTATGAAATACAATGTTTTCTGCAATACTGTAAGACAGTTTTTAATGTGTTAGAAGTTATATGCACAAAAACTAATGTTAGAGCTTCAATGATCAAGATTGTCAGTTTACAGCTTTCTGAGAGCAGTAACGTTGAAATTGTGCTTCTGTTCAAATGAAGTGAAATCTAGCCCAAATCTGCTCAAAAGCTTGTCTCTCTAATAGAAAAAGCTGTTTCATTCAATATTCAGTGCAAATCTTGCCAAACTGAAAGATGCTTATGCCTTATGAAATACAATGTTTTTGCAATGCAGTAAGACAGTTTTTAATGTGTCAGAAGTTATATCCACAAAAACTTATGTTAGGACTTCAATGATCAAGATTGTCAGTTTACTGCTTTCTGACACCAGTAATGTTGAAATAGTGATTCTGTTCAAATGAAGTGAAACTAGCCCAAATCTGCTCAAAAGCTTGTCTCTCTAATAGAGAAAGCTGTTTCATTCAATATTCAGTGCAAATCTTGCCAAACTGAAAGATGCTTATGCCTTATGAAATACAATGTTTTTGCAATGCTGTCAGACAGTTTTTAATGTGTTAGAAGTTATATGCACAAAAACTTATGTTAGGACTTCAAATACTCAAGATTGTCAGTTTACAGGTTTCTGAGTCCAGTAATGTTGAAATAGTGCTTCTGTTCAAATGAAGTGAAATCTAGCCCAAACCTGCTCAAAAGCTTCTTTCTCTGTGAGTTAGAGCTGATCCATTCAATGTTCAGTGCAAATCTTGCCAAACTGAAAGATGCTTATGTCTTATGAAATAAAATGTTTTCTGCAATGCTGTAAGACAGTTTTAAATGTGTTAGAAGTTATATGCACAAAAACTAATGTTAGAACTTCAATGCTCAAGATTGTCAGTTTACAGGTTTCTGAGTCCAGTAAGGTTGAAATAGTGCTTCTGTTCAAATGAAGTGAAATCTAGCCCAAATCTGCTCAAACGCTTGTCTCTCTATTAGAGAAAGCTGCTTCATTCAATATTCAGTGCAAATCTTGCCAAACTGAAAGATGCTTATGTCTTATGAAATGAAATGTTTTCTGCAATGCTGTAAGACAGTTTTTAATGTGTTAGAAGTTATATGCACAAAAACTTATGTTAGGACTTCAAATGCTGAAGATTGTCAGTTTACAGGTTTCTGAGTCCAGTAAGGTTGAAATAGTGCTTCTGTTCAAATGAAGTGAAATCTAGCCCAAATCTGCTCAAAAGCTTGTCTCTCTATTAGAGAAAGCTGCTTTATTCAATATTCAGTGCAAATCTTGCCAAACTGAAAGAAGCTTATGTCTTATGAAATAAAATGTTTTCTGCAATGCTGTAAGACAGTTTTTAATGTGTTAGAAGTTATATGCACAAAAACTTATGTTAGGACTTCAAATGCTCAAGAATGTCAGTTTACAGGTTTCCGAATCCAGTAATGTTGAAATAGAGCTTCTGTTCAAATGAAGTGAAATCTAGCCCAAATCTGCTCAAACGCCTCTCTCTCAATTAGAGAAAGCTGCTTTATTCAATATTCAGTGCAAATCTTGCCAAACTGAAAGAAGCATATGTCTTATGAAATAAATTGTTTTCTGCAATGCTGTAAGACAGTTTTTATTGTGTTAGAAGTTATATGCACAAAAACTTATGTAAGAGCTTCAATGCTCAGGTTTGTCAGTTCACATCATTCTGAGATCACTAATGCGGAAATAGTGTTTCTGTTGAAATGAAGCGGAAACAAGCCCAAATATGCTAAAAACCATCTTTCTCAGTTAGAGAATGTTGCTTCATTCAATGTTAAATACAAATCTTGCCAAAATTAAAGATGCATCTGTCTAGTGGTTAGAAATGCTTTTTGCAAGACAGAAAGACAGTTTTTAATGTGTTAGAATGCCTATGTACATAAACTTATGTTCGAGCCTCAATGTTCGGGTTTGTCAGTTCACAGCATTCTGAGATCACTAATGCTGAAATAGTGTTTCTGTTGAAATGAAGTGGAAACAAGCCCTAATATGCTAAAGACCATCTTTCTCAGTTAGAGAATGTTGCTTCAATCCATGTTAAATACAAATCTTGCCATAATGAAAGATGCCTCTGTCTTGTGATTAGAAATGCTTTTTGCAAGACAGAAAGACAGTTTTTAATGTGTTAGAGTTCCTATGCACATAAACTTATGTTAGAGCCTCAATGCTCAGGTTTGTCAGTTCACAGCATTCTGAGATCACTAATGCTGAAATAGTGTTTCTGTTGAAATGAAGTGGAAACAAGCCCAAATATGCTAAAAACCATCTTTCTCAGTTAGAGAATGTTGCTTCATTCCATGTTAAATACAAATCTTGCCAAAATGAAAGATGCTTCTGTCTTGTGATTAGAAATGCTTTTTGCAAGACAGAAAGACAGTTTTAATGTGTTAGAATTCCTATGCACATAAACTTATGTTAGAGTCTCAATGTTTAGGTTTGTCAGTTCACAGCATTCTGAGATCACTAATGCTGAAACAGTGTTTCTGTTGAAATGAAGTGGAAACAAGCCCAAATATGCTAAAAACCATCTTTCTCAGTTAGAGAATGTTGCTTCATTCCATGTTAAATACAAATCTTGCCAAAATGAAAGATTCCTCTGTCTTGTGATTAAAAATGCTTTTTGCAAGACAGAAAGACAGTTTTATTGTGTTAAAATTCCTATGCACATAAACTTATGTTAGAGCCTCAATGCTCAGGTTTGTCAGTTCACAGCATTCTGAGATCACTAATGCTGAAAGAGTGTTTCTGTTGAAATGAAGTGGAAACAAGCCCAAATATGCTAAAAACCATCTTTCACAGTTAGAGAATGTTGCTTCATTCAATGTTAAATACAAATCTTGCCAAAATGAAAGATGCCTCTGTCTTGTGATTAGAATAGTCAGAGCTTCAATAGTCAAATATGCTAAAAAACATCTTTCTCAGTTAGAGAATGTTGCTTCATTCCATTTTGAATACAAATCTTGCCAAAATGAAAGATGCCTCTGTCTTGTGATTAGAAATGCTTTTTGCAAGACAGAAAGACAGTTTTAATGTGTTAGAATTTCTATGCACATAAACTTATGTTAGAGCCTCAATGCTCAGGTTTGTAAGTTCACAGCATTCTGAGAACACTAATGCTGAAATAGTGTTTCTGTTGAAAAGAAGTGGAAACAAGCCCAAATATGCTAAAAACCATCTTTCTCAGTTAGAGAATGTTGCTTCATTCAATATTCAGTGCAAATCTTGCCAAACTGAAAGATGCTTATGCCTTATGAAATACAATGTTTTTGCAATGCTGTCAGACAGTTTTTAATGTGTTAGAAGTTATATGCACAAAAACTTATGTTAGGACTTCAAATACTCAAGATTGTCAGTTTACAGGTTTCTGAGTCCAGTAATGTTGAAATAGTGCTTCTGTTCAAATGAAGTGAAATCTAGCCCAAACCTGCTCAAAAGCTTCTTTCTCTGTGAGTTAGAGCTGATCCATTCAATGTTCAGTGCAAATCTTGCCAAACTGAAAGATGCTTATGTCTTATGAAATAAAATGTTTTCTGCAATGCTGTAAGACAGTTTTTAATGTGTTAGAAGTTATATGCACAAAAACTAATGTTAGAACTTCAATGCTCAAGATTGTCAGTTTACAGGTTTCTGAGTCCAGTAAGGTTGAAATAGTGCTTCTGTTCAAATGAAGTGAAATCTAGCCCAAATCTGCTCAAACGCTTGTCTCTCTATTAGAGAAAGCTGCTTCATTCAATATTCAGTGCAAATCTTGCCAAACTGAAAGATGCTTATGTCTTATGAAATGAAATGTTTTCTGCAATGCTGTAAGACAGTTTTTAATGTGTTAGAAGTTATATGCACAAAAACTTATGTTAGGACTTCAAATGCTGAAGATTGTCAGTTTACAGGTTTCTGAGTCCAGTAAGGTTGAAATAGTGCTTCTGTTCAAATGAAGTGAAATCTAGCCCAAATCTGCTCAAAAGCTTGTCTCTCTATTAGAGAAAGCTGCTTTATTCAATATTCAGTGCAAATCTTGCCAAACTGAAAGAAGCTTATGTCTTATGAAATAAAATGTTTTCTGCAATGCTGTAAGACAGTTTTTAATGTGTTAGAAGTTATATGCACAAAAACTTATGTTAGGACTTCAAATGCTCAAGAATGTCAGTTTACAGGTTTCCGAATCCAGTAATGTTGAAATAGAGCTTCTGTTCAAATGAAGTGAAATCTAGCCCAAATCTGCTCAAACGCCTCTCTCTCAATTAGAGAAAGCTGCTTTATTCAATATTCAGTGCAAATCTTGCCAAACTGAAAGAAGCATATGTCTTATGAAATAAATTGTTTTCTGCAATGCTGTAAGACAGTTTTTATTGTGTTAGAAGTTATATGCACAAAAACTTATGTAAGAGCTTCAATGCTCAGGTTTGTCAGTTCACATCATTCTGAGATCACTAATGCGGAAATAGTGTTTCTGTTGAAATGAAGCGGAAACAAGCCCAAATATGCTAAAAACCATCTTTCTCAGTTAGAGAATGTTGCTTCATTCAATGTTAAATACAAATCTTGCCAAAATTAAAGATGCATCTGTCTAGTGGTTAGAAATGCTTTTTGCAAGACAGAAAGACAGTTTTTAATGTGTTAGAATGCCTATGTACATAAACTTATGTTCGAGCCTCAATGTTCGGGTTTGTCAGTTCACAGCATTCTGAGATCACTAATGCTGAAATAGTGTTTCTGTTGAAATGAAGTGGAAACAAGCCCTAATATGCTAAAGACCATCTTTCTCAGTTAGAGAATGTTGCTTCAATCCATGTTAAATACAAATCTTGCCATAATGAAAGATGCCTCTGTCTTGTGATTAGAAATGCTTTTTGCAAGACAGAAAGACAGTTTTTAATGTGTTAGAGTTCCTATGCACATAAACTTATGTTAGAGCCTCAATGCTCAGGTTTGTCAGTTCACAGCATTCTGAGATCACTAATGCTGAAATAGTGTTTCTGTTGAAATGAAGTGGAAACAAGCCCAAATATGCTAAAAACCATCTTTCTCAGTTAGAGAATGTTGCTTCATTCCATGTTAAATACAAATCTTGCCAAAATGAAAGATGCTTCTGTCTTGTGATTAGAAATGCTTTTTGCAAGACAGAAAGACAGTTTTAATGTGTTAGAATTGCTATGCACATAAACTTATGTTAGAGTCTCAATGTTTAGGTTTGTCAGTTCACAGCATTCTGAGATCACTAATGCTGAAACAGTGTTTCTGTTGAAATGAAGTGGAAACAAGCCCAAATATGCTAAAAACCATCTTTCTCAGTTAGAGAATGTTGCTTCATTCCATGTTAAATACAAATCTTGCCAAAATGAAAGATTCCTCTGTCTTGTGATTAAAAATGCTTTTTGCAAGACAGAAAGACAGTTTTATTGTGTTAAAATTCCTATGCACATAAACTTATGTTAGAGCCTCAATGCTCAGGTTTGTCAGTTCACAGCATTCTGAGATCACTAATGCTGAAAGAGTGTTTCTGTTGAAATGAAGTGGAAACAAGCCCAAATATGCTAAAAACCATCTTTCACAGTTAGAGAATGTTGCTTCATTCAATGTTAAATACAAATTTTGCCAAAATGAAAGATGCCTCTGTCTTGTGATTAGAATAGTCAGAGCTTCAATAGTCAAATATGCTAAAAAACATCTTTCTCAGTTAGAGAATGTTGCTTCATTCCATTTTGAATACAAATCTTGCCAAAATGAAAGATGCCTCTGTCTTGTGATTAGAAATGCTTTTTGCAAGACAGAAAGACAGTTTTAATGTGTTAGAATTTCTATGCACATAAACTTATGTTAGAGCCTCAATGCTCAGGTTTGTAAGTTCACAGCATTCTGAGAACACTAATGCTGAAATAGTGTTTCTGTTGAAAAGAAGTGGAAACAAGCCCAAATATGCTAAAAACCATCTTTCTCAGTTAGAGAATGTTGCTTCATTCAATGTTAAATACAAATCTTGCCAAAATGAAAGATGCCTCTGTCTTGTGATTAGAAATGCTTTTTGCAAGTCAGAAAGACAGTTTTTAATGTCTTAGAATGGCTATGCACATAAACTTATCTTAGAGCTTCAATGCTCAGGTTTGTCAGTTCACAGAATTCTGAGATCACTAATGCTGAAATAGTGTTTCTGTTGAAATGAAGCTGAAACAAGCCCAAATATGCTAAAAACCATCTTTCTCAGTTAGAGAATGTTGCTTCATTCAATTTTAAATACAAATCATGCCAAAATGAAAGATGCATCTGTCTTGTGATTAGAAATGCTTTTTGCAAGACAGAAGGACAGTTTTTAATGTGTTAGAATGCCTATGCACATAAACTTATGTTCGAGCCTCAATGTTCGGGTTTGTCAGTTCACAGCATTCTGAGATCACTAATGCTGAAATAGTGTTTCTGTTGAAATGAAGTGGAAACAAGCCCAAATATGCTAAAGACCATCTTTCTCAGTTAGAGAATGTTGCTTCAATCCATGTTAAATAAAAATCTTGCCATAATGAAAGATGCCTCTGTCTTGTGATTAGAAATGCTTTTTGCAAGACAGAAAGACAGTTTTTAATGTGTTAGAGTTCCTATGCACATAAACTTATGTTAGAGCCTCAATGCTCATGTTTGTCAGTTCACAGCATTCTGAGATCACTAATGCTGAAATAGTGTTTCTGTTGAAATGAAGTGGAAACAAGCCCAAATATGCTAAAAACCATCTTTCTCAGTTAGAGAATATTGCTTCATTCAATGTTAAATACAAATCTTGCCAAAATGAAAGATGCCTCTGTCTTGTGATTAGAAATGCTTTTTGCAAGACAGAAAGACAGTTTTTAATGTGTTAGAATTCCTATGCACATAAACTTATGTTAGAGCGTCAATAGTCAGGTTTGTCAGTTCACAGCATTCTGAGAACACTAATGCTGAAATAGCGTTTCTGTTGAAATGAAGTGGAAACAAGCCCAAATATGCTAAAAACCATCTTTCTCAGTTAGAGAATGTTGCTTCATTCCATGTTAAATACAAATCTTGCCAAAATGAAAGATGCCTCTGTCTTGTGATTAGAAATGCTTTTTGCAAGACAGAAAGACAGTTTTAATGTGTTAGAATTCCTATGCACATAAACTTATGTTAGAGCCTCAATGCTCAGGTTTGTCAGTTCACAGCATTCTGAGAACACTAATGCTGAAATAGTGTTTCTGTTGAAAAGAAGTGGAAACAAGCCCAAATATGCTAAAAACCATCTTTCTCAGTTAGAGAATGTTGCTTCATTCAATGTTAAATACAAATCATGCCAAAATGAAAGATGCCTCTGTCTTGTGATTAGAAATGCTTTTTGCAAGACAGAAAGACAGTTTTTAATGTGTTAGAATTCCTATGCACATAAACTTATGTTAGAGCTTCAATAGTCAGGTTTGTCAGTTCACAGCATTCTGAGAACACTAATGCTGAAATAGTGTTTCTGTTGAAATGAAGTGGAAACAAGCCCAAATATGCTAAAAACCATCTTTCTCAGTTAGAGAATGTTGCTTCAATCCATGTTAAATACAAATCTTGCCATAATGAAAGATGCCTCTGTTTTGTGAATAGAAATGCTTTTTGCAAGACAGAAAGACAGTTTTAATGTGTTAGAATTCCTATGCACATAAAGTTATGCTAGAGCCTCAAAGCTCAGGTTTGTCAGTTCACAGCATTCTGAGATCACTAATGCTGAAATAGTGTTTCTGTTGAAATGAAGTGGAAACAAGCCCAAATATGCTAAAAACCATCTTTCTCAGTTAGAGAATGTTGGCTTCATTCCATGTTAAATACAAATCTTGCCAAAATGAAAGGTGCCTCTGTCTTTTTAAATACAATGTTTTTGCAATGATGTAAGACAGTTTTTAATGTGTTAGAAGTTATATGCACAAAAACTTATGTTAGAGATTCAATGCGCAGGTTTGTCAGTTTTCAGGTTTCTGAGACCACTAATGTTGAAATATTGCTTCTGTTCAAATGAAGTGAAAACTAGCCCAAATCAGCTCAAAAGCTTCTCTCTCAGTGAGAAAAAGCTTCTTCATTCAATGTTCAGTGCAAATCTTGCCAAACTGAAAGATGCTTCCATCTTATGAAATACAATGTTTTTGCAATGCTGTAAGAACAGTTTTTAATGTGCATTTATCATTATTATTGCATGTAAGTGTTGGGGTGGGCAGAAGATGCAACTCATCATGGGGTAATCTTAATTTTTGAGGAGTAATTCTTAAATTTTTAGAGTATAAAATCAACAGTCTTCTCCAGAGGTGAGATCTTCGAGCAGCTGTTCGACGTGTGCAGACATTGCAGAATCACTGAAAGAAACTGTACTGGACTGTTAAGTTAGTGATGCTATAAGGTGGTAGTTCACCTGTACCTCTTTTTTATTATTATTGCCATACTTATGTCATAAAAGATCATGGTAAGAAGGTTGTATCTAACAATAACAATCATAACGCCATAAAACAGTAAATAAAAATTTGACGTGTTCATCATAGTATGAGATAATAGTATGAGATAATTTTTTTCCCCCTGATACTATACAGTCATAAATCATATAAATGTAACACCAATGAGCGGATGGTATTCAACCATCTGTTCCATATTAATGAATCCTGACCCTTTGACACATTCTACACTCAAAGACCAGAACGTGAGTTAAAGAAAAAACAAGGACCTTCGTTTTACAACCCTCTTACAACATAACTCACCACCCTGGGCGCCGCCATGAGGGCAACGTCCTGGCGTGGATGAGAGTTATAACACCTTGGAGACTATCCAGAGATACAATACCGAACTTCAAAGGGAAGACCAACACCCAACCTTTTTACTCGCAGCGATCACACATTCCAGTGAAACAGACGCACACACATTCAAAAAACAGGCACAAGCATTTTTGGCTAGCCCATGGGCCTTTTTACTAAAACTACCTCTAAATGTATCTTAATGTCTCCCTTTTTGTGCTCAAATGTATGTATGCGGCATAGTGGAATATATGAATGTTACGGTGTGTTTAATGCAAACTTTATATGCATTTAGTTAAGAATAACTCTGTATCTCTGTATAGGGGATTGGTAAAATCATAGTTCTTGGTGTCTGTATAATCGTAAAAACACGACTGTAACGAATCTTGATAGCAAATTACAAAAAGATGCATTGTTTCAGAGGAACGATCTTGCTTAAGAAAAATGTTTAATTTTGTCATTGCCATAAATTAGACCAGTGGGCGGAGATCAGCAAACAAAGAAGATTTTTCCTGCCTCAGTTTGTTTACACTTCATTGGCTCATACTGAAAAATAGGTGTAAACCTGGTCTTACGTAAAAGCTCAGGGAAACCTGTATTCTGGGCATTCCGCCAGAGAGAAAAGGGGGTTCCCAGCTTTGAAACCAGACTTAAAGAAGTTCTCCGTTTATTCTTCTTTACTTTTCGTTTCATTCTAAGTTTTCTGTATTGTCTTCGGATATTTGACTTCGTTCAATTGTCTTCACGAGCCAAACGAACTTAAGTCTAATCATCTTTTGGCAAAGTTTACCTTCGCGTTAACCATCGAGCTCACGCATCATCTGCTCTGGAAAGAACCGCGGTGAGGCCGCACGGACGGACAATTTGAGCGCAGCTACACACAAGAGCCAGATCAAAGCAAGTACTTTCTTATATCGCAACTAAAATTGCTGTTTAAGGTTGTCTATTCCATGTTTGTGAAATTATTCAATGACTTGGGGTCTCTTGCAAAGTTAACTGTTTGAAATTGTCACGCTGAGATTGGTTCTCACTTTCACTTTCTCTCCCTCTCTCTCTCTCTCTCTCTCTTTATCTCTCTCTCTCATTTATCTCATTATTATTCTTGCTCGTTTACCTTGTTTAAATTGTATTTTCGTTTTGCTATATACTCATATTTACTCCGTGTGAATTGTAGTTATGTACTCTTTAGTCTGTTTTTATTAAATCCTATAATTTGCTTGAATTGAATTGTTTTATTGCTCATTGAGATCGAAGTCCCTGAATCGTGTGATCTACGCTACGAGCTTTGTTTTATATGAATTAATTTCAGTAATCTTAGTAGTACAGACACAGAAAATATTGTTTTTTCCTGATCAGAAGATTAATATTTCTTTGAGTTTGTAAGAAGGGTATTTTTATTGAATTTTGATAAGGAAGTCTAGCTTCCAGTTCGCTGGACGAACAGATTTTCTAGAGTAACTTAAATTAATTCTAGTAAAGGTTACCTTTAAATAATTAAATATTCCCTCTTTGGGTAATTTAATATTTGTAAGCAATAAGCATGTTATATTCATAGACTCATGAATATTCACTTCATTTGAGTTAATTATTCCTCAGAAAGTGATTGTTGCTACATAAATTAATTGAAAAAATATTCTAGAGATAACGATTTTGGGTTTTCTAATTCTATTTAAAAAAATCACATTAGTGGAGTTAAAAATATAAAAACTTAAATTAACAGTATTGGCTATACTACATTCTTCATTATCAAGATACTTACAAATACATTCATTAAACCTGTCACTCATATCTTTTAAGTTTTTACGCTCGTTTTAACTTTGTAGGTCACATGATCAACATAGCGGATGATGGAAATCCAAATCGCATTAATGCTTCATACACAAATACGCATTCAGGCTGTAGAGTATGTACTCTTTTATCACTTGTTAAATTAGTTCTTATTGAAATTAAGTGCCTAATTAAAGGGTATGTGGTTTTGAACGTAGCCCGACAAAATCTCGTTTTGAATACCAAAACCCAGATTTCAGCTGGTTTTGGAAAAGAATGTTGTGAGAAGATGTTTTTGTTTGATTAAAAATAAAACACAGCAAACACATTTTTGCAATATTTTTATTTATTTATTTATTTTTGTCTGAAATTACAGCAATATATCCATAAATACCTAATTACTACAATCAACAAATAATATATTACATTACAATGAATTCAAACAAGTACATAAAAAAAAAAAAAAAAAAAAAAAAAAAAACTGCATTCACAGCATCTAATATACTCCATTAAGTTTGGGTGTGACTGTGTGCGCGCGCATTGGGCAGGTTTGTATATTCTCTCATCAGGCAGTGGTAGCGCTTCATGTGAAGCAGGCACAGGCACACACACACGAAGTGATCACACTGATGGCACGCCTGCTCGGGGTCATCATAGCCTAAATAAATGGCAAGCAAACTCCTCACCTTTGCTTCAAAGATGCATTTGAGATACCCCTTGCACTAAATTCTTATAAAAAATGTCTATAACTTCATGGTGTATGTGGTATTGCATACATGGGATACATGTGATGTGATGGAGGTTGGGTTAAGTGGCAGGAAAACAAACAGGTGTGTCATTCCTAGATTTTACATCATCTAAGAGAATAATATAAAAAGGTAGAAAATTAAAGATATTACAAGCAGTCACCATTAATTTAAAGCCCATATTAATATGTTTTTTTTGTCAATGACTTATGGTTATGTTAAAATGCATCATTCAAAAGCAATGGATATATAAATAAAAATAAAATCTTGGCAAATAAGAACGTCTTTGGGCAAAACATTTTTGTTTTTTTTGTGAGGTATGGGGGAATTGTTCTACAAATTAACTCTCATCAGGACTGACTTCTCGTTTGCTTTCAACATTTTGGCATGCCACCTCTAAAAATTTGGCACAGTAATTGTCAATGGCAAAAATGTTTTGTATATCAAACAAATTATAATTCTTATTGTACAACAACATTTATGGATAAAATTTTTGTGCAAGTCTGTTCCTGGCAGACTGGCATCACTTAAGCCCTTTTGTGTACACAAGTGAGATATAGATTTCAGAATATCGCATTCTAGTAAAAAAATGCCCTTTAATTGATTGAAACAGAAATCCATAAAGCATCTGCATGCTGCTTCATTATATAAAAAAAAAAGAAAAAAAGAAAAGAAAAAAAAGCCAAAAAAGTCAATTTAGCAGTCTGGAACCTTGAGATACGAGTGACCACTAGCCCAGGGGTTCCCAAACATTTCCATTCTATGACCCACCTAGACAAGTATGATCTATTTCATGACCCACCAAAATATTTGAGATAAAAAAAAAAAAAAAAAAATTGACATTACTTTAAGCCTAATGGTAATTAAAAGTTTGATATGACAGAAATGAAGTATTTAAGAAAAATAACCATTTTATTTTAGAGTACAACTGTAAAATTTCACTACTAATATTATATTATAAGTTTTAATTTCTTTGTTTACAGATGTTAAATGAAACGTTCATTAAAAAAAAACATGAAACAGGCTCACTCCAGTGAACTGTAATCTGCGCTGTGAGTGTTGTTAAACTCATTGCGGGGTTCAGATCAGAAAAAGCATTCATGATTCTTCAGTGTGTAGGGGAAAGCGCAGCACAATCCAACACATTTTTTTTTTTTTTTGAAAAGCAGTGTGGAGATTAAAATAACACTAAAAAACAAAATGACAAATTTACTTCGGTCAGAAATTTACTTTTGCAATTGTTAAATAAATGTTCAGCAATATATATCTTCAAAAGTTTTTTAACTTTGGCAAAAAAAAATTCTCTATATAGAGAATTTTGTAAATTTTGTTATGTGGAAATGTTTAAATCTTGTTGTGTTACAATTTACCCTGCATTTGTGCCCCTGCTCATCCCATACATGTGAAATGCTTTTTAGAGACCATTTCCTGGATGAAAACAGTGCAGAGTCCAAACAGACGACAGAAATTAATGAACATAGCCTACTTGAAACTGTTTTCAGAACATTATAATTGTCTGGTGTATAAAATCTCTTGCAGAATACAGCACATTGCAGTGAGCAAGTTCTTTCCTCTTTTAATAATGCGGACGGATTGAACCTTTTAATAATAATGTTGTGCTGACATCCTCACTGTTATTACAACTTGTGCACGCTAGCTCTTCAAAACACACCACGCATGTTTTTAATAGCGAACTTAATTTCAATTTGAAAATCACACTAAGGGTATTGCAATTCATAATTAACGTTGGTAGGCTATATCATGCAGCCCTCGACTGAACTGTGTGAGTGTGCGTGTATTAAAACGCAAATTTAACTGCAGCCAAGTGACTTTGTGTGACCCACCTTGTTCAATTCTGCAACCCACAGTTTGAAAACACCTGCTATGTCATTAGAATTCAGGGCTCATGTTATACTGTAAAGTATGGCCTTTGGGGAAAAAAACGTTGGCATACTTCCTGGGGCCTACTTTAGTCCAGGTAAAAAGGAAGTGATATTATCACTCCACAAAGTCCTGAAAGGCATATTCTGACCAGCAGCAGAGCAAACATTAAACGTAAACCTTCGAACACCCAAAAGCATTAATATATTAGAAAAAAAAGGCAGGCTTTTATTTTTTTTAAGAATTAAAAACATACAAAATTATTTTTCTGTTGTTTTGAAATTATTTACAATACAATGCTGAAGCACCTCTTTAAAAAATCTTTATTCTAAATATAGAAATAAAACTTTCTTTTATTTATTTGATGTTTTCTTTTTTCCTTCCCTAGATCATAAAGAGTAGTCTGTCATAACAGTACCTCCAGATAGTTATTCAGGTTTTTTGTCTTTAAGTGCATTTCTAGGAATGACCTCCATGGTAAAGAGATGACAGATGGGCTAAGCTGCATTTCGACTGGCATTTTTCTTTCTCTATGATGCAGTATGACTGTCCCTGCGAGTTGGAGGCATTCAGAGGCTTTGACGTGTGTTGATGAGTGATTTAGCCCATAGAATGTGGAATTCTGGGGCCAGATCTTCTGTTCCTCACCATCACTGTCCAGGCTCTCGGAGTGGCCTGAACATGTGTCTGAGTTTGGGGGTTTGTAAGGGATGTGGAAGGTTGTCTGACTGGGCGGTCGATGGTGCCATAGAGTGTCAGCTGGGTGGATAGCCCTTGAAATGACTCCTAGACCAGAGGCTCTGTGGCAGCATCAGGCACTTCTTAAAGTGCTCCAGCTCTGCCTGTAGGTTCTCGCTCTCAGCCGAAAGCTTCTGCTTCTGAGACATCAGCTCCTACAGAAAAAATTTTACACATTGCATGTCTGTGTCTGGACAGAATCTGGCATCCAGGCTGGATCTAATATTATTGGCGCGGAGGCATGACCTGACACTGCATTATTTGTGAATGTTTACTCAATACTATTTGTGCACTGCACTTGACATTCCCATGAAAGTGATGTAGGGTGATATGAAATGAGGACAGTAACTCAAGTGGTTAAGAAAATGCAAACACAAGTGGTTATACAGTCACACCAAAAATTATTCAGACACCAGATATAATTTATATATACCATATTTTTCAGACTATAAGTCGCATCAGTTGACAGCACTAATATATATATATATATATATATATATATATATATATACACATATATATATACATACATATATATATATATACATATACATATATACATATACTTATACATATATATATATATATATATATATATATATATATATATATATATATATATATATATATATTAGTGCTGTCAATCGATTAAAAAAAATTAACTAATTAATCGCACAATTTTTTAAAATTAATCGCGATTAATCGCAATTAATCGCAATTATAAGACTGAAACTTTTTGGATATGTAAATGTAAAATGTAAATAATTAATGTAAACTCAAGACATTTAAATTTAAATTCAAAATATTTAAATTCAAAATATGATTGTTTATTGGAATTTTTGTTTAACTTGTAACACAGATTTTCTCATGTAAACAACATACCTGCAATAAACCATCAATATCCTCCAAATTAACTGTTGGCTTGAAAGCCATATTTATTACAGAAATAAAAACACAGGCATGTAAGTACCATTTGAATTTCAAAACAATCAATGCCAATGAAAAACAAAAATGATTTCCATGTTGAATTCTAAGTGGACTGCAAAAAAATTCCAAAGTATAGTCATTGCCAGTGCTTTAAGTGGGCCAGTACGCACCAGTACTCAGTACCGCCACTTCCAAATATAGCTCTTGAGCGTACCGCCACCTCTCCGTGCGCCCAGAACGTGCTTGTAGCGTACCGGTACGCTCATTTGGACATCTGTTTTAATAGAGGTTTTAATCTTTTACCTGCACCGCCGATTTTCAGAGCGCCCTTCACAATGCAAGCTTCCTAATTCATCCCACCCAGGGCAGAAACTACATTACCCATTCACCCTTAAGTTATACAAGTGAATAGCGCATGTGTCGCTTTTCCTGCTGTTAAGTGTCAACAACTCAACGTGGCCGGAGAAGGTGTGTGAAACTCGTTGTGAGTTATACTAAAGCAAAATCTTGAGTATTTATTGTCTGATAAACATTAAAAACTGTCTGCGGAGGTTGAGTCGTCCTGCAGCCCCCGCTGGCTGTTCATTGGCTGCAGCATCTTTTTTCTAAGTTCTAAAAAAATACCGTAGACGGCAAGGCACAAATTTAGATATTTATTTATCTAATTAATCTATAGCCTATGCACAAAGACAATATGATCTTTTTGTCCCCTTTTTGTTTTAAAGCTTGATGAAGAGAGAGAGCGCAAGTTGCTGCAGCTGCGAGGAGGACAGTGATGCACGCGCACAGGAGTGATTGACAGTTCGCGGCACTGTGTACAAAAAATACTCCGCTACACAATTATTTCGTTTAAGCTTATTAACGTTAGCGTTACAGAAAGGTCTGATTTACGCACTGTTACAGTCATTGTTTTTTTGTTTTTTTTTTTAAACAATGACATTTGAGTTCATGATTTTAATGTTGCTGTTTCTTGTGGCAGACTAAATGAAGAGTAATGTTTCTTGTGGCAGACTGAAGAGTAATCCGGCAGAGTTTTATACTGAAACTTTCCGTCTAAAAGTCCTTCCTTGGTCTTATCCATATTTCTTTGCACGTTGAACACACATAGGCCACAACTGGAAATAAAAAAAACTGCAACCGCGTTAATTGCGTTATTTTATTTTAACGCGTTAAATATTTCAAATTAATCGAATGCGTTAACGCGCTAATTTTGACAGCACTAATATATATATATATATATATATATATATATATATATATATATATATATATATATACACACACATATATTTGCTCGTTGCAAAATGTCTAATGCATTTAACAGACCAGAAATAGAAGATCCTCCAATAACCAACAGGTCTGGTATTTGAGTGCACTTTGGATTCCCTGTAAGCTATAATGGTGATGACAGAATGAATGGTAAATAGTAAGGTCTCATATCCGCGGCTATAACATAAATGAAGCCTACCGACCGCCGCGGTGATGTCTTTTGCCCTGTTTGAATCAGTTGGAAATGTCGGTCTAAATGCTGCGGGGATAGTTTGTTGCGTGTATGTTTCTCCTTTTTTTCGTCTTTTCCCAGATACTGACACAATAAGGTGATGTCGGCGTAAATGAGTTGACATGTTTCAAGTATTCCCGCTGGTGTTTTTTTTTTTTTTTTTTTTCGCTGGTGTACCCTATTGTCATGTAGCAGATGCGACATACAGTTGTTTTTTTATCCACCACTCTCTTGCCATCACCATTATAGCTTAAAGGGAATCCAAAGTGCACCCAAACACCAGACCTGTTGGTTATTGGAGGATCTTCTATTTCTGGTCTGTTAAACGCATTGGCTATTTTGCAACGAGCCTTCAGCGCGTACTGAGTGAGCGAGCACCTGACTGAGTAGCCTAACATAAACATATAAGTTGGTGTTTTTTTCTTCTTCGGGAGTGTCAGGGGCGTTGCCGGTTACGTCGTTTGGGTTATTGGGCTACCTTGTCGAACGCATATCATTATATTTCTTTTTTTTTTTTTTTTTTTATATATAAGTAATTAGTCCAACGAACCGTTCGGTATACATAATGCGTACCGCGTACCGAACCGAAGGCCTCGTACCGAACGGTTCAATACGAATACGCATATCGTTACACCCCTAATATATATATATATATATATATATATGGGTGCAGGAAACTATAGTTCCTTTATGTAAGTGAGGATTGCACTTTGATCTGACCAAGTTTTACTTAAATGTTTTTTTGTTTAATCGCTAATGCAAACTTTCTACACTACAGACTGAACAAAATTAAGCATTGCATTGTAATTGGTTGACCTAAATTGCTATAATATAATTGTGTACTTAAATTTAGAAGCTGAGAGCTAATCATTACATACCTTATCTGACATTAATCAAGATTCATTTTTTCTGACACTGTGTAACACAGAGTTCTTGTCATAATTGATAAAAAAAAAATCAAAAATATAGCAAATAAACTGTGATAATCAGAAATTTTTTTGAAGGTGTCTGAATAAATTTTGGTTTGACTGTAAGAGACGCATCTAAAGTGCACATTACAATGGGAACAGTAATGTGTCTTGCCAGACCATTGAAAATGCATCTTAATATCAGGTAGAAATGGAGTCTAAATGAGATTAGCATTTGTGTGTTTCTTACCCCCATTGAGTGTGAGAGCTGTTCAGCAGTTAGACTGAGATTATAGTGATGCACTTCCAGTCGTCTGCACTGACTTTGGAGAACTTGTTGCTCAATGCTTTGCTCTAAGGTCAAAAAGAAAGAGAGAGGGAGCGGTAAGACTCCTCAGGTCATCTTTTTATATTCAAGAAACCCCTGGCATCACATACACCAGCACACAACAACTTTGCAAGGATTTGCAGAACTACTGTACTGTTGATCAGAACTATAATATCCATCATGCAACAGTACTGATAGGGACCCAATCTGCTCAACACACATTTTACCTTCTACATACTCTTGATAAGCTTCAAAGATGGCTTCAATGCCCTGCCAACCAGATGTAGTGGGCTCGTCCTCCTCTGTGTCATCTGCCTCATCCTCAACCTTTTCCTCAGACTCCTGGCGGGAAGGCTGTGGGGGGCAGTGCTGTCCATTGGGCTGCAATGAAGGAGGGTGTGGGTGGGGTTTGGACCGGCTTGGCGTGCTCTGGAGCTCAGGAATATTATAATGCACAGATGAATCTACTGTGTGTTTTTGTTCTGACATGACCAAGGCACCACCTGATAGAGGAAAAGACGTGTTGATACTATTATCTGCTCTTTACACTAAGCCCCACACATTTAAATTTGCCTTACAAGACATAAATTTGTGTTGGCAGTGTGAGAACATAAACACCCTACAATGATAAAAATCCACCCACTCCTTTTTTTAATCCCAATTTCACAATCACTAGGCAATCCTGGATGGCCATAGTTTCCACCTTGAGATACTTTTTCTCCGCGCCTGAGCAGCTGTTAAGTCATCAATGCCTCGTAAGCTATCCCAGGTGCTCTGTGTTTAAATGTAAGACTAAACATGAGTCTTCATTTTTCCCAACATCTGAGCCACTGTGGAATACTTATACTTATTTATGTGCATTACCTTTAAATATATATGTCTGCACAAATCATTTCACTCCAGACTGCTTTTTGAATGTAGTAAAATTGCTTAGCTAACATTTTAACCGTATTTGTATGCATACAGTATCTAAATATTGCAACTGATCAGTGCCGCGCTTGTGAGACCTTCTCGCCATTGTGCTGTTTCAGTGTGTTTGGCTTCCCAAAAAAATGGCTGTACATCTGTTCTCTTGCTCATTTCATGTCTCTCAGTCATGTTGCTTCTACCAACTGTTTATTGTTGTAGGTATGCAAAGCAGAAAGAAGTATATGCTACGCCCTCTTCTGAAGACAGGGTGGGAATATGCAGCTCATTTGCATTTAAAGTGATACCCACAAACACTGCTCTTTTGTAGACATGCCTAAAAAATGACCTTTTCCAGATGTTATAATAAATTATCTGTGTGGTATTTTGAGCTGGAACGTCACAGACACATTCTGTGGACAACCAAAACCAATATAACATCTTGTAAAAAGGGGAAAACTAGGTGCTCTTTAAGTAAATATGTCTTTATTTTTAATGTCTTAAAATATAAATATTTGACAATTTGCGGTATGTCACACACATATATAACATGTCACATATATAACATTTTTGAATGTAGTAAAATTGCTTAGCTAACATTTTAACCGTATGGCTGTTTGTGTTCATTCAGATGCAGTTAAATTAAGCTTTTTCAGACTTCTTGTATTTTGCTGTTAAATCTGATATCTCAGATGCATGTCTGTGTGCACATAGAGCACATTTTGTGTGACATATGTAGCTGCAGATTGATTTGTTCAAATCTAACTTTCCTTCTCTCCTGCAACAACATCTCTTCTCTGATTATATATACACTGCAGCAAAGGCCACTCAAATCGCAGCAAAAGCAAAAGAGATCAATCCAATCAATTCCCAATAAACCAAATGTCCCACCCTATATTTTTTCTTGTTCAAGACGTCATTTCACTCAGATATGTCACAAAAAGAAAGAAAAGACTATCAAAAATTTTCATTTTTGATGGTGACTTTAGGTTAGTGGTTAAGTATGTAAGCAATGAAATAACAGAATCTTAAAGAGAATTTCAACTGCTACCTTTACTCTTCTTCATGGCTTTTTGGGTGGACTGCAGTACTGATTCATGGAACTGCTGGGCAAACTCCTCAGCAATGAAATTCTCCCATGGTTTGGTCTTTCCGTTGACATTAACAGAACTTTCTTTAGTGAATGGGGGCTGTCGCACACTGTTCAGCAGATCAGAGCTCTTGTCTGTGATGCTGTCTTTGGCTCGACATTTGTCCGGTAATGCAGCAGTCAAGGAAGAGTCTTTCAGTCTTAAGGGATCTGAGAGCGATCTGTGCAGATCCAAGTGAGAGAAGGGTTCCACTTGGGGTTGAGGCACAGATAAAGAGGGGGAGGGACTGGGGGGGCGTCCATTCAGCAGTTCTGGAGACTGAGATGACAGGTCTGCAAAATAAATAAATAAATAACTTACAGTAATCAAATGTTTGCAAGTTAGTGTATTCATCAACATAGCAAAACATCAAACAGGCTCTCGACCAGAGTGGACTTTAGGGATTTTGAAGCTATCATGAGAAGTATTTTGTACATCCCTGACAGTGTAACACTGAACAGTAAAATACTCATTACATGCTTTGGTAATAAATTGAGAAAAAAAGACAGTGATGAACATCTGGAGCTGTCAGCTGCTTTCACACACTGAAAACACTCCACACTATGTACACACACAACACAAGTCACTGCATGGACACAAACACACACACAAACACACACACACACACACACACACACACGCACACACACACACACAGTGTGAACTGACCCGAGCATAGGGCTGCAGGGCTCCAGCACAGAGGGTGAGGGCTGTGTCTGATGCTGTCTAGAGTAACGCTCTTTTGTTTTATGGCCTTCAACAACTCATCAACCCTCTCATTATCTAAAAACACAGGAAGAGAAAGAGAGCAAGACAGACAGACATATATTACTTAGGGCTGGGCAAGTTAATGTGTTATTATTGCATTAATTGATTAATGCCGATAATTATTTTATCGCGTTAATACAATTTTTTTTTTTTTTTACTATGAAATTCCGTTGCTCACTGGCTCTGAATACACATACAGACAAACTTTGTGGTTTATTATTTTGAGTTGTATGGGATGCAGTAACACACGGCCCTCTCACAATATATTGCTTTACACATCTATCGCTTTTGCCCATCAAGTGTTATCCTGTGCCACACTCTGCTGCGATGCATACCGTGATTGTGCTGGTCTCTAATAGGAATACACAATTGCTACACAAACTATAAAATATTTTCTATAAAAACATTTAATGTCCTGATAGTGACAAATAGCTAGTTGTATATTTAATTTAATTACATTAATGTTTTAAGTTACGATGTACAATCAATATTTTAACTGCTAATTTGTAAAAGGAATACTGCTGTAAAAAAATAAAAAATAAAATAAAAATAAAAAATGTAATCTTGCCCAGCACTAATATTAATGTGCCAGCTTCCAGTGAAAATATCTTCATTTGCCACCAATAGATCTGAGGTGAGAGCAACACTGCTTTACACTTGGTCCACATCAAATCATCTACCACCCCCTGCCAGTCCTGCTTCAAACTGTATTATATGACTGAAGTAGGGCTCCAAAATTAATCTAATTTCTAATTGCTATTACAATTATGGATGCTACAATTATGTAATCGTTCAAATCGGCAATTAATTGTTGTTAAAAGTTTTTAAAAGTCCACTTATGTTATTCTACATGCTTAAGATGTTTTATACATACATACATATACAGTACAGACCAAAAGTTTGGACACACCTTCTCATTCAAAGAGTTTTCCTTATTTTCATGACTATGAAAAATTGTAGATTCACACTGAAGGCATCAAAACTATAAATTAACACATCACCTTTATTTATATAGTGCTTTAAACAAAATACATTGCGCCAAAGCACTGAACAACATTCATTTGGAAAACAGTGTCTCAATAATGCAAAATGATAGTTAAAGGCAGTTCATCATTGAATTCAGTTATGTCATCTCTGTTCAGTTGAAATAGTGTCTGTTTTAATTTGCAATCAAGTCAACGATATCGCTGTAGATGAAGTGACCCCAACTAAGCAAGCCAGAGGCGACAGCGGCAAGGAACCGAAACTCCATCGGTGACAGAATGGAGAAAAAAACCTTGGGAGAAACCAGGCTCAGTTGGGGGGCCAGTTCTCCTCTGACCAGACGAAACCAGTAGTTCAATTCCAGGCTGCAGCAAAGTCAGATTGTGCAGAAGAATCATCTGTTTCCTGTGGTCTTGTCCTGGTGCTCCTCTGAGACAAGGTCTTTACAGGGGATCTGTATCTGGGGCTCTAGTTGTCCTGGTCTCCGCTGTCTTTCAGGGATGTAGAGGTCCTTTCTAGGTGCTGATCCACCATCTGGTCTGGATACGTACTGGATCCGGGTGACTGCAGTGACCCTCTGATCTGGACACAGACTGGATCTCGTGGCCACGGTGACCTCGGAACAAGAGAGAAACAGACAAATATTAGCGTAGATGCCATTCTTCTAATGATGTAGAAAGTACGGTGTTATGTGAAGTGTTCCGGTTCCAGTTTACCTAATTAATGCAGCCTAAAAATCCTTTAACGGATTTGGATATTAAAAGCATATTAGTATGTTATGTGTATGCCAGGTTAAAGAGATGGGTCTTTAATCTAGATTTAAACTGCAAGAGTGTGTCTGCCTCCCGAACAATGTTAGGTAGGTTATTACAGAGTTTAGGCGCCAAATAGAAAAAGGATCTGCCGCCCGCAGTTGATTTTGATATTCTAGGTATTATCAAATTGCCTGAGTTTTGAGAACGTAGCGGACGTAGAGGATTATAATGTAAAAGGAGCTCACTCAAATACTGAGGTGCTAAACCTTTCAGGGCTTTATAAGTAATAAGCAATATTTTAAAATCTATACGATGTTTGATAGGGAGCCAGTGCAGTATGGACAGGACCGGGCTAATATGGTCATACTTCCTGGTTCTAGTAAGAACTCTTGCTGCTGCATTTTGGACTAGCTGTAGTTTGTTTACCAAGCGTGCAGAACATTTCTGCATTTGACATTGAGAGCATAGGCCGTAATTTAGATATATTTTTGAGATGGAAAAATGCAGTTTTACAAATGCTAGAAACGTGGCTTTCTAAGGAAAGATTGCGATCAAGTAGCACACCTAGGTTCCTAACTGATGACGAAAAATTGACAGAGCAACCATCAAGTCTTAGACAGTGTTCTAGGTTATTACAAGTAGAGTTTTTAGGCCCTATGATTAACACCTCTGTTTTTTCTGAATTTAGCAGTAAGAAATTACTCGTCATCCAATTTTTTATATCGACTATGCATTCCATTAGTTTTTCAAATTGGTGTGTTTCACCGGGCTGCGAGGAAATATAGAGCTGCGTATCATCAGCATAACAGTGAAAGCTAACACCATGTTTCCTGATGATATCTCCCAAGGGTAACATATAAAGCGTGAAGAGTAGCGGCCCTAGAACTGAGCCTTGAGGTACTCCATACTGCACTTGTGATCGATATGACACATCTTCATTCACTGCTACGAACTGATGGCGGTCATATAAGTACGATTTAAACCATGCTAATGCACTTCCACTGATGCCAACAAAGTGTTCAAGTCTATGCAAAAGAATGTTGTGGTCAATTGTGTCAAACGCAGCACTAAGATCCAATAAAACTAATAGAGAGATACACCCACGATCAGATGATAAGAGCAGATCATTTGTAACTCTAAGGAGAGCAGTTTCAGTACTATGATACGGTCTAAATCCTGACTGGAAATCCTCACATATACCATTTTTCTCTAAGAAGGAATATAATTGTGAGGATACCACCTTTTCTAGAATCTTGGACAGAAAAGGGAGATTCGAGATTGGTCTATAATTAACTAGTTCTCTGGGGTCAAGTTGTGGCTTTTTTATGAGAGGCTTAATAACAGCCAGTTTGAAGGTTTTGGGGACATGTCCTAATAACAATGAGGAATTAATAATAGTCAGAAGAGGACCTATGACTTCTGGAAGCACCTCTTTTAAGAGCTTAGATGGTATAGGGTCTAACATACATGTTGTAAGTTTAGATGATTTAACAAGTTTATACAATTCTTCCTCTCCTATAGTAGAGAATGAGTGGAACTGTTCCTCAGGGGGTCTATAGTGCACTGTCTGATGCGAAACTGTAGCTGACGGCTGAATGGTTGCAATTTTATCTCTAATAGTATCGATTTTAGAAGTAAAGTAGTTCATAAAGTCATTACTGCTGTGGTGTTGGGAAATGTCAACACTTGTTGAGGCTTTATTTTTCGTTAATTTAGCCACTGTATTGAATAAATACCTGGGGTTATGTTTGTTTTCTTCTAAAAGAGAAGAAAAATAATCAGATCTAGCAGTTTTTAATGCTTTTCTGTAGGATATGCTACTTTCCCGCCAAGCAATACGAAATACCTCTAGTTTTGTTTTCCTCCAGCTGCGCTCCATTTTTCGGGCTGCTCTCTTTAGGGTGCGAGTATGCTCATTATACCATGGTGTCAAACTGTTTTCCTTAACCTTTCTTAAGCGTAAAGGAGCAACTGTATTTAAAGTGCTAGAAAAGAGAGAGTCCATAGTTTCTGTTACATCATCAAGTTGTTTTGAGGTTTTGGATATGCTAAGGAATTCGGATACATCAGGAAGATAACTTAAAAAGCAGTCTTTTGTGGTAGAAGTGATGGCTCTTCGATACTTGTAACAAGAAGTAGAATTTACAATTTTGGCTATATGAAGTTTACACAGAACTAAATAATGATCTGAGATATCATCACTTGGCTGAATAATTTCAACACTATCAACATCAATTCCATGTGACAGTATTAAATCTAGAGTATGATTTCGACAATGAGTAGGTCCTGAAACGTGTTGTCTAACACCAATAGAGTTCAGAATGTCTATAAATGCTGATCCCAATACATCTTTTTCATTATCGACATGGATATTAAAATCACCAACTATTAAGACTTTATCTGCAGCCAGAACTAACTCGGATGTAAAATCACCAAACTCTTTAATAAAGTCTGTATGGTGCCCTGGTGGCCTGTATACAGTAGCTAGTACAAACATAACAGGGGATTTATCATTAACATTGGTTTCTCTGGATAATGTTATATGAAGCACCATTACTTCAAACGAGTTATACTTGAAGCCTGCCCTCTGAGAAATCCTGAAAACGTTATTATAAATTGAAGCAACACCTCCCCCTTTGCCTTTTAGACGCGGCTCGTGTTTATAACAATAATCTTGGGGGGTGGACTCATTTAAAATAATGTAATCATCAGGTTTTAGCCAGGTTTCTGTCAAGCAGAGCACATCTATATTATGATCAGTTATCATATTATTTACAAAAAGTGTTTTCGTAGAAATGGATCTGATATTCAATAAGCCAATCTTTATCATTTGTTTATCCATATTGCATTTGTTTTTTATTTGTTGAACCTCAATTAAATTGTTAACCTTAACTTGGTTTGGACGTTTTTTGTATTTTCTAGTTCGTGGAACAGACACAGTCTCTATAGTGTGATATCTAGGTGAAAGAGTCTCTATGTGCTGAGAATTAACTGACCTCTGTGACGGGAGACAGCTAGCAGACGGTCGGTTTAGCCAGTCTGTCTGCTTCCTGACCTGGGCCCCAGTTAGTCAAGTATAAACACTAAGACTATTTGCCATATTTCTAGACAGAAGAGTGGCGCCACCCCAGGAGGGATGAAGACCATCTCTTTTAAACAGGTCAGGTCTGCCCCAAAAGCTCGTCCAATTGTCTATATAACCTATGTTATTCTGTGGGCACCACTTAGACATCCAGCCATTGAGTGATGACAATCTGCTATGCATCTCATCACCACGGTAAGCAGGGAGGGGGCCAGAGCATATTACAGTGTCTGACATCGTGCTTGCAAGTTCACACACCTCTTTAAAGTTATTTTTAGTGATCTCCGACTGGCGAAGTCGAACATCATTAGCACCGGCATGAATAACAATCTTACTGTATTTACGTTTAGCATTAGCCAGCACTTTTAAATTTGCCAAGATGTCAGGCGCTCTGGCTCCCGGTAAACATTTGACTATGGTGGCTGGTGTCTCTATATTCACGTTCCGTACAATAGAATCGCCAATAACTAGAGCACTTTCATCAGGTTTCTCAGTGGGTGCATCACTGAGTGGGGAGAACCTGTTTAATGTTTTGATCGGAACAGAAGAGCGGTGTTTTGACCCACGACTACGCTGCCTCACCGTCACCCAGTTGCCCTGCTGCAGGGGCTCTGCTGGAACCGGACAATGTACAGGAATCCCTGAGCTAGACGCATCCAAAGCCATATCTAGAGCCCTAACATTCTTACTGTCCTCAATTAAAGTTTGGATGCGTGTCTCTAATTCTGAAATCTTCTCTGTCAGCCTAACTGTTTCCCTGCATTTATCACATGTGAATCCCTCATCAGCGACAGAGATAGATAAACTGTACATGTGGCAAGAGGTGCAAATAACAATTGTAGGAGAAGCCATTACTCACCGTGCTTGATGAAATATTCTTACTGCGGTTGTTTGATGAACTTGTGGAAAACTGCAGCGTGAGAGAGGAGAGGAGAGGAGAAAAGAAAACGCTAATGACAAGCTAACGAGTGCTAACGCTTTGCAGGTGTGCTGCAGTCACGGAAGAGTGAACGATCAAAGTTAATCTGATAAGATTGATCGGTAATATCAGAAATATGGTGTGAATTAAGTTATATTTTAAAATTAAAAAAACAAACAAACAGACAGTGATAGTAAGAAAGATTATAGAGAAAAAATATAAAATAAAAACAGCTACATGGAGCTATGATTAGCTACAGAAGGCCAACAGGAAGTATTCTCTAATTCCAACACATGTGGAATTGTATATGGAATTATATACATAACAAAAAAGTGTGAAACAACTAAAAATATGTCATATTCTAGGTTCTTTAAAGTAGCCACCTTTTGCTTTGATTACTGCTTTGCACACTCTTGGCATTCTCTTGATGAGCTTCAAGAGGTAGTCACCTGAAATGGTCTTCCAACAGTCTTGAAGGAGTTCCCCGAGAGATGCTTAGCATTTGTTGGCCCTTTTGCCTTCAGTCTGCGGTCCAGCTCACCCCTAAACCATCTCGACTGGGTTCAGGTCCGGTGACTGAGGAGGCCAGGTCATCTGGCGCAGCACCCCATCACTCTCCTTCTTGGTTAAATAGCCCTTACACAGCCTGGAGGTGTGTTTGGGGTCATTATCCTGTTGAAAAATAAATGATGGTCCAACTAAACGCAAACCGGATGGAATAGCATGCCGCTGCAAGATGCTGTGGTAGCCATGCTGGTTCAGTATGCCTTCAATTTTGAATAAATCCCCAACAATGTCACCAGCAAAGCACCCCCACACCATCACACCTCCTCCTCCATGCATCACAGTGGGAACCATGCATGTAGAGTCCATCCGTTCACCTTTTCTGCATCACACAAAGACACAGTGGTTGGAACCAAAGATCTCAAATTTGGACTCATCAGTCCAAAGCATAGATTTCCACTGGTCTAATGTCCATTCCTTGTGTTCTTTAGCCCAAACAAGTCTCTTCTGCTTGTTGCCTTTCTTTAGCAGTGGTTTCCTACCAGATATTCTACCATGAAGACCTGATTCACACAGTCTCCTCTTAACAGTTGTTCTAGAGATGTGTCTGCTGCTAGAACTCTGTGTGCCATTGACCTGGTCTCTAATCTGAGCTGCTGTTAACCTGCGATTTCTGAGGCTGGTGACTCGGATGAACTTATCCTCTACAGCAGAGGTGACTCTTGGTCTTCCTTTCCTGGGGCGGTCCGCATGTGAGCCAGTCTCTTTGTAGCGCTTGATGGTTTTTATGACTGCACTTGTGGACACTTTCAAATTTTTCCCAATTTTTCGGACTGACTGACCTTCATAAAGTAATGATGGCCACTCGTTTTCCTGTACTTAGCTGCTTTTTTCTTGCCATAATATAAATTCTAACAGTCTATTCAGTAGGAATATCAGCTGTGTATCCACCTGATTTCTGCACAACACAACTGATGGTCTCAACCCCATTTATAAGGCAAGAAATCACACTTATTAAACCTGACAGGGCACACCTGTGAAGTGAAAACTATTTCAGGTGACTACCTCTTGAAGCTCATCAAGAGAATGCCAAGAGTGTGCAAAGCAGTAATCAAAGCAAAAGGTGGCTACTTTGAAAAACCTACAATATGACATATTTTCAGTTGTTTCACACTTTTTTGTTATGTATATAATTCCATATATAATCCCACATGTGTTAATTCATAGTTTTGATGCCTTCAGTGTGACTCGACAATTTTCATAGTCATGAAAATAAAGAAAACTCTTTGAATAAGAAGGTGTGTCCAAACTTTTGGTCTGTACTGTATACCGTATTTTTTGGACTATAAGACGCACCTGAGTATAAGTCGCATCAGTCCAAAATACGTCATATTGAGAAAAAAAACATATAGAAGTCGCACTGGACTAAGAGAAAACATTACCATCTACAGCCGCAAGAGGGCGCTATATACTGCTCAGTGTAGACTACAGGAGCACTGAGCAGTATAGAGCGCCCTCTCGCGGCTGTAGACGGTAATGTTTTCTCTTGGTTCATGTCTTTTAGTTAATTTCTCTTGGTTCATGTCAAATTAACTTTGATAAATAAGTCGCACCTGACTATAAGTCGCAGGACCAGCCAAACTATGAAAAAAAGTGTGACTTATGATATATATATATATATATATATATATATATATATATATATATATATATATTTGCCTATTTTTAAGAAGAAACCAATCCAATGTATAGTTGACATTTGAGGCTTAATACCATAGAAAAGCAATACAGGTTATTCAATTAGAGTGTTTTCAGTTTGTTTATTTTCATGTAAAAATACGGCATGCAATTGCATCTAACAATGGTATAAAACATAATTAAATGTAAATTTTGATCATCGTAATTAATAATCACAATTACAATTTTAAAGGAATAATCATCATGATTTTTTTATCATAATCGCGTAGCCCTACTTTGAAGTAAACTCTAGTGTGGAAATGTCCAGAAAAAGAGAAAAACAAACAAAAAAACTAACTGGGGCATCATTATGAACACAACAGACACCACAAGTAGTACCTTTTCTCTGTTGCTGAGTGACGTGGTTGAGGCTGAAGATGGTGAGGAAGCGTTTCTTTTCCTCTAGCTCAGGGCTGTTGTTCATGTCCTCTGGGGTGAAGTGGGTTATTAGGGGGGCAGGAGTAGTCTGCTTGGTCTGAACACCTGGTGGGGAACGACTTCTTTCTCTCAGCATGCGCCTCCTCTTCCTCCTCTTCACCTCCATCATCTCCTCCCGACGGGCCAAAGTAGTCAGGTCAAACATCTGTAGAAACTCCACCTTCTGCAGGAAGAGAGCGTTTTTCTCAATAATTACTGATTTACTGGGACATGGTCATTAGAGTTATAGAAGAAATCATCAAGAATCTACATAAAGCAACACAATTTACCTCTGCGGAATCATCTAATTTGAGTGGTGGCTGTTCTGTGACCCTCCTGAGATAAGCTCGCACCTCTTCCTCGTCACTCTCATCATAAGAGTCGTCCAGCTCATAGTAACAACCTAAAAAAGATATCACTGAATACTCCACAGCTCTTAGAAATGACCTACAAATGATGTAAGCTTGACAAATTGGCTAAAAATATTACGAATAAAGTCCAACGTATATTCCTTTTTTTAGCATCAAACACTTAGCCTATGAAAATATATTCCAATTGATAATGTGCTCAAACCCACTACACACTAGATGAGGTCAATCAAAATATCAGTTTTGCTGATCAATCGACAGTGATAGTTAATTGCTGAAACTATTGGCAGAGATCCATGCTGATAGTTTTCAGGGTTGCATCCATTGCTGGAGCAGCCGAGAAGGCTCTGCTGTCATTATACAGTGCAAGGGGGCCTCTAGAGGTGGAAATCACTGACCTCAACTTGTTTGTTTTATCACATGGCTGAGCAGATGTGGATTTAAATGCAGCCGACAGAAAATCCTACCATGCCACAGATCGAAATTTACATTGTTTTCCACTAGAATAGATTTGTCCCAGATTGCTGTCAATGTACATGACTTCACCACAGGATCTAAAATTGAGCATTTTCAGTCAAACTTGTCTTTCTGTGGCTCTAATTAAGTCTGCATGCTTGATATAAATAGGGTGACCATACAGGCCAGGTGATATATATCTAACATATATATATATATATGTTAAATGTGTAATATTATAACATATATAATATGTTATGTTATATATCTGTAAGTGTTCCTGTAGCTCAATTGGTAGAGCACTGCTTTATCAAGCGCAAGGTAGGGGGTTCGATTCCCTGGGAACACAGGATAGGTAAAAATTGATAGCCTGAATGCACTGTAAGTCGCTTTGGATAAAAGCGTCTGCTAATGCATAAATGTAATTTTTTATTTATTTCATATATATATATATATATATATATAATTTTCAGAGACCAGTTTCTTGTCTCATTCAAATTGGTTGTCATAGTATCAACACTAATTTGTGGAGATTCAGGGCATTGTCAGTTCCACAAATCTGAATACATTATTTGTAAATTGACTGTTAAGATAAACATTTATAATATATAACACATTTTATAAGCTGTAATATCATTGTGATGCCTGTATAGCCCTATGTAACAATCCCTAGTAGCCAAGACATCGCACATAATTTGCAAGTGGGCTAACTAATCAGGAGATTGCTTGTTATTTTATCAATAAATGATGATGGGCAAAATAGACTAATAGTGTAATTATTCGTACTCGATTGCCCCGCAGATGGCTGCTTCAGTGCTTGGCTCTCCAGTATTTGTGCTGTTTTTGTTCATTTTTCCTGTTTTTTGTTTAACAAACACGATCAGTTTCACCAGGGATGTACTGCTGAACATTCGGCAGAACACACCACAAGATCTTTTACCGGATTTAAATTATTCAGACGTTTTACTGAACGTTGTTATCGGAGGAGCGGTGGCTCTGATCAAGCGCTTCAGGACGCGCAGACGGGGGAAGCGAGCGGGAGCGCTCGTCAGACTCAGGAAGCGCGGATTTCGAACGCCGTTGCCTAGCATCCATCTTGCAAATCTCCGCTCTCTACCCAACAAAACAGATGAACTGCTTCTGCTCTCTCGGACAAATAAGGATTTCTCTCACTCTGCTGCTCTATGTTTCACGGAAACCTGGCTGAATGACGCCATACCGGACAGCGCGCTCCATCTGCCGGGCTTTCAGCTGTTCAGAGCGGATCGCGAATCAGAATCAACTGGGAAATCGCGCGGCGGCGGGTCATGCTTTTACATCAATGAACGGTGGTGTACAGATGTAACTGTGTTAAATAATATGTGCTGTCCTGATTTAGAAATGCAGTTTGTCAACTGCAAGCCGTTCTATTCGCCGCAGGAGTTTCATTCGTTCATTCTGGTCAGTGTTTACATCCCTCCGCAAGCGCATGTGAGCTAAACTTTACAGAAACTTGCTGATCAGATCACAGACACAGAACAACAACACCCGGACTCTGTTTTAATCATTCTTGGGGACTTTAACAAAGCCAATCTCTCCTGTGAACTGCCAAAATACAGACAGCATGTTACATGTTCCACCAGAGACAGTAATATATTGGATCACTGTTACACCACAATAAAGGATGCAATAAAGGATGCATATCACTTTGTTCCACGAGCAGCTTTGGGGCATTCTGATCACTGTCTGGTTCATCTTATACCGTCCTACAAGCAAAAACTTAAATCTGCTAAACCTGTAGTAAGGACTGTGAAGTGATGGACCAGCAGAACAGAGCAGGATTTACAATCTTGTTTTGACCTCACTGAGTGTTTTTGAAGCTGCTACCACCGATCTGGATGAACTCACAGATACCGTAACATCCTATATTAGTTTCTGTGAGGATATATGCATTCCTACCAGGACTTATTTAACATTCAACAATGATAAGCCCTGGTTTACAGTAAACCTCAGACATCTCCGTCAGGCCAAAGAGGATGCCTACAGAAATGGGGACAGGGTCTTGTACAATCAGGCCAGGAACACACTGAACAAAGAGATCAGAGCGGCTAAAAAGACCTACGCTAAAAAGTTGGAAGACCAGTTTACTTCCAACGACTCAACTTCAGTGTGGAGAGGTCTAAGAGCCATCACGAACTACAAGACACCATCCCCTTGCACTGAGGCTAATCAACGACTTGCTAACGACCTGAATGAGTTTTATTGCAGATTTGAAACCCCCATCACCCATTCTGACCATCTCCCTACACAACCATTAACACATCCTGCAATCCCACCCTCCACACCTCCTGCTCTTCAAATCTATGAAGATGATGTGCGCCAGGTCTTCAAGAAGAACAAAAGAAGAAAAGCACCAGGCCCAGATGGTGTTACACCAACCTGTCTGAAAATCTGTGCTGACCAGCTGGCCCCCATCTTTTCACAGATCTTCAACAGATCCCTGGAGTTGTGTGAAGTGCCTTCCTGCTTCAAACGCTCCACCATCATCCCCATCCCAAAGAAACCCAAGATAGCACAACTTAACGACTACAGACCTGTGGCTCTAACGTCTGTCGTCATGAAGTCATTTGAAAAACTGGTTCTGGCTTATCTGAAGGACAACACTGGACCCTTACTGGACCCCCTCCAGTTTGCTTACCGAGCAAACAGGTCCGTGGATGATGCAATCAACATGGGATTGCACTTCATCCTGCAACATCTGGACAAAACAGGGACTTATGTGAGGATCCTATTTGTGGACTTTAGTTCGGCATTCAACACCATCATCCCAACAGCCCTTCAGACCAAACTGACCCAGCTCTCTGTTCCTAGCTCTATCTGTCAGTGGATCACCAGCTTTCTGACAGATAGGAAACAGTTAGTGAGACTGGGGAAATTCACATCAAACAGCTGCTCCACCAACACTGGTGCCCCTCAGGGATGTGTTCTCTCCCCTCTGCTCTTCTCCCTGTACACCAACGACTGCACCTCTAAAGACCCCTCTGTCAAGCTCCTAAAGTTTGCAGACGACAGTCATCGGCCTCATCCAGGACGGTGATGAGTCTGCTTACAGACAAGAGGTTGAGCAGCTGGCTGTCTGGTGCAGTCTTAACAACCTGGAGCTGAACACGCTCAAAACAGTGGAGATGATCGTGGACTTTAGGAGAAACCCACCTGCACTTTCCCCACTCACCATCATGAACAGCACTGTGACTGCAGTGGAGTCATTCAGATTCCTGGGAACCACCATCTCTCAGGACCTGAAGTGGGACAATCACATTGACTCCATTGTTAAAAAGGCCCAGCAAAGGTTGTATTTCCTTCGCCAGCTGAGGAAGTTTAACCTGCCACAGGAGCTGCTAAAACAGTTCTACTCGGCCGTCATTGAGTCTGTCCTCTGTACTTCAAAACTGTCTGGTTTGGTTCAGCAACAAAATCAGACATCAGAAGACTACAGAGAACTGTTCGGACTGCTGAAAGGATTATTGGTGCTCCCCTGCCCACCCTTCAAGAACTGTATACATCCAGAGTGAGGAAAAGGGCTCAGAAAATCACTCTGGATCCCTCACATCCAAGTCACCCCATCTTTGAACTTTTGCCATCTGGCCGGCTCAAACACCAGAACAGCAAGGCACAAGAACAGTTTCTTCCCCCAGGCAATCTACCTCATGAACAGTTAAATGTTCCCTACTTATGCTTATACATGTGCAATATCCTTATATTTATTTGTTAACCCTCCATCCTAGAACATTCCTGCATCTCACTCAATCCTATTCCATTATCATTTATAGCACAATTGTTTATACACTTATTTATTTGTCAATTTGTAAATCTCTTTTTTTTTTTTTCTGTGTGTTGTTGTCTCTGTGTACTGGAAGCTTATGTCACTAAAACAAATTCCTTGTATGCGTAAGCATACTTGGCAATAAAGCTCTTTCTGATTCTGATTCTGATTCTGATTCAGTGGTTCCTAACCTTTTTCAACTCGCGGCCCACACAACCAAACACATATGTTTGCGCAGCCCACTGCAAAAAGAAATTAACTGACCACTCTATTGTTGGGTTAATAACTTAGCACTCAGAAGCTAGATTGTTAACTGTATTTATAAAAAAAAATAATAATAATAAAAAAATAAAAATAAATAAATAAATAAACTATCGCAATTTCTCAATTCAATTTTAACACACAGATATGCTTTACAGTCATAAATACATTCAGGGAGAATTTGAAACATTTTTCCAATAGAAAACCAATTAGAGCTTTATCAAAAAGTTGTAACGTCTCTAGAACAGTCATAAGTCACTATAATCACTATAGTAAAGGTGTAACAAAATTTATAGACTTACGTCAAAAAAATAAATATAAATAAATAAATCCCGTGTCCAGTGACTTCTTTTCTTTTTTGCCATGCATTATTCATAGAGCTCATTAACTGTAGCGGTGCCTCAGGTGTTGAAATAGATTTGTGATACATTATATAGGTTCACACGTACTCCGTTTGCAGTGCGTATACAGTATGTGTAAGCGGTGTAGAAGCAGCAGTATCATACAGCAGCGAGAGCGCGTAATTGTAACACGAAAGCACATTAAAATAATGCATGAGCGTGAATCTCTCTGTTCGCACGCAGATTTCCTTTGCTCTGTCACAAAACCAGGCGTGCTTGCTCAGATATATGCTGCTCTCGCCCAGAGAGAGTGTGCACTCTTAAAACGTGTCTCCTCTCTCTTAAACTGCGTTATGTGCACTCACCACTCTCTCTATGCTCGTGTGCTAGACATTAATTATTTTAGCTCGTTTTAATTTCTAGTCTTTTACGTGCAGTGTGAACACTCTGATCCGTTAACATGGGCTCGGAAAAAAGATGCTTCACAGACTGTGTGAACCTTGAGTTAGGCATATGCCCAGTCTGTTCTGTTCTCACGCTAGGCGCATTGCAGTTTGATTGGATCATCGAATAGCATACTGTGGGAGGTCAGGGCCATTGAAAACCGTGCTATGAAGCGATTTAGAAAACGTGCACGCTCAATTCATGATTTTATGATTTCTATTAATCACACAGCTCTAGAATGGACTGGAAATGAACAGAAAATAACTTGGACTGGCACTGCTCAGCAAAACAGGAAATCTAAAACTCATACATACAAATTCATGGACAACACTATTTTTTGTATGGACCCGACCAAAAAAAAAGTTTTAAATCTTTAGCTTGGGGACATGCAAAATAAGTAAAAATTATCTGCTGAACTACACCTTTACATCCATTTTTCTTTTCAGTCTCTTTTGTAGCAGAAATGAGTCGAACAGACAAATTAAAGAGTCTATCAGAGCTGTGTGCATTGAAACATGAGCTGAATTCCTCAGGAAGTCATAAATCAGTTCTAGTGCCACAAGAACCAAGCAGATTACCACCCAACTTGTTCACACAACAGCTTTCAACATGAACACCACTAGAGCATATATTTACAATTTCAATTCGAAGAAGAGATTGTCAAATTTGTTGTTCATAATTGAAATGCAACGCTGGACATCACATGGAAACCCATGAGAGTACTGCACAAGTCCCATTGACTTCCCCCCCCACACCTAGCAGAACCAGACTGAAATTCCTAAGGGGGGGAAGGGCTTTAAACCTCTGTCTTCACAGAACATCCCTTTGCCAGAGAATGGCAAAGAAACTGCTTCTTGTACATAGATATGGACCAGAATGAACTCAAAAAAGACTTCTAAATGAATCGTTCCATTGCTTAACTCCATATTCATTTATGTGTAACCCACACATTTGACTATCATGTATAATCACTTATTGTGTATGTCTTTTGATAACTATAGGATACATAGTCATGTCTAGTATTGACATAATCGAATTTTCTTGCTTGATATTGTCCTGACAATCATTTATTTGTAAAATATATCATAATTGTGTTATAGGAATCATGTCCAAAATTAGATCCTGTGAGGCAAGAACCACTTGCTTGGTAAGATAAACAAATGATTTATGACCCCAGACCCAAGACCATATCTGATTGGTCAAGGCAACATTTGAGGGGTGGCCAACAAGGAAGTTTAAATACGTTGGACACGATTAAATTTGGCTTTTAGTCTAGCATTGCTTGTGCTATCAGTCATGCCTTGCTTTTAGTCTGCTTTTAGTTCTAGCATTGCTCGTGCTATCAGTCATGCCTGCTCTTAGCTTCTAGCTTGTAGCTTTGCTACCTAGCTTTAGCTTGTAGCATCTAGCCATGCGGTTAGTCATCATTGTTCTTTGAGCGCGGTTCCAGCGTGCCTGCCTGCTGCTACTATGCCACAATGAGAAGGAACGCAACCTAGTCTCGTCAAACTTTATTTCTTTTCTTTTCCGTTTGAGAGTTTCATGTTCTGAGTTAAGTTTTGTAACGTCGACCTCATCTGCGCGTTTGAACTCCAACCAGCCACACAACTCCAGCTTCAGCCAATGCCCAAGCACGGGCTCCCCAAGACGTCACTTCAGCCACTACTGAACTTCCAGCCAATCAGCGACACCGGGATACCCCTTTCAACGGGAGTCCCTTTCACAGCAAACGAAGGCAACATATTCCCAGATATTTGTTGTGCTGGTGTATCTAATATAATTTTAACCCCATTGAGGAACTCAGTGCGAGCGCTAATTACGTGATTGATGGTTGTTCGTGTCTATGCAATTTAACGTATTGCTGTAAACTTGGGATTCCATATTTCCATTCTCTTAAACTCATCTTTCCCTAACTTTCGATCTTCCTGCAACTTGTGTGAATGTGTGTGTGCGTGCGTTTATGTGTTAGATTAGTTTATATGTCTTAGATTTATCTAATAAAGCCTTATTCATATTGAACAGAGAAGTATCTTGTGTTTTGTGCTTACAAGTTAATGTCTTAAACTACCGATCTTGTTACTGTGCTAATTAATAGTGTTTCACTATAGTTTGGATATTAGTATCCAGCGCAGATTTGATGTTAAACGGCTAGTTCACTGAATCGCAGGCGCGTCTCCGTGAACAGCCGTGAAACAGTGATTCTGTTCAAATTCCCTTTAAAATCTTAAATGATTCCCTTTGAGCTAAATTGACCTGTTTCCCTTACACTTTATTTTGCCCTGTTATCCATCTCTCTCATGACTTTAATACTCAAGATTTAACAAAACTATACTTTCTAAATTGCCTACATGTCAAAATGAGTGCATCACTTCAATATTTTTATAGAAAAATCCTAATTCTGAACATGAGTCATGTTTTTCCCTTACAAAAATGTACCATGCTTTTATTATATAAAAGTACATTAACCGTGTTTTATTTATTTGCAAATGGATTACCATTTGTGTTTGTTTTTAAATAAATAAATTTGTAAAATGATTTTTCATTTGTGGCATAGTTTAACAATAGTAACCTTTGTATCTGGATTTATAGCAAAATATTAAAACATAAATTTTCGTAAGGGTTGTGTAGTTGTCTGTCGTAGCTTCCCCTAAACCTATAATAAAATCTCATTATTTTTTCAGCTAAATTACTACTGTAACATTACAATAGATAATAATGATGTCGTTTATACAGTATTTTGAGTGAGTGTGATCAATGTGTTGTTGCTCCTTGACTAAGTGAACAAATACAAAACTACAATAGCATCTTTACAGACGAAACTGACCTGCACTGCAAACCCTGAACAGTAGTTTTGCTTCTCTGCTCCAGCTGTGCACTACAGTCCAGTCTCGGTCTCTCTCTCTCTTGCACTGATTACTCTTGAGTCTGATCCAAACCGTTCGGCGGAGGCGCGGAGAGCGTGCGTGCCCAACCATTGCCAGTCACAACTAACCGATCTATGATTTATTAGAGATGTAATTATCGAATGGCGGATTCAGAAATTATCGCTTTGGTACATTCGGCAGGCAATTATACAATAATAATATTAAAATAGCGGGACAAATCGTCTGCCAGGCCACCGGGAATTGTCCCGGTTCTCCCGATGTCCAGTCCGCAACTGTTTTCCAAAGGACACGCAGAACAGGGCCGTGCACAGATCTTTTGAGGGGCATGTGCTGAAACTGAACCCCCCCCCCCCTTATTTATATCAAGATTATTTAGTAAGCCTGCATAAAAGGAAGAAATGGTCACATCTTCATGACAAATTCAATAACACAAAATAATAGTCTCAAAAGCTTTAGATTTATTCACGATTAATAACAACCATAATAATAATATTAGATAATTATATAATATAGACAAACAGGGTTTTAAGTGCTTCTTTGAACTTAACAGCAACCTTATGTGAGCCATGTATCTGGCAAAAAATTGATACTGTGGTGGACCAGGGATGTTGGTCTCTTGAAGGTCTCTTATTCACTACACTTTCCCTAAAATAAGCCAGCAATGAAAAATATAAATAAAAATAGTGAAAAGTACAGTTGCAGTGAAAAGCATTTCTGAAGGATCACGTGACACTGAAGAGCACTGAACTGGAGTAATGATGCTGAAAATTCAGCTTTGATCACAAAAATAAATTACATTTTAAAATATTCAAATAGAAAACATTTATTTAAAATTGTAAAAATATTACACAATATTACTGATTTTGCTGTATTTTGGATCAAATAAATGAAGCCTTGGAATGAATCATGAATTACATTCTGCATAATAAAATGTAAAGATTTCAGTGATCTTCTGTAATTTTTTTTTTTTTAGTTACTACTACATTACAGTAGTAAAACCATGTTTTACTACATTTTATACATGTGAGGACGAGCGGAGAGTATACCATCAAATGATTAGCCTAAATGTTAATAAATTAAGTGTATCAGCAATCATAAATTTCTTAGAAATATATGTTATGTAGGTGACGAGGATCACTCGTCGATTTGTGTAAGTTCCAGTACGAAACAGTGCGGGGGCGCACCTGTTATGATTTCCCGATGGTAAAAACAAATTATATGTTGTTGTATTACTTATAAATATATCGTTTTTGACCAGCGAATGTGTGCAAATGTGATTTTTTTTTTTCTGTCCGTCATTAAAACCGCGACGGCGCCTGCCGCTGCCGGCATCACATTACATTTTCATCTAGGTTACAAACTAGTTTTTTTTTAGCTATATAGTTTTTCCTGTGGTAAAATGCATTTGGCCAAAATAGCATTTTATAAAAGATGAAATGCAACTGTATGCACAGGCTATTTAAGTGTTGGCTATATATTGGCTATGACTAGATGGCAAATGCTAGCCCTCTCTCTCAGGCGACGTCCCACATGTCTCAGTCAGTGAGTCAGTCGGACATCAAATAAATAAAATATGAGCCTTTATAGACATAGTGTTTAGTAGTACTTATTCAAACAACAAGATATTTATTTACCCTTCGCAAAACTTTGTTCAGCTCAGCTGGTGTCTACTGTGCGGTTGCTGTGGAACTTCAGTTGATTCAAATATTTAGCAAATGAAAGTTCTTAAAACGAGCTTGTGTAAATCTTATTCGATCCTCAAGCGGTCAGTAAGCTGATACCTCCACCCCCTTTCACACTGCCATTCCGGCAAATACAGGGGTAAAGTGTTCCTGTAATTGTTCCCTGGTCGCTAGATTTGGCACTTTCACACTGCCAGTGATGACCTGGTATATGTGCGTGCTTTCACACACAACCCTTTTTTTTTTTAATTTTTTTTTTTATTTTTTTTTTATTAAACTTCAAAAAAACACAGTCAAAGTACAGTTACAGCAACAATAATACACACGAAAACATAAAACACAAACAGAATATAAAGAAAGAATACGCTTTCAAAATACACATATAGCCAGGGGGTGGGCTAAACATTACATAAATATATTAAAGGATTTACAAATGGAAACTGTCTTAATTGCTTTCTTATTAAGTGAATAGAAAATCGTCTTCACATAAATTCGAATTTCTTTTTCAAGAACCAAAAATAAAGGATTGGTTTTACTGTACTTACATTTGTGGATATGAAATTTCGCAAAAATTAAAATACAATTTATAATGTAATACTCTTTGGTTTTATTTGAAGGGATATTAGTAAAACCAAATAAAACGTTTTCTAAGCACAAAAGAAAAGTGGGGTCAATGTTATCAATTATAAATCTAGACAAATCTTTCCAAAATATTTTAACATAATAGCAATGCCAAAATAAATGAAACAAAGATTCAGTACTCATATTACAAAAAGAACAATTCAAATCAATGTCATTTTTAAATTTAACAAGAAAATTATTTACTGGGTAATATCTATGTAAAATTTTAAAAGATACTTCCTTTACTTTATTTACCAATATGTATTTGTTTGGCAAGGTCCAAATGTCCTTCCATATTAAACCTTTAACTAATCTGTTCCAATAAAATATACAGTTAGGAGAAGAAACCATATCTTTTTGAAGTAAGGAGCGAACAGTTTTGTTAACACTAATATTTTTAGGGCCAAAACAAAGTTTTCCAATATGAGTATCAAATAAATCAAAGGTAGAGGGGGGTGTAATACTGTTCTGGGTATTAGCTCTGAATAATGCCAAAACTCCTGTCGGAATTGCATCCATGACAATAGAAAACTCCTTTGGTGTTACTGGAATTCCATGGACAGCTAAAAACTCAGAATAAGTGAGTAACATGCCTTCTTGATTTAATAATTGACTGACTCGTATTATGCCTGCTGAAAACCAATTTTCAAAAAATAAAGATTTATTTTTATATAATATATTGTAATTGTTCCAAATCAGGTACCTATGGGGAGAAAAGTTATGCTTATATAATAGAGACCAAGCCAGCAACATTTGTTTGAATTCATTTGAAAGCAGGATAAGCTTAAAGGAATTTTATCAATTTTGTTACTGCAAATCAAGAGAAATCTAAGACCACCTAGTTTGGAAAAAAACAAAATTAGGTATAAAATTCCACAGAGAATTTGGATTTAGAGTGAAATGTCTGATCCAGTTAATTTTAAATGTATTATTTAGAGTGCAGAAATCAAGAAAGTTCAATCCTCCCGATTCATATGTATTCATTATTGTAGATTTTCTAATGTAATGCATTTATTTCTCCATAGAAAATTAAACAAAGCAGTATCAACATCTTTATACATTTTCTTAGAGACACTAAGTGAAGTGGCCGCATAAACTAATCTTGACAGTCCCTCTGCTTTACACAACAAAACTCTACCTTTTAGGGATAAATCCCTCAAAAGCCAATGATTCAGTTTTGCCTTAGTCCTCTGAAGAATAGATTCAAAATTAATCTTACACCTAGATTTCTGATCCTTCGTGATAACAATCCCCAAGTATGTTACATAATCCTTTACTGGAATATTAGCAATTGTTTGTAAGTCACAGTCTTTAATAGATAACAATTCACATTTATTAATGTTTAAACAAAGGCCAGAGGCTTTAGAAAAGGCCTCTATTACTTCAAGAGCAATTGGGACCTGATAATGATTTTTCAAGAATAGTGCAGTGTCATCTGCTAGTTGGGATATGATAATATTTCTACCAGCTACAGATATACCTTTTAAGTGGCTTGATCTAACATAAATATTCAGTAGTTGAACACAAAAAAGAAAAAGGTATGGGGAAATGGGACAGCCTTGTCTGACACCACGTTTTAAATCAAATCTAGAGGAAGAACCTCCTTTAAGTTTAATAGAACTGTTTGCATTCGTATACATTGTTTGTACAGCTTTACAGAAGAACTCTCCAAACCCAAATGTTTTTAATGACCTAAAAATAAAAGCATGCTCTAAAGTGTCTTAGGCTTTATAAAAGTCTAAGAAAAGAATAAATCCTTTGTCCATACATAAATTAGAGTAGTCCAGCAAGTCTAAAATTAGCCTTATATTATTTGAGATATGCCTTTTCTTTAAGAAGCCAGATTGGGCCTCATCTATAAGGGGGTCTATAATTGACTTTATTCTATTTGCAAAGATCAGGGCAAAAATCTTATAATCGTTGTTTAATAGCGAAATAGGTCTCCAATTGTCCAAAAGTAACAGATCTTTTTTTGATTTAGGAATCAGTGTTATTAATCCTTGAGTTAATGTAGGTGGAAGAACTTGATTTTCTATACTTTCCATATAAACTTCTTTAAGAAAGGGAGCGATAAGATCAGAAAACGTTTGGTAGAACTCGACTGTGAGGCCATCAACCCCAGGAGATTTATTAACCTTAATATGTGAAATAGCACATAAGACCTCTTCAATAGTAATTGAGCTTTCACAAAGTTCTTTTTGCAGAGGGCCGATGGTCTCACAACCGAGCCCAGAGATAGAGTTAAAAAATTCAGAAGCAGACTACTCAGAAAATTTGGATGAATATAATCTACTATAAAATTCTGTACAAAATTGTGATATTTTAGCATGATCATCTGTTACAACCCCATCTATTTTAAGTTGTTCAACCATGTTATTTTTAAAGTGACATTTCTCTAAACCAAAAAAATATGCAGAGTTTTGTTCTCCCTTTTCCATCCACTGCTTCCGTGATCTAATGAAAGCTCCTTCTGCCTTATTTTTGTATAATTTGTCCAATTCCAATTGTAGGGTTGCTAACTCTGCTTGTTCATCTTCATTTGGACATGATAATGAGGAGAGACCAGCTAATTTTGATATAATATTAGCCTCCTGAATACGTCTCTCTTTTGCCTTTAAGCTTCCCTGCTTTCTAAGGTACTTGGCAGTCTCAAATTTGAGTAGCTCCCAATTACTGCAGAATTTATTTTCTCTAAGTGCTTTGTACCAGTGATTTAAAATTATATTTTTAACATCTATCTTAATATTATCAAAATGCAGCAATGAATTATTAAGTTTCCAGAATAAACTTCTACCCACAGAATATGAAGAGTTTTTGAGGTTAATAGAAATAATGACAGCTTTATGGTCACTAAAAGGAGAAGGAATCACATTAACATAAATATCCGAAGAACCTAGATTTGCAGATACCAGCCAGTAATCTATACGAGATTGTCTGTTGCAAGCTTTGTTACTCCAAGTGTACAGTGATAAATCAGGAAACTTCAACCTCCATATATCAACCAAATTAAATTTCTCCATAAAACGTTTAAGATTTTCATTCTGAGTATAAGATGTTCTTGTAGGAAAACAATCAAGTAATCCATCCAAAACAATATTAAAATCACCCCCTATTACCAAAGTTAAATTTGGGAATTGTGACAGCCCTTTGAGAATATATTCTTCTAAGGTTTCAAGCAAACTGTCATTTTCATTTTTGGAATTATAACCATAAACATTTGCAATTAACAATATAGTACCGTGAACTTTTATGATTTGACACACAAAATGACCTGACCCATCACAATCTGTATGCAAAATTTCCCCGGTGAATCTGTTCTTTAGAGTAACAACGCCAGCAGAGCGCTCATTTCCATGAGCACACCAGATGTCGTTTCCCCACTGTGTTCTCCAAAAACGTACATCATCAGCAATCGAATGAGATTCTTGAAAAAAACAAAAATCAGTCTTGTGTTGCTTAACAAATAAAAACAAAGCTTTCCGTTTAATACGATCTCTTAGCCCCCTGGTATTTAGTGTAACTATAGACAATGACAGAATGAGAATAAAGGTAAACGCAATCCACTAACAAGAAACGCGTTTGCAAGAACGAACGGAAGGAAAAACCGCGTTTAAACTGTTATAAAGGCGAGTCAGCACCAATTTTTTTTTTTTTTTACCAAATCTTAATTTGAAAGCAAAAAACTAAATCCTTCGTTGGCTTCAAGGGCAACAAACCAAAATTAGCAATAGGGTTAGCCAGAGTCCTCGTCCAAATTTTGGCAAAATATAACGACAAAATAGAGTTGAAGACAACAAAAAATTAACGGATCCCAGGACGGCTCATATCAACAAAATAAAGTTATCCTGAAGTTTGCAAAAACAAAAGAAATTCCCAACCTAGCCCTCATGTAAGATTAATTTCTGTCCCGGCAACAAAAGCTCTTCCGCCAACAAAATAAGCGGTTTTCCCTTGGAGACGGGCTTCTTGTACTGCTGGCCACAGCTTGAGACGACGTGCTCTATCCACCTTCGAAAGATCTTCAGCAAATCGCAGGCCCTGACTTTTTAGGTACTCAGATTTTTTCGCCACTTTCCACAGAGAATCACGAATCCACCTTGATGTAAACTGGATGATTATCCCTCTGGGTTTGTCAACGTTGGACAGCTCATTTCTCTTCTTCTGACCCAAACGATGCACTGTGTCGACGAGATTGGGGAGTCTGGTCTTCTCTGTAGGCAGGACCGATTGACATATACTGATAGCTTCTTGTCGCACGTCTTGTTTGTCCGCCTCAGGTACTCCGAGTAAACGAAGATTCCATCTTCGTGAATAACTCTCCAATTCTGCCACACGCGATTCAACTGAATCCAGGCGCGCCTCATCATTACAGATACGTTTCTCAAGGACTGCAGATTTATGCTTAATGTCCTTTATCTCAGCGCACGCAAAGTCGATCGTTTTCTTGAGCCCTTCAATTTGCAGAGTATTATCAGAGATCAGTTTTTCCAACCCATCGGATCTAGAGTTAATGAGCTGCGAGAGCTGTTGAACTATGTCAGAAGTCTCCATTGCAGCGGCTGAGGTGGGTGAATGCACCGATTTACCTTTCTTTGGTACAGGTGATTTGCTGGGAGTAATGGGCAGAGGGGGAAATACTTCGTCAGCCGATATATAATCATGAAAGTTTTCCTCCAGAAAGTTAACGGTAGGCCTATCTGACATGACTGTTGTCCCCGACTTTGTCTGATTTCTATCCCTTTTCCTATCTGTAGATGCCATTTAAACACATAAAATATGTCTAAAAGGTAACAGCCAACACAATATGTCTATAGGTGTAATATTAAAGTAGTCGCTTTATATGAAATATCCATCTAAAATCAAGCGGTTTTCCTTAACAAACGCTTAAGGCGCCATCTTGGCCCAACCACTTCTCTCTTCCCTCCTTTCACACACAACCCTTGAAGATCCCGTAACGACACGTGACATCAGCGCGTGACGTGTAATGTACGAGTCGACAACGCTTGGCACGTATACTTTAACTGAAGCAAGCAAACGATCTCTGCGTCAGCGCGGAAAGTGAGGAACTAACTGATCTCTGCTTCATTACAGTTTGCACATATGTTTTCGTCGCGAATGTTGATCTTCCTTCAAAACAGCCGGTAAAAAAGTCGCGCGATAACGCGCGTCATCACTTCGATACGGAATTAGATCTGGCTTTTGTTCACACAGCGCTCGTTCCGGATCGATTACCGCAATGTTACTATGTCCCCGACCCGGGTTCGATTCGGTAATCAATTCCGGGACGTGGTTGCTTTCACACAGAAGGCGACCAGGCAATGTTACGGGAATATTGCGGGTCCGACGTGCAGTGTGAAAGGGGCTTTAATATAGAGGTATCAGCTTACTGACCGCTTGAGGATCGAATAAGATTTACACAAGCTCCGTTTTAAGAACTTTCATTTGCTAAATATTTGTAAAACAGACAGACAGACGTAAAGGGTGACCATAGCATTGATTAAAAAAATAAAAAAAACCACCAAAAAAAGGGCACTTCGGAGTGTAAGGGCAAAAAGGTCATGGGCTCTGCACAGGTTGAGCCCTACCTGTGCACGTGCCTGACGCAGAACGTGCAGGATTCATAATGTGTGTTGCAGCTTAATATTCACAGACACTATAGTCCATTCTTTGATTCAAGTGTACTGACCTACTTTTGATTTATTTGTCCAAAATGTGGCATATTCTGTTCGGGTTAGGCAATAGCAATCCCGTTTTTATTACTGGTTTCTACGAACCAGACTATGTTTCTGCATTGCAGAAATTATAGGGCCGTGTGTCTCAGAAGAAATCATTTAAATCTGTATGTGGATGTGTGAAATATTCATATGTAATCCCCTTTGTAATCTTTAAAAAATTCATAAGTAACTGCAATTTAATTACTCATTTTTTCTTAGTAACTGTAACTGATTACAGTTATATTTATTTTGTAATTAAATTACGTAACGCCGTTACATGTAACCATTTACTCCCCAACACTGTCAGTATATATATATATATATATATATATATATATATATATATATATATATATATATATATATATATATATATATATATATATATATACACACACACACACAAAAAGCAGGTTATGTATGTTTGAGGATAAGTAAGCAAATAACCTCAGTTTTCGGTTCTCCGGAAACTTGACTTGGGTTAGTTCACTTAATATATATATATATATATCCAAAAGTAGCGGTGCCTGCGGTCACCCGTGGTAACGAGTAATCCAAAAATATTTTTAATGATATTCGGGTTGCGGTCAGTCGGGTCGTTTACCTTTTTAATTAATATAGTACTAGACACAATTTTGAAATACATGGGCCTACACTTTATTGGCTGAATAACTGGCGCAAAGATGACACACGAACTCGAAGTTTTGTTTTATAGAAAACTCTTTTTAAAAGAATTTCGTTTTGTATAAATTGCATCTTCATTTTGATCTATTTTTTATTAATCAATTGCCCGGTTTTTATAAATAAGAAGCAAATAAGCAGACAATGTAATGATGGCACGATTGCTTGAATTACATGTGAACTGGAGGGCGCCGAAACTCAGCTTGTGCCTCACAGATTTGAGAAATATAGGCTATATATTACAGAAAGCTTGAAATGTCTACTTTTAAATGAAAATATTAAAACCAAAATAAATAGGCTACTCTCTGTTTATGCCATATGAAATGTGCATTTCTCTCTGGCATGGCGAGTCAACTTCATTTTTGCAGCGACACAGAAAACACCAGTTTATTGCTAAACAATTAAATGTCTCCTTGCATATTTTCGAAACAGCAGGCCATTCTGGGTTGAGCGAGACCCCACGGAATGAGCGAGCGGAGCGGAATATATGGAGAAACGCAAATAGACATAGCCAGACTAGACTATTTTAGAACAAATTATGAGCTTATTGACATTTTTTTCTGGACAAAATTAGAATATATTAAGGATTTTTTTTCCTTTTGCCTAGTTCCTACGTCTATGGCCCAATGACGCTATGATGAGCATGTACTACTTTTAAAAAATGCGGGTCAGGTACAATATTTTATTGTCCATTTTTGTGGTCCGAGTTGCGGGCAGGTTAGTTGAATGCAGGGGCGTGTCTAGAGCATTTTCAGTGGGGGGGCCATGCTGGGGCACTGCCTCCAAATGGGGTGGCCACCAGTGACCAAAAATAATAAAAAAAAAAAGCTAAATTCTACAGTATATTACGCAAATCCTATTGATTTTATTATTTATTAACTTGAATAGTTACTTGTAAACAAATGCAGTAATAAAGCACATTTTTTATTAATGTAGTTTTTAGTCATCCCTGTATGTATTAAATTTGAGAATAAATAATTTATTTTTTCTTTGAAAGAAACTCCCTATATCTTTACTTCTTCACTGCCTTCCCTGCCTTCAAAAGAAACACTTATGTGTCTGTTATTCTCAATCTCAAAAAAAAAAATTTTTAATTGTGAATGAAATGCACAGAATGCATCCACGTAATTTCACGTGTAAATGACTAAGTTAGGTCTGACAATTTAACTGACTAACTGACTGACTGACTCTCATGCATTAACAAGTATTATTATGGAACATTCTGTGCATATTGTTATTTGGTGCAATCTTGCTATGTAGTCACTGTCACAAAATAAACGGATACAAAATATGCAAATCACCATGACTGTTTATTGTTTGATGTTGGCCAGCGTATTTTACTTTTATTGCGTTTTATTAAACGTTGACTGAACATTGGATTGAAATCAACCACGACCAACGAGCAGAGCAGAGCCTGACGGGGTTGATCTGAGAAAACCATACAAACATATTAAAACATACATAAAGGTTACCTACCAGCTCTTTGTTTTATGTTTATGTATATATTAGACCAATTTGTCAAGTCTGCCTAGGAAAAACATTTATTATACCAGCAAACTCAAAATTGGATTAAAAAATAAACTAGGCTATAAATACTTGGATTATTATATTATTATATAGCCTAGTGTTTATTTACTGATAGACAGTCAAAAAGACAAATTAATCAATATTTTATTTATAACAAGGTTTTATTTATTCATAAAATAATAACACCACAGATCCAGAAGAAACAGTAACAAAAACAGTGACAAATGTCAGAAATGTCAGAAATAGCGCATGGATCTGTCATGTGATTAAGGAATGATTTGAAGCTGAAGACTTGTCAGACAAGAGGTGAGTTAATCACAGACTGAAGACCCAGGTAAATAATTAATTAATCTTTTCTGTATCTTTATAGCATTTTAGTTTTGTATTGTTTGTAGTGTGATCAACGTTTGCTTAAGTAACGTTACTAGATGTGTTGGGGAAGAAACACGTAACATTTTAATTACATTTTGCTAAAATGAACGAAATTACTCAAAAAAAGATTCGTTCATTTTGCTGAACGTGACTCAAAAGTCAGGGTCAGTATAATGATCCAAACTTCCCATCATTAGTGTCTCTAGGTGCGTTCCATTCGACAGGGTCCCTACGCAGTGTTCACTGCTCCCTACTCCCTGAGCACGGTATATCAGTTGAAGTGGACTTCACTGGCAATAACTGCTCATTTGGTACGCCCTGCAAACGTCATCAAAGAAAGTCACCAATGGGGTCGCACAGATTATGATATAAATATATAAGACTACATTCATATTTTAATTTTTATTTACAATCACATTTAAAATATGTACACTATACAATAAAAAAATCATTGAGTACTATATAATGAAAAACGTATGTTTATTATACACTTTAATTGACAATTGCTGCTATTACTTCACTATTAACAGAATTGAAGCCCTGCTGTCATGCAGATTTGAAAATAAACTTTTATTTGGTTAACTGTATAGCCTAAATGTGTTTTTAATAAATGGTCATATAATTGCATAGCGGTCTCGTGCGCCTTCTTCCCGCGCACAGCCGTATAGTAAACACTGAGGTAAATAAAGTAAAACAAAGAAAAATGGCAGAGCCTCGTCTGCTTCTAGTCACTTTTATTATTATACCTTTTTACAATCCGTAATGAATATGAATGAAGTCAGCGAAGACGGCCGTTCTGACTGGTAATGACGTGCTTCGCGCAATGACAGTTGGGGGATAATCGCTCTCCACTTCCTGTGAAGTGATGTATCGATGTTCCCTTATTCCCTGTGCCGTGCGTAGTGCCCTTCGAACTGAACATGTTCGCTCCCTTCCGATTGGAATCTCACTTAAGATGGCGGAATACCCTGTGAAGTCCACTTCGCAGTACACTTACGGTCGAACGGAACGCACCTTCTGTCGACGCTGCACTTCTTTGAATCGCTAACTTCAGTAGATTCTATAAAATGATTGGCCATAGAATGAACCAATCACAAGACATCTTATAGGGGGGGCACCTGGGGTGGCCAATCGAATTTCAGGGGGGGCACCGCCACCACGTAGACCCGCCCCTGGTTGAATGCAGAAGAGCTGAAGGCCACTATCAGAGCAATAGTGATGGGCATTTCGGGTCTTTTTCGTGAGCCGGCTCGTTTGACTCAGCTCACTGAAAAGAGCCGGCTCTTTTGGCTCACAAACGGCTCTTTAAAAAACAATAATGTTTTGACTATGATTGGTGTGAAAACTACTCTAATTAAATTATTAAATTAAATCATACTCACAATTTCTTTAAAAATGCATTGATTTGTTATGAAAAAAGAATACTATTAAACATTTGCATTTAAATTACAACTTTTGAATGTATAGAAACAACATTACAAAACAAATACAATCTGAATCTGAAAAACATAATAGAATCCATATTAAAGAAAAATAAATAACTGAAAGGATTAAACTGGTCCCTCTTTTTTGGCGTGTTATATAGTCAGCATAGACTATCTCAGTTTTGTATAACTAGCATGAACACATACACACACAATGCTGATCATATTTTTATTTTATGAGAAATATGCATTCAGAAATGCAAGCTGCCTTACTTTCGAGGGGCTGATGATCATTACAATGATTCCAAATTCGGCTGTGCTTCCGACTCATTTTCCTGCTTTTGTTTTGTTTTCAAAAGCTGTTGTGTTTTTCCTCTCCTCTCCTCTGAGTTTGACACTGTGTGTGGTGTGTGTGTGTGTGTGTGTGTGTGTGTGTGATGACTCGGCCCCTCCCTCATGCCGTATAATTGGTTGAAACCTCGTGTATGATTGACAGGAACAGAATGTGAGGCTGATCAGACAGTTGAAATATATATTTTTTGTTCTTTGAATTAGTCAATTATTTTAAATAAAATAAAATGCATCCATTATTTCATTATTACATAATGATTTAATTTCTATAGGCAATATATATATATTTTTTTAAATGGAGTCGGCTCTTCAGATATGCGAGCCAGCTCCCGTCGTTCACCTACAAGAGCCGGCTCTTAGAGTCGGCTTTCGCGAACGACCCATCACTACAGAGCAACCTGGGCTCTCATAACAACTGAGCATTGCCACAGACAGACCGACTCCATGCCACGCCGCATTGCTGCAAAAATGCAGGCAAAAGGAGCCCCAACTAAGTACTGAGTGCTTTACATGCTCATAATTTTCATGTTCATACTTTTCATTTGGCCAAGATTTCTAAAAATCCTTTCTTTGTATTGGTTTTAAGTAATATTCTAATTTTCTGAGATACTGAATTTGGGATTTTCCTTAGTTGTCAGTTATAATAATCAAAATTAAAAGAAATAAACATTTGAAATATATCAGTCTGTGTGTAATGAATGAATATAATATACAAGTTTCACTTTTTGAATGGAATTACTGAAATAAATCAACTTTTTGATGATATTTTAATTATATTACCAGCACCTGTGTGTGTGTATAGCCTATATATATATATATATATATATATATATATATATATATATATATATATATATATATATATATATATATATATATATATTATATAACCGACTGGTTGAGGCCAGCCTAACGGACAGCGGCACTGAACCGAGCTCTCTTCTGCGAAGTTCTCCTCAAAGTCCCCCCTGCACCAGAACGAACAAATACAAATCGCAGTTTAAAACAAACAACAAGATGTGAAAGAGCTCGATTCAGTACTCGCTGTGTTCTGGTGTTCAGGGCTACACATAGAAAGGCGCCTCGAGACGCTAAACATAAGCGTTTTCAAGTGTTTTGATCAAAACACTTGAACAACGAATTTGCTTATTTTTGCTCTAGTGCCAACAAATACATACGAAATATGTCAAAATATCCACCTTGGAAATTATGCTCGAAAAAACTGTCAGTTATTTCTTAACTGAAAGTAAACAGTTGAGGAAAAAAATGGGATGTGTATATTATATTGGATGCGTTCATCGTCTCTTAAAGTGACCATGCCTAATTTAGCTACTGGCTGCTGTAATGTTAATCCAAGAAAATGAAAATCACTCACTGCTCTTGACGACTTTGTAGTTTTAACAGTCAAACCAAAAATTATTCAGACACCAGATTTATTTTTTGATATATATAGCAAAACTGTAATAATGTGAGAAATGTTGAAGGTGTCTAAATAAATGTAGGTTTCATTGTACATTTCATTTTTATATTGAAGACTATCCAGTGCTTTTTTACATTTATTTCGTTTCTGTACCTTGACACCTACAAACTTGAAAAAACCTTAAACATTGTGTAAATAGCACAAATAAATAAAAATAAACAAACATACAAATTAGACAATTTCAAACAGGGCCCACTGGTACAACCTTCACCGGGTCCCCGCTTGTGCAATGTGGAATTAGTTTACAGCTTTTTCAAGCAGTTTGTGATGCATTTTGGAAACAGGAGATGTAAATTTCTAATGCACCATCTAGCTTGATAAACCCCTTCTCAAAGACTTACTGTTTGTCAATTTTATTTGGGTAACACACATATTCTGAATGCCGTCGGCAGAATTCGAATGAGCCATTTTAATCTAGATTAATTAATCTAGATTAAAAAAAAATTATCTATGCCCACCTCTAATATATATATATATATATATATATATATATATATATATATATATATATATATATATATATATATATATTAGAGGTGGGCATAGATATTTTTTTTTAATCTAGATTAATACCCATATTTGTTAGATACATTAGTTTTGTGTGTGTGTGTGTGTGTGTGTGTGTGTGTGTGTATATATATATATATATATATATACACACACACACACACACACACACACACAAAACTAATGTATCTAACTAATATGGGTATTATATTTTACTGGCATATCAGTTATGTTTATAAATCATAAAACACTATTATGACAAGGTAATGTTTAATTTACTATATTATATAGGGTAAACATTTCGATATTTGAGCTCAGATTATAAATAGAAAAAAATATGTATTATCATACTTGACGTCTTAACCAATTGATGTGTTTATTACTACATACCTCCTGTAATTTCAAGTCAATCAGATCATTGCACATGGAGATTATGGGTCTTCATGTGTTCACACTGCCTGGCAGCCATTTTGAAAGCTGTCTGAGAACTTTCACAAAAAGAGGAGCCCCTTAAATGTGCCTTTTTTAGATGTTTAAGCCTTTATTTTGGGTAAGTTTCACTACTTTCTGTAAAATTAAGATATTAATGTTTAGACTTTTGCATATTCTAAGTTTATAACCTGGAACTTGAATGTGGGAAATAATTACAATTAGATCCAAAAGATAGAAAGATAGTTTTATCAAATAGCGCAGATGCTAGAGAACATAGTTAGCTGACTAACTGTATAAGATTGTGTGCTATGCTACTATATTACTTCACAGGAATTACTGGATTGTACTTTTACATCCATAATATTATAAATTGGCATTTTATTGATGTTTAAAATAAAGTGTAAAATAAAGTGTGACGAACTATAATTTCATAGACACAGTTAATAATAGTTTTCATAATAAAATCTGTATGAACTTTTTGCCTGATGCCGTTTTGCCTGATTGTAGTATTGTTTTTTTTTTTTTTTTTTTTTGATTGACTGTGTACCTTCAAAAAATATATATTTTTCAATTATTCTTTAAAAAGGTTGTTTAAAATAAACAAGAATTTTTAATAAAACATGATGTGAGCTTAATGGGAACAGGGGTGTGCTTAATAGGGTACGAAAATGTACCCATTCAGCACAGCCAGACTTTTTGCATTTAATGATGTATATCTTAAATGAAATGCTTTTGTCATGTAAAATAAAATTACTAGGGCCGGGACAGTAGTAGATATACTGCACCTTCTGTCATGATGATTTATGACTTTGACCTTTGACCTTTGACAGGTTGAACTTCCGGTAACCTTATGATGGATGGGCGGGACAAATGAGTTCAAGGGTTAACCTATGACCTTTCCACGCATCGATCATGTGGTTTTGACAGAAAGTTTTACCCTATTGACCTAATTAGTTCTAAATCATGGTTTTGACGGCTAGTTTAAACGGAACATGAAAGACTCCTCACGCATCGATCATGCGCTTTTGACAGAAGCTGTTTGAACTCTGTGTCAGTTAGTTTGTTTGAAGTTTGTGCCAGATAGCTTGTTTGAAGTTTGTGTCAGTTAGCTTGTTTGAAGTTTGTGTCAATTAGCTTGTTTGAAGTTTGTGCCAGTTGTTTGAACTTTGTGTCAGTAAGCTTGTTTGAACTTTATCCCAGTTATACGGTTACGTGTGTGTGTGTGTGTGTGTGTGTGTGGTTATACGGCTTCTCCCCCCCTCCCATTACATTTATGAGCGGTGTATAAATGGGATCGGTGTGTTCTACATTTTTATATATATATATATATATATATATATATATATATATATATATATATATATATATATATATATATATATATATATATAAAACATGATATAATTTATATTATCTAAAAAAACAATTAAAGGTTGAAAACACATTTTAATTATTTCACATTTATATATATAAAACATTATATAATTTATATAATCTAAAACACATTTTAATTATTTCACATTTATATATATATATATATATATATATATATATATATATATATATATATATATATATATAAAACATTATATAGTTTATATAATATACATAATCTAAAAACAATTTAACTAAGGTTGAAAAAACATTCCGTTCTTTTAAAAAAGGTTATAAATTAAACTGTATAAAAAAATATACTGAAACCGACTGTTTCAGATAAAACAAGATCTTTTTTTCCTTTTTTTTTTTTTTTTTTTTTTTAGAGAGCAGAAAAAGAGATGTTTTCACACACCTTTGATCCGGACCCTCTGTGTCCCCACTGTCTGCGTTTGCACGCCACAGTGCACACTCGTCGGAATTTACTAACCAATCATAATATCTTCAAAGCCATTTTTTAATTAAAACCAAACGTATCTCACGCGGGAGTACCATGATTTTGACAGTTTTCTGATGGTTCACCTATGAATTACGTTTGGTGCGTGGCTAGCATCTCTTGGACCCCTCTCTCTCTCTCTCTCTCTCTCTCTCTCCCTCTGATGACTGTGTACACACATTCGTCTCCAAGTCTTATTTTCTTATTTTAATGTATATAAAACAAAACATTTACAATAGTTTTAGTCATCACTAAAAATATATATTTTACCAGGATCGGGGAAAAAATATATAATTGATCAAAGCCTGTTATGCTATTTTTTACAGTCTATGGCGACTTTAAAACCATATTTCATGTCATCCTGTAATTTTCTTCATGTTAAGCAGATTACGCAGGCATCTGCTGATAGAGATATAAAAATAAAAATAAAAACTATTCATTGATCAAAGCCTGTTATGCTATTTTTACAGTCTATCGCGTCTTTATGGCGTATTAATATTTCATGTTAAGCAGATTACGCAGTCATCTGCTGATAGAGATATTTTAACAGTATAAAGTATGTGTTACTTGACTTAATATCACGAATGAAAAATGAAAAAATACTTTTATTTTGAAAATATGACGACATCCTGTGATGCGTGCTTAGCTTTCCCTGCTACAATGCTATGTATAGAATTTCAGAAAACAAAAAACAAAAAAACAATTCTGCTCCGTTAAATCGACGTTTTGCCATCGCGTTATCCGTTTGTCATCTATGAACACCACATTGCGGGCGTGTATGCGCTCCCGGTCAGTAATGCACGGGTCTACCGGTCTTAGTGAAACGGCTTCCTCCGGTGGAATTCATACGCAAGGCATAATACTGATTATTGTATCAGCCCTAAACCCTTCCAACGCAGTAAACGGAACTATAACTGATCTTTTTCAAAAAGCGGTTTAATTTTTTTTATTTTAACCGTACAGCTACATTACCACCATACAATAAAATGCTGCATGCACGTACACTTTTAAGCGATCTGAATTATGACTAGCCTATAAACTTCATCATAAGCCACATGTACCTTGTTATATCACTATAATATCCACGGCGCTATACAAATTTGTATTTTGATAAACCATATAAACAAGCGGACATACGCGTGGACATATCAAGTTAAAAAGAGACTTATCTCTATTTTAAACAATATTAAATTATATATGACGGCATGTTACTAAACCGGAACATACATTTTAAACGTGTTTATCAAACTTGTAAAACACATCGCAGTAACAGATATGTTACTAAACCAAAGCAAATCATTTATCATTCATTTTTTTAATCATGTATTCAACCAATAAGTATACAAACAAGTTTTAAACATATTTTAAACAAAAACTAATCATAAACGCAGCCTTCTCAAAATTACAGACATGTAAAATCATGCTGATCACATATTATGGATATTCAGACTTTTAGCCATTAATAAGTTTTAGGATAATGAAAAACACGACGTCTGAGGGATGCCAAAATATCTCCAGTCCCCCCAAAACCCACTCAGACTCCAGGGGTTAAAGAATATGGAAATAAATAATTATATAATGAAATCATCATCCTAAAGCAATTCATTAAACAAAAAAAGTATTCAACATTTAAGTTAATCAAACTTATAAAACACACCATACTCTTCTTTTTTTAAAAAGATAACTTATTTTAAATGTGATAGCATAGTATATACAATAAACATTTCTGATGATACATATAAAAATTTATCCCTTACAGTTTTAGACCGGTGAGAGATGTCCAAACATGAATGAAATATCCCCAAAATAAAATAATACGACTTAAAAAATAAAATAAAAATGATTAAATCATAAACAGAATCTCACAGGTCCTCGTAGTGAAATGTATGTGAGACCTGAGGGGCTGCTTCACACACACCCCGCGCAGGCGAGGGTGGAGTTCCAGACCGCATGTTCTAAGTCAATGGTGTACATTATTTCAAAGCTAACATTAATGTAATGTTTTTTAATAATCAGTACCCCCAGTACATCTGATGTCCGTTGATTCTTAATTCAACAAAATGATGATATATATTACCTAAAATATTTTATATTTTTATATAATATTATATAATAAATAATTATTTATATCATATTATATCATATCATATATATGATTATATTATATTAAATGCGTCATGCATTAATCACTTTAGATTCTTTAAAGTTCTTATTTTTAGCACCATCTTCAAAGTTTTCATACCATCTCTCTCTCTCTCTCCCTCACACCCACACACCCACACACACACACACACTCTCTCTCTCTCTCTCTCTCTCTCTCTCTCTCTCTCTCTCTCTCTCTCTCTCTCTCCTCTCTCTCTCTCTCTCTCTCTCTCTCTCTCACACACACACACACACACACACACACACAATATGAAACATGATGCCAAAGTCTTTCTGTATGTTTTAAAAATAAAAAATAAAAAATATTGATTTAGCTTTAAATCTATACTTAGGAGCTCGTTTGTTTGTCACAGTATAGACTGTGAAGTTTATATGAAGTTGTTTTATCTTTTAGAAGAAAGACCCTCGATGGTATTCAATCATTAAAGATGGTTCAGGAAAGACCCACGCGTCCTAGAGATGTAATTTATGTGCGTTGCTACGGTCGTAAACCTTTCACATATCCACGGTACTTTCAGACACAGAGCAGGAAAGACATTTGCAGGCCCTCTGCTTAGCCGTGCCAAAATACTTCCATTTAAAAGCAAAAATATTAAAATGACCGTCTGTACATCTAACAGGCTGTAGTTCTATTTTATATGTTTTGTATTAAAAGTACTTACTTTTGTATTTAAATCCTTATTTAAAACAATATATTTAACCGACAGTATCCCCCCAACGTGTGTTTTCCATCAGTTGTTTGCCCTTCAGCCTTATTACGTAGTGCTTTTAATTTAGCCTACTGTAAGATCCCTTTACAATAGTGTAATGAAAGTTAACTTTTCTTAAAGTTTATAGTTGTATTTTACTGTATCCCCATCCTTCTATCCTGTAGATTGTATGCGTACTGTAAAATAACAAATATGCATCTTGCTTAAAGTCACTAAAATAATTACACCCACAATTTGAAACGTGTTTAAACACATTGTGTGTCACTAAAGCAAGGCACACCGTCTATCGTCTTATTTTTTTAAATAACCGATGACCGTCATCGTCTCTTCATATAATTTATCCACCCGAGTGCTTTTCTCACACGAGTAGAAAACTCTTTCTCTTTTGGATGTGTTTGGCAGAAACATAATTTCTACATCAGAAATTTTTTTTAAATGTACGCTGAACTTTTCTCATTCTACAGAAATACTATTTGCAAATTATTTACCCGGCCTATAACACTCGGTGTAAATGTTCTTACCTAGAACAGAAAACATACACTTTGACTGTTTTGTAGATGCCAACAGATCATGACAAGGGTGTTTCACTAAGAATCACAATTCAGTTTTGTAAATCACATTTTTCTTACACCTCGAGATTTAGCCCTATCAAGATTTCGGAGGTCCGTTCACAATTTGTTTGTTGGATCCTAGGTTTTTATGCGATCTTTGTGCGGCGTCATCGTAATAGGAATAAATGAAAATTAAGAAATTAAGTTACAGTTTTTCTCTTCGAGATATTTCTTTTAGCTCAAATTTGTGTCTGTCCAAAAGTGTGATCGCATGAAGCATCGAAGCAAAAATGAAGTCTAGCTGTTTTACACTTAAAACTATTACAACCTAAACAAATCAAACGGTACACTTGTTTAAGTTTGAGCGCGTTAAAGTTTCCACACTCTTGTGAGATACATTTTATCCATAACCTTTTGTGTATTCGAGCGACCAAACCAGAGAGTATAGCAAGAAAACTGTTGACTTGTTAACTGTTGATTTGTAAATGATATTTTTATTACTCCATTAGATTTAGTCATCGTCTTCGGATAGCCGATGACGCAAATCACATTTTGTTTTAAGACTTCTGTAAGTTCATGCTAACTTTCGCGTGGGAAAGAGAGCGGGGTGAGCATATTCTATTCATTTAAGAAAAAAATATTAAACATTTCCCCCGAACATTTTTTTTTCTATTATTTTGACAAAACACGACACAACGACATTAAAGAATGTTATCAGTTCCTACGGCCATCTTCTTCGATTCAAATAAAGCAACATCTCTTGTGTACGTGTGTATGTGCTAAACATCTTTGCTTCTCCACTTCTCCAGATTTGTTAGATGGGCTACCGTTGTAATACAAACACATTTGAGAACTACGACGTTCTCACTTTTGTAACGGTTATAGAAAAATGCCGTACACACTTTTGCATTTCATAATTCAGTGATTTTAGCTGTAATGAGCACATAAGACAAAAATTGTCAACGTGTGACTCGTAAACATGTATCATTTTATTTATTCATTTATTTTTACCAGAGATAGTCGACACGTTGTTTTGCAGTTTTCGCAGACTGCGGTCAAACATATGCTGCCTGTTCATAGAAATTTTACAGCATGACAATATCGCCCCTACATCTAGAGCTCTTGTTCATATAGCCGATGACCGTATTCAGATTGTTTCAGCATTTGCCGCTTGACATTAAAGAGTAGGCCTATGCGTACTCCCCTTTGGTCGTAAGCATTATCATCTACCGTGCGCTGAGATTTTTCTGCTTTGTCCACTGTTGACGGATTTGCTAGAGGGACTATGTCGCCTTGTTGTAACGTGATTACGTTTAAGATCCATAAGATTGCACTACATTCACCTGAAAAGGTTATAGATATAGTCTTTTATACAGGAAATGTGTATCAGAATAACAATTACCTAATAGTGAAATCCACTCTTCTAAACTATTGTGAAACTTTTAATGTTGATCTGGCCCACCAGCCGTGTATCTTTTTCATTGTTTTTTAGATAAAGACTGTTCTCAGAGTTTAGTCAAACAGACAAAAACATGAACAAAATAGAGTACAAGATGATTAAATGATTGTCAAGAGAGTGTTTAAACTGAGATTGTGATACACTTTAGAGCTTCTTCTGGTCTACCTGTGTCACAAAGACAAATAATAGCCACTACCTCGACTTTTAAAATGAGCCTTACCATCTTCTGTTATGACTCTTATACTTAATACAAACCCATCTACTACACTAAAGTTAGACATTAAAAGTCATGGATGTCATGGATGTGGTATTTTCATCGTATGCGTCTCTAAACAGTACTTCAATAAATACTGTTGATAAGTCGTTCATTTAAGTGAGAGGCGGGATGATTTTGACCGTTTTAGTCATTGATCGTGCTTAAGGTCTGATCCGGAAAACGCGCTACAACTGTAACTGCGCTGTCACGTCTAAATAACCCGCTCTTCTTTAAGAAAACCGCGAGGCGAGCAGTTTCTGACATCTATTAATTCACTTCATTTTTTTCACCACCGCAAATGTTTTGTTTAGCATACATGTTAGTTTTAGTCAGTTACATAGGCGTCACGCATGAAGTTTATAGTTATTTTAAATAATTATGATAGAGTTACAGGTTTAGGTTAGTGGGGTGCCTGTAAGCGGTGACAACTTCGAGCATCGGAGACGACGGTGCTACTCAAACAGCCCATATCTTTATCTTTTAACAAAAACTATCGTATTACGCGTTACTAAGACAAAATCTGTAACAGCGTTCATTAATATGTTGAAATGAAAATAAACATACAAAACATTATAATGACCGTATAGCCTAACACCGCATTGACAAATGTTTGTTCTAACGCTTTCGCCCAAAAATTGCTAAATTTCTTAACGGACGCTAGAGCGAACTGTAAACCGCACAGTTTCTCATCGCATTACGCTAAGAAACTGCACATGGTTAAAGCTATTACACCATAAACTGTCTAAAGTTGTTAATGTACAAGTACAGTAAACAATTTCTACAAAAAATATCATTGCACTACTGTTTTTGCATATAATACATCGTTCAACAATACTTTTGCACACTCATTCGACTGTATTTATTACCGCCGTTCTCGCGTTCCTGCTGTTCATAATGTATATATAATCCTTCATTGCTCCGTTCATAATGTACATACGATCCCTACATTGCATTCATATTTATATTCTGTATATACTCTGATCAATATCGTATATAGCAACTACACTGTATATTCTGTATAGCTTTACTTACTCTGCACTTTTATGTATATAAAACACTATATTCTTGCACTTCTGGTGAGATGCTAACTGCATTTTATTAGCTCTGTACTTGTACTCTGCATAATGACAATAAAGTTGAATCTAATCTAATCTAAACAAGTACAATCGTACGCTTCCAGGACTTTGCTCATTCTTTCTGTTTCAGTTTGTTTAAACGACTTTCGCATTCTTATCTTATTTTCACCAACTAAGCGTAATTCCTAGGCCTCGCGGATTGTTTTCTAGTTTTGGCCTTCAACCTCTTTGTTCATACGTCGCGATATCTCTGTGAATTTGCTCGATTTCATAAAATATCTTTTACGTTATATCATTATACTATCCTAGTTTATATCAGATACAAGTTTGTTTCTTCATATTTCTCGCAAGTCAAACCCCTAACCACGGCCCTTCACCCTCCTCCGCTTTTTGAGCGCAACGCCTCCAACCCATTTTTTTTTGGTCGAATGTACAGAAGATCCACCGCTACTTCCTTGTGACTACTGCTAGTCTTTATCCCCTGTGAGCGGCTGACCTCATAAACTCTGCAGTTATCGCAGGTTTTCTTATGATCTGCGAACAAGGGTTTTACAGCGCGGTCGATGGAGCTACTGCAACATCTTTTCGATCAAAACATCATCTACCTGGACTGACAGAATCGGCTTTGTCTGAAACTGGGGCACTCTCTAATTTTTCAAATAATAAGACTTCGACGGATCTGAACCATTTTTAAAAAAAAAACACTGGATCGTTGTGGATTTTAAAAAACACTAGATCATCGTGGATTTTAAAAACGCTCGGTTTATGTCTTGGAACAAATTCTGAAAAGGATGTCTGCCACTACCAGCGCTGCTGCGGATGATCGAGTGGAGTGCGGCTGTGCCGAAGGAAAGATGTGTCCTGTAAAAGCCAACATAGACTCTATGTTTAAACAATGTTACAGAGAGCAAATGATTGATAAGATGCGTAAAATCATAGACGATGCGTCTGATCCGAATCTTGATTGTATGACGGATTCCAAGCGAGTAACAAATCTCAAGAAAGAAATGGACGTTGTAAGAAGACTGAAAATTAATCCGTGGCCCGATTTGACGAGCTTGTATATGACCAGCAAGGCGCCGATTTGTGTAACGACCAGAAAAATTCTGTATGTGACGGCCGAATGTAGCGGCGAGATGTACATTAACGAGACTCTCAGTCTGTGTACGTGCATAACGGATTTGTGTGTGATGTTAGTCGCTAAACATTATGGTTTCGCCATACATGAAATCATTGAAACCGTCGTCAATTTCATAGTAGAACAAAACTTGAGGGCCTGCCGAGATTTTCTTTTCTGGCTAGATAACTTGTGATGTCATGTCATCCCTATTGTTTGTAATAACAATTTGATCACTTTCTTCATTACTTCAATGTAAATTCAACACTGTTTTGTTGAAATAAAAGTTTGAATCCTTTCACCGGATATTCTTTCTCAGAGTTCATATTTTGGATTTTAATGATTTAGCACATTACAATGAGTATACTGTCGCGGATACTCTAACGGGGGTAGATGTAAGAGAAATATGAAGAAACAAACTTGTATCTGATATAAACTAGGATAGTATAATGATATAACGTAAAAGATATTTTATGAAATCGAGCAAATTCACAGAGATATCACGACGTATGAACAAAGAGGTTGAAGGCCAAAACTAGAAAACAATCCGCGAGGCCTAGGAATTACGCTTAGTTGGTGAAAATAAGATAAGAATGCAAAAGTCTTTAAACAAATTGAAACAGAAAGAATGAGCAAAGTCCTGGAAGCGTACGATTGTACTTGTTTAGATTAGATTAGATTCAACTTTATTGTCATTATGCAGAGTACAAGTACAGAGCTAATAAAATGCAGTTAGCATCTCACCAGAAGTGCAAGAATATAGTGTTTTATATACATAAAAGTGCAGAGTAAGTAAAGCTATACAGAATATACATTGTAGTTGCTATATACGATATTGATCAGAGTATATACAGAATATAAATATGAATGCAATGTAGGGATCGTATGTACATGATGAACAGAGCAATGAAGGATTATATATACATTATGAACAGCAGGAACGTGAGAACGGCGGTAATAAATAAAGTCGAATGAGTGTGCAAAAGTATTGTTGAACGATGTATTATATGCAAAAACAGTAGTGCAATGATATTTTTTTGTAGAAATAGTTTACTGTGCTTGTACATTAACAACTTTAGACAGTTTATGGTGTAATAGCTTTAACCATGTGCAGTTTCTAAGTGTAATGCGATGAGAAAGTGTGTGGTTTACAGTTCGCTCTAGCGTCCGTTAAGAAATTTAGCAATTTTTGGGCGAAAGCGTTAGAACAAACATTTGTCAATGCGGTGTTAGGCTATACGGTCATTATAAAGTTTTGTATGTTTATTTTCATTTCAACATATTAATGAACGCTGTTACAGATTTTGTCTTAGTAACGCATAATACGACAGTTTTTGTTAAAAGATAAAGATATGGGCTGTTTGAGTAACACCGTCGTCTCCGATGCTCGAAGTTGTCACCGCTTACAGGCACCCCACTGACCTAAACCTGTAACTCTATCATAATTATTTAAAATAACTATAAACGTCATGCGTGACGCCTATGAAACTGACTAAAACTAATATGTATGCTAAACAAAATATTTGTGGTGGTGAAAAAAATGAAGTGAATTAATAGATGTCAGAAACTGCTCGCCTCGCGGTTTTCTTAAAGAAGAGCGGTTTATTTAGATGTGACAGCGCAGTTCC